>NC_057827.1:70655000-71000000 GCF_910594005.1 Cervus elaphus | reverse complement strand
ATTAACGGATGACTTTCGAAACCACTTCAGGATGGCACCTGGTCACCAGAAGAGCCAGCCATGTGATTAGAGGGTCGGAACCGTGGGTCCCACCACCTGACGTCTGAGGAGGGGAGAAAGGCTGAATCAGTGATCAATGGCCAGTGATTTCACCAGTCACACCTATGTAATGAAGCCTCCATAAGATCCCAATGGACAGGGTTTGGGAAACTTCCAGACTGGTGAACCAGATGCATACATTTGCTGCTGGGTGAGGCCCCAAACTCCACTGGGCCAAAAGCTACTGTGTATGGGACCTCGCCCTAGTATTTCTTCATCTGCCTTTTGATTGCATCTTTAAATATCCTTTGTAGTAAACTGGTGATCTAGTGAGTAAACTGGTTTTCTGAGTTCTGTGAGCTGTCCTTGCATATTAATCGAACTCAAGGTGGGGGGTCCTTGGAACCTCCGGTCTATGCAAAGTCGGACAGAAGCACAGGTAACAACCTGGACTTGAATTGGGGTCTGAAGTGGGGGCAGTCTTGTGGGACCGAGACTCTAACCTGTGGGCTCTGATGCTGTGTCCAGGTCAGTCATGTTGGAATTGAGTTGAATTGTAAGGCCTCCCGCAGCTGGTGTGGGAAACTCCCCCACGTGGGGATGGATGTCAGACCCGTACTTCTGTGCCCTCATGACACACAGCTCCGTCCTGCTTGGTACTGACCCTGCCAGCTGCAGCCCCCCCAGCCCTCCAGGAACCCCTAACCCTCATCCCTGCCTCCTCGGCCAGTAAGACCCGCTTTGGCTTCAGCTCTCAGGACCTTGGAAGGGAAACCTGAGGTAAAACCAGGGCAAACGTGGGGCTCATTTCATGGCTGTTTCCTCCTCTCAAGAGTCTCAGTCCTACATCACCTGTTGCTCATAGTTGCCTCATACATATGCCTGATGTTATAGTTGTTTATGGCAGGAGGTAAGTATAACTGGTTATAATGTCCTGCCTGGAACTGACACGCACTCTTTTTTGTTTTTCCTTTGGCTGCACCACACAACATGTGGGATCTTAGTTTCCTGACCGGGGCTGGACCTGAGCCTTCTGCATTGGAAGCTTGGAGTCTTAACCACTGGACCACGAGGGAAGTCCCTCAACATGCATTCTTGATCAAATTTTCTTGTATAAATGCCATAAATTTATACAAGCCCCCAAGTTATCCCCATGTCAAATGGAGGAGATACTAGAATCATACCTATTACAGTAAAAACTCAGGAAGGTTGTCTTCTGATATCACTGTTACTTAAAATTTTTGCAACTGGAGAAGAGAAATGAGACATAACAATAGCAAAGGAAATGTAATGTCAGTTTTCTGCAGCTGATATGATTAAATCTCTGGAAAAATCCAAGTGGATCAATTTAAACTCTATTACAAACAGTATTTCAGGACTGTCTGAGACAGAAAGAACATGCAGCCATCATTAGCCTTCATCTATACGAAAAAGGGCTTCCCTGGTGCCTCAGACAGTAAATAATCTGCCTCCAATGTGGGAGACCTGGGTTCGATCCCTGGGTGGGGAAGAACCCCTGGAGGAGAGCATGGCAACCCACTCCAGTATTCTTGCCTGGAGAATCCCCATAGACAGAGGATCCTGGCGGGCTACAGTCCATGGGGTCGCAAAGAGTCAGACAAAACTGAACGACTAAGCACACAGCATATAAAAAACAGCTCGTTAGCAAGACAGATAATAAAAGATTCCTTTGACCATCGCACCAGAAGCTAAAATACCCAAGAATAAACCTAATGAGAAACACATAAGATCCAAAGGAAGAAAACAAAAGTTCCACTGAGGGACACAGACAGAGACTTGAATGGATGCGAGGCAGGCCTTGTCCTAGGATCAGTAGACTCAAGGTCATCAAGACAACAATCTCTGCTTCTAGGAGTTTGTCCTATAGACTTGATTTCACATATGTGAGATGCTTCATCTTACACATGTGAGATGAAGCACATGCAGGGTTATCCGTTATAATACTGCCTGCGGTAGAAAAAGACTGGGGACATCTCAGAAGGCCACTGGGGCTATTTCATCCGGTGTGCATGCAGCAGGGTGATGTCCCACTGCCAACTCTCCAGGCCCAGAGGAAGGATGACCTCCAAGATTGACGGTCACATGAAAAAATCAAGGTGCTGAGGGTGTGGTCCTGGGTCACTGTGAAACGTGTGTCTGTGGTTTTGTACACTAGGGAGGGTTTGGCTCTAAGTAAGATAAAACCTAACAGTATGATGTCAACAGGTAGGGATTTTTTTTTCTCTCAAGGCCCCGAGGAAGTGGTCCCCATCCTGGCTCGCTGCCCAGCACGGCCCTCCTCTCTCTCCTCTCTCCTCCGCTCTCTGGAGCGGGTTGGTTCCCCCTCAGCCTTGGTGGCCCGTAGTCAAAGACGGCCGCCTCGTCTCCAGTCCACACGGCGGTGCCCAAGTCAGGAAGAAAGGAGGCGGGGAAGAGGCAACGAGGGCCCCACGGTTCCCACGTTCTCTCAGAAGAGCGAATGCTGGGACTTCGCTGATGGGCCAGTGGCTGAGACTCTGAGCTCCCGATCCAGGGGGCCCGGGTTCAGTCCCTGATCAGAGAACTAGATCCCGCATGCTGCGACAGAGTTTGCGTGAGGCAATTAAGATCTCACCTGCCTCAACTAAACGAGCCCTCACGCTGCAACTAACACCTCTGTATTTAAAAAAAAAAAAGAAAAGGAAAGCCCGTGTTTGTCTCAGCATTCCTCTCAGCAGGCATGGCTTGTAGCTTGTGGGTCAGAACTGAGTTCATGGCTGCTCCTGGCTGCAAGGGAGGCAGGGAAATTACGTATTTAACCAACTGTGAGGCCCTGACAACAGAGAAAGGGGAAGGACAAAAGCCAAGAACGAGGGTGGCCTGCGTCATCCACTACACTGGCCATACTTAGAATGTCTTCAGAAGGACACACAAAAAATTGGAAATTCTAGTAGACTCTGGAAAGGAAATAGAATGTCTGGAAGGTGTGCATGTAGAGGGAGGGGCTTTATTCTCTTCTGTGAATTTAATACTCTGTGTATTTATTACCTACAAAATAAATAAATATAATTTTCAAAAGTCACCAATAACAAAAGTATGGCTTTAAAAATGCCGTATTCAGAAACTTTTTTAAATGTTTTAAAATAACATTTCTATAAAAGAGAAATTCATAAGGTTAAATTACAAAATACTTAGAATTTAGCAGTAATGGAAACTCTGCATGTTAAAATTTGTGGGACACATTTAAAACAATATTAGAGACAACTGTATACCTTTGACTATGTTTACCTGAAAATAAGAAACGCTGAAAAAAATCAGTTAAGTCAAGGATCTATAAAAATAGCACAGAATAAGTCCAAAGAAATAAAGAAGGAAAGAAATAATAAAAACATAAATCAAGACAGAACAACAACAAAAAGTAGAAATGATGACAAAATCAAAGTTGTCTCTCTATTAAAAAATCAAATGTTTTGGTATTTCCCTAATAACAATGGCTGTTTCTTGATGGAAGATCTAAGATGACAAGGGAGCTTTCTTCTTTGAACTATTCTCCATGGCTAAAATTAGGATAAGCTAATTTTATAATAATAACTTTATAATAAATGTAATAACTTTATAATAAACGTAACCAAATTTCTTTCTTCAAAAAAAGAAAAAGCCCAAATGTTTATTTATACATTTATCTGGCTGCACCAGGTCTCAGTCGTTACACACAGGATCCTCAATCTTTGCCACGGCACACAGAATCTTCAGCTGCAACATGCAAACTCCTAGTTAGGTCACGCAGGATCCAGTTCCCCCACCAGGGATACAGCCCAGGCCCCCTGTGTTAGGAGCGCAGAGTCCTAGTCCCTGGACCACCAGGGAAGTCCCCAAGTTGACTCTCTAGTTTATTTCAAGAGTGATTAAAGGGGGAAAAAGAGGTATAATAAGATATAAGACAAAGGGGGTAAATACTCTTGCCATATTCTAAATGTAGCAGACTACTTTTTTAAAAGTATACACCAAGAAGTCTGAGGTCTTCCCTGGGGGCTCAGCTGGTAAAGAATCTGCCTGCAATGCAGGAGACCTGGGTTCGACCCCTGGGTTGGGAAGATCCCCTGGAGAAGAGAAAGGCTACCCACTCCAGTATTCTGGCCTGGAGAAATCCATGGACTCCACGGGGTCACAAACAGTTGGACGTGACTGAGCGACTTTCACTTTCAAAAAGTTTGAAAATCTAGGTAAAATGCACAGATGCATAGAGAATTGAAAATACTGAAACCCAAACAAGGAGGAAGAGAAAACCACAGGAGATTAACAATTGTTTAAAAAATTAAAATAGTAACCAAACCTCTCTCCCAGCATACACACACACACTGCACCCCCCCACACACACACACATACACACTTCCCGAAGCTCCTAACCCAGCGGTTACCACAAACAGATCTAACAAACCTTCAGAGAACAGATAACCCATGTGATGTATAAGTTGTTCCAGAAAAAGCGAAACAGAGGGACAGTGCACCCCAGTTTATGAAGCTAGTACAGAGACTGGGGCTTCCCTGGTGGCTCAGTGGTAAAGAATCTGCCTGCCATGCAGAAGATGTGGGTTCCATCCCGGGGTCGAGCTCTCCTGGAGAAGGAAACGGCAACCCGCTCCAGTATTCTTGCCTGGAGAATCCCATGGACAGAGGAGCCTGGTGGGTCACAAAGAGTAGGACTTGACTGAGCGATTAAACAACAATATAGGGATTTTTTAAAAAGCACAGGATAAGTAAATTCTAAACCACTTTTATTTATGATCATGAATTTTTTAAATCTTAAAGTATTAGCTAACTAAAATCCAATCACAACTTGCATTCACATAAGGTTTCTCTCAGTAATAGAAGGATAGTTCAAATCAGAGATTTTATCACAGCAATTTGACAGGTTAAGGAAGAAAAGAACCATAATCATTACATTGATGCAGAATAAAGCATTTGACAGTTTGATAAAAATTGATGTGATTTAAAGAAAAAAAAAAAACTTAGGAAACAGAAGGTAAAGGGACTTTTCCCAAATGATAGTGACTATTTCCCTCAAATCTGTGGCAAGTTTAACAGAGACAATTTGCATGCATTGCCTTTGGACTGGGCATAATATAAAAATGTTCATTCTCACAACTTCTGTTCAATAGTATTCTGGAAGCCCTGGCCAGTGCATAAGACAAGAAAAAGAAATCATTAGTTTAGGAATTATTAATAGATGAAGGCAGATGTATTGGTTTGGCCAAAGAGTTCGTTCAGGTTTTTCTGTAACGTCTTCAGAAAAATTCGAACAAACTTTCTGGCCAACTCAGTATCATAATGTCTCTTCAAATAACATGTTAACATTCATTGACATGCCAAAATAATCAATGGATTAACTATCAGAGCTAATCAGAGTTTAACAGAGCTGCCCCAAACAGAAGTTAACAGTATTCCTTTAAGTCACTAAAACATACATAGATGACAGGACAGATGTTATTTTAAAAGAAGAACAAATGTTCAGGAATTAATCTTGGAATCCACAAGCTCTTTATGGGGAAGGGGGGAACCCTGGAATCCCTTCCCAGCCTCAGCAGAGAGCTGGAACCGATGATGCCTTTCTGCCTGCATGCGGGTTGGGCCGGGCTGTGGGCTGTTGCCTTGGCCACACCAGCTGGTTCTGGTGCCCACATTTCTGTGGGTTTGGAGACCCTCAGGAGGCTCTGAGCAGGAGGGTGGGTCTCCGCTCCGTAGGCATTGTTCCCACCCCCCGCCCCCCGCAGATCTGCCTTTGATCACAGCTGGCCCATGGCTGCATGGAGCTGCCCGGCTCCTCGTACGTGCATCCACGGGCTGGGCTTAGTCCCCTGGCCCTCCCCAAGGCCACCCCCGCTCCCGCCGTGCTGGGCTCTGCAGCTCCTGGGACAGGACGCCCTGGCCTTCTGCCCCCGCAGTCGGCCACAGGTCAGCGGCCGCGCTGGTGTGCCCTGCTCAGCCCTCCGTGGTCTGAGCTCCTGAGAGAGACATCGGGGTGGTGACCGGGCCTGCCTGGCTCTTCCCAGACCGTCAGCCAGGAATGCCAGGGCATGCCGGTGCATGCCCGTCCGCCGTCTGGCGCAGCCGAGCGGCTTCATGTTTGCATGTGTGTGTGTGTGTGTGTGTGTTGGGGGTGAGGGCCTGGGCCTGGACTCTGATGAGATCTGTAGTCAGGTCCTCCCCGAGCCTGGAGCTTCCAGGGAGTGTTGGAGGGGGCGGGCCAGGGGATGTCCCCGCTGCTCAGCCACGTGGACCCTGAACTGGCTGTGTGACCCGGAGCCAGTCACCCGACCTCTCTGGGGTGTGAGTCCCAGCCAGGGGCACTGGCCTTGGCTGAGGGTCTTACTCTGCAGACCCTTTAGTGAGGGCTTTCTCTGCCTCAGTCGGGAACATGGGGCCTGACTGGGGCTCAGGAGTGAGATATGAAGAGGTGTGGGGGCCTGGCAAGGCCAGAGAGGCAAGGACTGGGGGCAGGGAAGAGGTGGGGGGCTGTGGGCGGAGCTTGCCAGGCCCTGTGAACCTGCAGGGGGGGCCAGCAGCAGGACGGGGTCTGCAGAACTGGCCACATTTAAGGGCTCGCCTCTCTGAGCTTCTCCGATTGGACCCCGACATCTTCACATCCTACTCCTGAGTCTGGGTGAGCCCCCAAGTCTCCCAGCATGGGGGGTGGGGGCATAGGCAAACAGCTGAGCAGGGGCTTGTTGCTGTGAGCTACCGCAGACTTTACAGCAGGGGTGGGCCCCCCAGATGTGTGCCGGGCAGGACGGGGGCAGGTGAGGGCGGACTGCCCGAGGGCGCCGGAGTGGACGGAGGCTTAGGAGCCTGGACTGAGGTGGGAGGGACAGGAAGGGAAGCCTCTCCCCAGGTTCCAGTCTGAGCAGCCAGGTGAGGGGTGTCTCTGAAGGAGGTGGGGGGTCAGGGAGGGCCCGAGGCCAGCGGGCACCCCTGCGGGTGCTCAGAAGTCTGGGCTGGGGGCTGAGGGCGGGGTCATCAGCGCAGCGGGGCTCCTGAAGGCTGCCCGGGAGTGGGTGTCAGGTTCCTGGGCGAGGCCGGGTGGGGGGAGGGCGGGGGTCGTGGTGTGGCGGGCAGGGAGGTGGCGGAGGCCCTGCAGGCACTGCTGGGGGCTGGGCAGCAGCACAACCACCAGGAGTCCTTACTTCTAGAATCTCGTCTTCAAGATTCAAAACGCAGCAGTGATGAATGGACAGTGATGCTCCACACAGATCTCTGGCCAGAAATCTGGAAACCACTTAATTAATTTCCAACATTAGGGGGTTTACAACCCTGGACATGGAGCTTTCAAGGTGTCTGCTGGCGTGATCTTTTCAAAATTTGCATCTGATCACGTGGCTCCCCAGCTCAAGCACTTCCCCCGGCCCGCACGGCCCTCATGACGGTGCTGCAGCCCAGCCTCTTCCACCCCGCGCACCTGCCAGCCTTCACCCCTCTGCCTGGTGGACGGCACCAGGCCTTCCTCGTGGGCCCACCTTCACTTCGGTGGGGCCCTTGCAGGCCCTTCTCGGGACTCCCCTGGACTGTGGGCACTCCGGGCCCCTCTCTCCTCTCCCACCCGTCTCAGCTCTCCCCCGGCTCCTGTCGCCCCTCCCTCTGGGCCCCCTGGATGTGTTCGGTGTCCAGCCTGGGTGGGGGGAGTCAGGGCAGGCAGGCTGAGCACATGGGAGCAAGGGGAGACCTGGGCGCCTGGGGGAAGCAGGCTTGCAGCCCAGTCACCTCCTGCTGGTCCCGCTTACCCCAGGGCCCAGGGGCTCTGTCGCACTCTCGGCACTCGCCCCTGGCAGCCCCCGCGCACATCCCGCAGATCTTGTCCCCCGTGAGGCAGGGAGGGTGTGCACCCTCCCTGGTCCCTCCTGGTAGGTGTTTCGGCCCAGCTGTGGAGTGAGTGAACGGAGGCGTGGAGGCGAGCCGGAGGGGTGGACGCGCCGCATCACGCCTCCCCGGCCCTCTCTGCGGTGGCCCTGGCTGGGACCTCCCACTCAGCCAGTCCCTGCGCGACGACACAGGCCGCCCGCGGGAGCTGGGAGGCGCTGGGACAGCCAGGGGCTCAGCGGCGCCCGCCCCGCGGCGGCCACCTGGCCCCATCGCCCCGCCACCTCTGCAGACCGGCTCCCTGCCCGCCACCTCCTCGTGCCCGGGGCCTCGGGTCGCCGCTGCCAGAGAGGGAATTCACCTCTTCCAGGGGGTGCCCTCCGACCTCCCGCTGGGGGCACCCAGCCTCGCCAGGAATGCGCGCCGGGCCGGGGCGCTGGCCGAGGGCGGGCGCTGGAGCGAGACCTGCTCGGGGACACCGCACAAAGGCACCCCGCACCGCCCCTGCAGTACGGACCGTCGTACTGGGGCCGGGCGCCGTGCGCCTGAGCCCCGGCAGGTGTGAGCAGAGATCCGAGCCTGTCCCGAGATTCGCCCGCCGCCCTCCCGCGCCGGCCACCTGCGCGACTGTGGGCCGCCCGCCCGCGGTGCGGGGTGCTGGATGCGGCTGCGTGGAAGGCCGCGGGCTCTCCGTGAGCCCCGCCGCCACCCATCTACCCAATGGGCGGGGGGTTGGCTCAAGAATGCGTTCCTGCACCCACGCGCCCGTGCCTGCCCCCACCTCCAGGAAGCGTCCCTGGCCACTCTGGTCGGGTCGCAGGTGGCCTCCTGCTCAGCCCGAGCGCTGACCCTGAAGCCCCGCCCTTCTCCGTATCCCCAAGGACACTCGAGTTTCTGGCAGTCCCGTGGCCGGGCAGGGGTCGGGGGCGAGGCCTGACCGGTGGGTGGGTGGGCTCACAGCAGATGGGCAGGAGAACAGACCTGGAGCGGGACCGCACCGGCGCCCACGGTTTCCTGGGAGCCAGGGCGTGGCTCCGAGGCTGGCCTCCCCTCCCCAGGAGCCCTCCTCCATCGCCTTCTCCGGTCCTGGCGGAGGTGGAAGGAGCAGCCCCCCGCAGCCTAGCCGCGCTGATTACTGTAATTAACATCCGCTGGTGGGGAAGCCCACCGAGAGCGGCTGAGGAGGCGGAGCCGAGCGCCCACCCGCTCCCACTCCCCTCTCTCCTTGGGGTTAGGATTGAGGCCAGGACGTCCTGGGGTCTCTGGGTGGGTCAGCTGTGGCGGGCGGGGTGGGGGTGTGTGATGGGGGTGGGTGATGGGGGGTGAAGTGAGGCTGGAAGGCTAGGCCCTGGGAGCTGGGGTTCAGAGCCTGGGGGAGCCGGGGAGTGAGATTCCGCCCTGCCCCCCTCCCAGCCTCCCCTGTGGCCTGGCTGGCAAGGCCTGGGCGCGCCCAGTTCCCTGGAGTTGGCAGGGACCAAAGGGCGGAAAGCCGTCCTCCGCCCTCGCCCACTGAGACAGGAATCCGTGGCCCCGGGGGACGGAATCCGCAGCCACATTCCGGGTGCCCTGGTCGCCACTGGGCAAGGGTGGGGCAGGGCTGGGGCGCCAAGGCTGGCACCGAGGAGTGTGGGAACCCCGTGCTGCCAGCACCCGGGCTGGTGGCCCTCTCTGCCAGCCTGGCTGTGGTTGGTACCCCTCTGTCCCCCTCGAGAGCCTCACAGGGGCCAAAGTGGGGTCCACGGTGGGAGGAGGGGATGGTGGGGCCTGGGTGTCTCCTGCTTGAGACCCAGTGGGGTCAGCCTCACCACTGGGGGAGGCACAGCCCTGACACTCCCCCCCGCCCCAAGGTGCTCTGCGTGGGCAGGCCCTGCCCCGCCTGGGCCAGCAGGGCCTTGGAAGGGAGAGGGCAGCGGTGGGCTGCCCCGTAGGGGTCATGCTGAGCGACAGGGTCCTGGCCCACTCGGATGTGCTCACACACGTCTGCACCCAGCCTGCGGCGACTTGCTCACTGGCAGGAAGGCGGGCCCGCTTGTCCTGGTTGCAACCCTAGAAGTTCCCCAGAAGGGTCTGTTCCCTGCTGGCTGGGCAGAGCCCCTGGGTGCAGAGCCATTGGGCTGCAGGTGTGGCAGCTTCCAGACGCACCTGTGCTGGGGGTGGGGGTGGAACCCTGCTCAGAGGAGGGGGCAGAGTCCAGCCGGGCGCTGAACCCAGCGCTCTGTCCAGTAGTTGGCCATGTGCAGCCGAAGCAATGCCTTGCCACCCCCACTTTGCAGATGGAGAAACTGAGGCCCAGAGAGGTCAGAGGACTTTTCCAAAGTCACACAGCAAGGTGGAGGCGACACAGCAGATTCAGGGTGGACTTGGAGAACCCTTGGAGACCTGAACCTCACTTTCCTGAGAGCCCGGGCAGGTGGCATCCCTGTCTCTGGCCTCAGTTTCCTCACCTGCGGAGTGGGCTCACAGTAGCCACGTGGCAGAGCCCTCACGGAGTCCGGAGGCGCCGGCCAGCAGTCGGTGTCTCCTGTCCCTACTCCCCACTCCCAGCACCCAGAGAAAAGGCTCTGACCCCAAATCCGAAACAAGGGGCCCCCTGGTGGCCACTGGTGGCGTGAGGCCACCTGTCCTCCGCCCTTGAGCCATGGAAGAGCCTTGGCCACGTGGGTGAGAAAGCCCCTGAGGGGCGTAGGGGGCAGAGGGCTACTGGGTTGGAGTGTCCATGGGGGTCCAGGCAGGGGAGGCTGCGAATGCCGCCCCGTCGGGAGCTTGGATGGATCCTGTGGGTAGCTGGAGGCCATTGTGGCTGCGGGACAGGGTCCCCTGGAAGATGACCGCAGGGGAGGCAGGGACCGGGACAGGGTTCACATGTGAGGGGACAGCAGCCCAACTCTGGGGGCACAGAGGCCCCGGGGGTGCTCAGTCATGGGGTGTGGTCGGCCTGAGGCCTCGGCAGGTCCGGGCTGGGAGGGGTGTTGGCCAGGTGCCCAAGGGCGCCAGGAGACTGGGGTGCCCACCCCCTTTCAGATCCCAGGGCGGTCCCCTCTGCTCCTCCGTCCTCAGAGGCCCGTCCTGACCCTAACTTGTCCCCAAGAAGCCACCAGTGCGCCAGCCTGAGAGGGGCTTGGGGCTCGAGACCCCAGTGAGTGAGTGGACGCGGGCCCTTGTCCTCCCCGGCTCCCTGCATGCCCCGCGCTCCGGCCCGGGGTCTGGTCACGGGCACTGTGCCACCTCCCCGGTCAGAGCTGGCAGGTGGTGATAGCCAGGGGCAGGAGGGATGGGGCTGGGGTGGACAGAACTCAGGGTCATCCTCTGGGCCCACACCCCAGTGGGGGAGCACAGAGAGGAGCCGTGAGGGGCAAGGGTCGTGGGCACAAGAGGGGCCCGGCCAGTCTGTGGGAGCCCGCTGGCCTCTGGGTAAAGGGCTGGGCAGGGGCTCTGGGGCTCTCACCTGGCCTCTGGGCCCAGAGCGCAGGGATACCTCTTAGCTTGTACCCTGTGGCCCCTGCTCCTTCCGCTGCCAGCCCTAGGGGCGGTGGGGTGCGGGCGGGGCAGACACAGGCCTGGGAAGCCACCTCGGGCCCCATGCACCCTAGCGCTTCTGCTTCTGGTGGTGAGAGTCCCCCCACGGGCCACCAGCGCCCAGCATATCTGCCCAGAGGACCCCTCCTCTCTGGGACCAGTCAGCCCTGGCCTTCGCTAAGGCACCCCCCCCCCCCGCACCATCCTTGGTGCCTGTGGCCGGGGCATCAGGAGACGGGGCTCCCCGTGACTGGCTCGCATCCCTGGGTTCTGTTGTCACCTGAGCCTGGAGGTTGAGCTGGGCTGGATGTCTGTGCCCGGGGCACAAGTCTGCCCTACCCAGGAGCTGGGCCCACCACACAAGCTGGGACCCCCAGGTGGCAAAGCGCTCCTTGGTGAGGGCTGACCAGGGCAAGAAGGGGGGCTGTGCAAACCTGGGGCCCAATGTCTCCAGGGGCTGGCACCTGTGACCGCCCCATGCATTCACACAACTCCCCATGGAAGTGGCCAGCGTGCGTGCGTGTGCGTGTGCGTGTGTGTGTGAGAGAGAGTGCTGTGGGCGCATGGACACAGGTGTGCACCAAGTGAGCAGTCACACCAGCACACACTCACAGGCCCACACCCTCACACAGCAAGGAGCACAGACCACACACACTTGGTGACCGGCCCCATGCACGCACGTGTGAGCGGACCCAAAGCAGTGGGGAGGGGGCTCGTGACTGGGTCCCTGTGTCTCCTCCAGGGTACTGGGAGCACACCCCTCCCCACCACCACGGGTTCACCACACAGGGATGCAGAGAACCCTGACCAACCCTCCTGCGATGGAAGAAACACGCCAGGCAGAGGGGCAAATCGAGGCAGCTGGGACTCAGACGGGTGGTTAGGGGTGCCCGGACCCTCAGGGCGGCCGGGCCGCAGCACGTGGAGGAACCCGGCGGGGCAGCTGCGTGAGGAGGAGGGGGTCGGCGCCCGCCCCGCCCCGTCGGGGAGCCGGCCTCTCCTTGCCCCCGCGGGTTGGGGCCGGCCCAGGGCGGAGGGGTCGCCGAGGGCGCCGGCTCCCCGGGAATTCCAGGCGCGTGTGTCAGCGCGCTCTGCTTCGCCGCCCCTGCGGCCCCCTCGGCCCCCTCGGCCCCCTCGGCTGTTTGGCGCGGAGAGCTGGATTCCCGAGGGGGCGGGGCGGGGCCCGGAGGGGACCCTGCCAGGAGCCGGGCTCCCTCCACTCCCTCCTAATTTCTGCGCCCCGAGGGTCGCCGCTCCCCCGGGGAAGGAGGGGGGAGGGCCGGCACAGGAGGACTCGGACTGGGGAAGGGACGCCACCGGCCCTGGACGCCCGCGCGCGCCGGGAATTTTCATCCGCTTGGGGGAGCGGGCCCAGCCTGCCCGACAGACAGATGAGATCCCCTAGGTCATGGCCGTCCAGCTGTTTCTGTGCAGACCTCTCCGTGAGCTGGGGGCGGCTTATGAATCTTCAGCGCGAATCCCAGTTGGGCTTTGATTTTCGCATCTGGAAAATGGGAACCAGAGCAGTACCTACCTCGCAGAGTACCGTGCAAATAGAAGACACCACGGCGAGCGCCGCCAGTGCCCGGGATGGGGTGCTGCCTGGGAACCCGGGGTCGCGGCCCGCTCCGGGGCGCGTTGGTGCGGGGACCCAAGACACCCACCCTCCCCGCCCTGGCTCGCTCGGGGGCTGCCTGGAGCCCCTCCGGGCTGCACACACCGAAGTCTCTCCCCGCCCCAGGCCCGCCCCGGCGCTGCTCTGCCAGCGGCCTCGACAGGCCCCGGCGCGCTCAGGCCCGCGGGGCGAGGGTGGGTGCGCGCCGGCCCCGACCGGTACGCGCCCGGGGTCGGAGGGGGCAGGGGCGGCTCTAGGCGGCGGGAGTGGGTGGAGGCGGCGAGGGGCTGCGGCAGGGCCCGGGGCGGAGCGGGTTGGGGAGCTCGGTACCGTGGGGCCGGGCTCGGGGTCTAGACCGGGTGAGGGGAGGGCGGGGGGAGCCGGGAGTCTCGGGACCCGCTCGCGGGGCGGGGGCTGCGCGAGACCCGAACCGGGCGCTCCCGCGGCTGGGCGCCCCGCTCCTCCGCGTGCCCCTGGGCGCCGCTCGCCCGTCTCTCTGAGGGGGAAACGGTGAATCCCGCGCACCCGGGGGAGGGGGTCGGGCTTTGTGTCCCAGCGCCCGGCGTGCTGAGGGGTCGCCGGGTTGCTCGTGGTAACGCAGACGGCACGAAGGGGTGCGGGGCAAGCCAGCCGGCGGTCTTGGACCTCGCCTCCGCCTCCCTCTGCCCTTACCGGCCCCTCGGGGCAGGGGCTCTGAGCCGCGAGGCGCCCGCGATTCGGGGAGCCCCGAGCGAGGCCCGCGGACGCAGGGCCGATATCGGCCAGCAGGCGGCGCAGGGCGGCCGGCAGAGCCCCGCCGACCCGCTTCCCTAGGCCCGGCCGCCCTGTCCCGAAGCGCCCACCAGGATCGCAGACGGGGACCCAGGCCCCCGAGCCTTCGCCTCATCTTGAAGTTTGCGTGCAACAGGGGGGCAGGAAGGCGGCTTCTTGGGAGCATTAGGTGCATGAAACTTGCGGAGCCCAGCTGTGTCCCTAGGAGGTGACCTTGAACACTCAGCCCAGGCTCTGCCTTCGCTTCCCCTGTGAAAATAGGGGGTGGGGGCGGGAAGAGAATTCCCCGCTGCTGGCCGGCCTTACCCCAGGAGACACCGGCCTTCGGGAGGCTGGGCCGCTGGGTTGTCCCGGAGGAGAGGGCTGACAGCTGGCCTGCTGAAGGCGGGGTGGGTCCCCGCTCCGCTCCCGGCGTGGCTGAGCCAGGAGAGCCTCCGAGGGACAGAAGCCCCTTCCCTGAGCCCAGAGACCCTGTGGGGCTGGGCCTGGGGCTGGACGCCTGGGAGGGCCCGCCTGTCCGCAGGGCCTGTGGGGAGTGGGATGGAGGAGGTGGGGGGACCCCGGCCTGCAGCAGCGCCCCCACCCCAGTCAGAGGTGGGCTGAGGCACCAGCCTGAGGGCACCGTGCTCATAGCAGGCCTCCAGCCCCAGACTCCTCCCCAGACCCTGGCCTTCCAGTGTCCTCCCCATGGAGGGAGGAGCTGGACACCCCTCTTCCAGCTGTGGCATTGCCCGCACCCTGCCAGCACTCGCTCCGGTCCCGGGGGCCTGCCCACCTGCCCCTCCCCCAGCCCACCTGCCCCTCCCCTGCCCCCCTGCCCCTCCCCCAGCCCGCCTGCCCCTCCCCAGCCCGCCTGCCCCTACCCCAGCCCACCGTGTCCCAGCCATCAAGGGTGCAGCCTTTCCTGAGTCCTTCCATGCACTCACCCCGAGGCTTGGCTTCCGTGTCACCCTCAGAGAACCCTCTTCTGGGCCTGGGCAGCAAATGATTCACCCAGAGGGCCAGGGTGTCCACCCGCTGCACAGTCCAGAGAAAGGTTTAGCCCTTGCCTGGCTCCTAGGAGGCACCCTCCGAGCCCCTGGAGTGTCTGAGACAGCCTCTCCTGAGCGCACAGTCGGCTGTTGGCTGAGTGGTGGGCGGCAGCAGCCCCAAGGCGCCAGCCATCGGGCCTCTGTCCTTGGTTTCCTGTTTACCAGGGCACAGGGGCTGAACGCAGCGCCCCAGGTTGTAGGCAGGCCTCCAAGTGAGAAAGCAGGACTTGTAGGGAGAAGGGAGGGGCCTCGTGGATGGATAGAGAGCTGGGCGGATGGGTGCGTGGATGCAGGAAGGGAGGGATGGGGTGTGGACGGATGGATGGATGGAAGGGCATGGATAGATGGGTGGGTGGAGAGATGCATGTACATTGTAGAACACAGGTGAAGGGTATGTGAAGTTTCACTGTACAGTTCTTTTAACTGTGCTGTGTGTTTGAAAATATAATACAATGTTGGGGAAATGTTTGTAGATAAGCCCTGTAACACACATGTGCACACACTGCTAAAAGCTCATGGGCTGGGACTTCCCTGGTGGTCCAGGGGTTAAAAATCCACCTGCCAATGGAGGGGACACGGGTTAGATCCCTGACGCGAGAAGGTCCCACATGCTGTGGGGCAGAGAAGCCCGTGGGCCACAACCGCAGAGCCCACGTGCTGCAAGCACTGAAGCCCACGTGCCTGGGGTCCCTGCTCGCCGCAACGGGAGGACAGCCTCCAACAGCAACGAAGACCTAGTGCAGTCGAAAACAGATAAGTGAATTAATTAACAAAAGTTCCTAAAACATCATGAGCTAAAGAAGAGATCATGAAAGAAGTTTTTAAATACCCAGAGCTGAGTGATAATAAAAACACTGTGTATCCAGACTTGTGGGGTGCCTGGGCAGCAACAGCGGTGCTTCCAGATAATGGGAAAGAAGGAAGCCCCGGGTTTGTCAGCCACATCCCCGTCTCACGGGGGAAGGGGAGTAGGAGGGCTGCAGAGGGGCCAGAGGGAACAGCTCATACTTGGTTGCACCAGTAGCCGATTAGCTGGAGCACTGGTCAAAATCAGACAGTACTCCCGAAGAGGGACTATGCTGAATGCAAGTTTTCCCTGAGTTTTGCAAATCAAGTGAAAATGTTGGGGGGAAAAAGAAGGCGTTGATGGGGGGACAGAATGACCCTGGAGAAAGCTTGAAAATAGAGATAAAACCAAGCTTGGGAAAGGATGAAGCGGGAAGCAAAGGCGAAGGAATAGGTCTGCAAAGAGAAAGTTAGTTTTTTGAAGAGAATCAACCAATGAAACAGACCAACCTGTGAGAAAAAGGAAAGAAGGACTTCCCTGGTGGCCAGTGGCAGAGTTCACGGTCCCGAGAGGGGCCTGAGTTCCATCCCTGGTCAGGGAACTAGGTCCTGCGTGTCCCAACAAGAGTTCTCACGCCACGTGAAGATCCAACGTGCCACAACTAACCTGGCATTGCCATGTAAACAAATCAGTATTTTTTAAAAAGGAAAGAAAAAACACAAAATTAACAATATAAATCGAGAAGAAGATGCAATGTCAGACTTAAAAGGAACTGAGAAACCACAAGCAGAAAATGGTTGCAAAACGTGTATCAGATAAAGGATTTGTTTTCAGAATAAGTAAAGAACTTCCAGAATTCAACAGTAAGGGAACAAACAACCTGATTTGAAAATGGGCCAAACATAAAGGTCCATATAGTTCAAGCTATGGTTTTTCCAGTAGTCATGTACGGATGTGAGAGTTGGACCATAAAGAAGACCAAAGAACTGATGCCTTTGAACTGTGGTGTTGGATAAGACTCTTGAGAGTCTCTTGGACTGCAAGGAGATCCAGCCAGTCCATCCTAAAGGAAATCAGTCCTGAATGTTCATTGGAAGGGCTGATGCTGAAGTTGAAGCTCCAATACTTCAGCCACCTGATGCGAAGAACTGACTCATTGGAAAAAGACCCTGATACTGAGAAAGATTGAAGGCAGGAGGAGAAGGGGACAACAGAGGATGAGATGGCTGGATGGTATCACCGACTCAATGGATATGAGTTTGTGCAAACTCCGGGAGATAGTGGAGGACAGGGAATCCTGGCGTGCTGCAGTCCGTGGGGTCGCAAAGAGTCAGACATGACTGAGCAACTGCAACAACAGAAGACCTGAACAGAGCATGGAGGAAGGTGTCCTGGTAACGGCAAATAAGCACATGAAAAGATGCTCCCTCCCCGTGTCATTAGGCAAATGCAAATTAAGCCACAGTGCAATACCACCTGTGAGAGAACAGCAGAAACTAGTAACATGAGTAAAAGAGCAACACCACATGGGAAACTGCACGACAAGTTTGTGAACAAAATCGTGAATGAAAACTTCCGACGTGACACCGGTGAGAAGGCAGGGCGGTGTAGCCTGGTGGAAGAGCGGGGTCACAGCTCAGCAACTGGTGACCCAGGGCTTCCAACTCCCAATATCCACTCAAGAGAAGTGAAAGCTCACGTCCTTGCAAATGCCTGTGCATGAACCTTTACAACAGCTTTATTTACGGTCGCCCCAAACCGGAAACAAAATAGGTGTCATCCGGCTGGCGCGGCGCTGGCCCCTGCGGTCCGTCCACGAGGTGCCTCCCGGTGGGCATGAGCCCCCAGCGCCTTGTCTGCAGGAAAGACTCCGGACCCCAAGGGCTGTACAGGTCCGTTCACGTGACGTTCTGGAAGAGGCAAAATAAGAGAGGGCGATGACAGATGAGTGGTTGCTAGGGGTTGGGGCCGGGGAAGGATTACCTCTCAGGGGCCGCAGAGGGGAGCGTGGGGGTGATGGAGCTGTTCCCAGCACGACTCTGGTGGGTACACAGTCGGGTGCATTTGTCAAAACCTACAGAACTGGGGCTTCCCTGGTGGTCCAGTGGTTAAGAATTCACCTGCCAATGCGGGAGACCTGGGTTCGGTCCCTGGTCCGGGAAGATCCCACCTGCCGTGGGCCAGCTAAGCCCATGAGCCACAACTATTGAGCCCGCACGCCCTAGGGCCCATGCTCCACCACGGGAGAGGCCACCGCAGTGAGAAGCCCCCGCACCACAACTAGAGAGAGCCAGCACAGCAACAGAACCCAGCACAGCCGCCAATAAATACACTCTTACAAGGAGACCTGCAGGGCTGAGCGCTGCAGAGGGGGCTTTACTGCATGTGTAAGAAGGCTTTTTAAAGTGCAAAAACACCCACTTCAAAAGGCAGATAATAAGAAGGCACTGCAGACTACTGTATATTATTTCTGAAAACATAAATGAAATGAACAAATCATTAGAAAACTGGAATGGGCTAGAGGAAATGAAAAACTTGAATGAAGCGACACTCAGAAGTCTTCCCACCACAGACACCTGGAGCTGGAAGCACAGACACAGACGGTGACCCAGAGCCAGGGTCAGCTCTCTGACCAGGTTGGCAGGCGACTCTTGGCTCCAAGGGGCAGGGAGGAACCGGGGGGCGAGAGCGCGGGACGCAGGCAGGAGCGGCAGCCCGCGGCCACAGCGGGGGACGGAAGCCTGTCCACTGTCTCCCTGACGTCGGTCGGGGTTTGGGGCTCAACCTGGGACCCCAGACCCCACTGTGGCACCTGAAGGTGAGATCCAACACATGGACACGTGTCCGTAGCACTCGCGCTTCTAGAAGGGTCTTGTCCCCTGTCCCCACAGGGCGGCCTTGGGGCTGCCCAGCCCAGGGCTGGGTCCCTGCGAGGGGATGACATGGAGCCGCCAACAGTAATGGGAAGTTCACAGTGGAGCTGGGGCCTGTTTGCAGGATGAAGTTAGGATACAAGTTTCCTGGGCTTCCCAGGTGGCTCAGTGGTAAAGAATCTGCCTGCAGTGCAGAAGACGTGGGTTCAATCCCTGGGCTGGGAAGATCCCCTGGAGAAGGGAACGGCTACTCACTTCAGTGTTCTGGCCTGGAAGATTCCATGGACAGAGGAGCCTGGTGGGCTGCAGCCCCTGGGGTTGCGGAGAGTCGGACACGACTGAGCGAATAAACACCACCAGGTTTTCTGTGCAGGGTCACACCGATGCAAACAGGACCAAGGGGAACGGAAGAAGCAAAATGACCTCCGTTGGCAGATGGTGTGATCTGATATGTAGGAAATCCTGAGGATTACAGCTGAGGGGCAGGATACAAAGCCAACAAGGAAATCAGCTGCGTTTCTACTCACTAACAGCAGAGAAGCTGGGAAGGAAATTAGGAAGTAAGTTCCATTCTGTTCCTTGTTTTTCCTACACTGTGAGTCCGAAGCATTTGCACTCCTGCCAATTCCCAAGGCATGTGTTGTGGGTGGTTGGGGGCAGAAATCAGTTCCATTTTCAGAGGCATGAAAAATAATAAAATACTTAGGAATTGCCTGACCCAGGGAGGAGAGAAGGCTGCAGCGTGGAAGCCGCAGAGTGCTGCAGGAAGAAGTGAAAAAGATGGGGAAGGCCCACAGCCCGCTCAGGGGCCAGAGGGCGCCCTGTTGTCACAGAGCGGGTCTGCAGTCACCGCAGCCCCTGCCCAAGCCCCAGTGACGTGACTGGTTTTGTTTTCTTCTGTCTGCAGAAATAGAAATGCGTGCTCAGACGCTCAGTCCTGTCCGACTCTCTGCGACCCCCTGGACTGTAGCCCACCAGGCTCCTCTGTCCATGGGATCCTTCAGGCAAGAACACTGGAGTGGGTGCTATTTCCTTTTCCAGGAGATCTTCCCGACCCAGGGATCGAGCCGTGTCTCTTGTGTCTCCTGCATTGGCAGGTGGATTCTTTTACCACCATGGCACCTGGGAAGCCCCCAGAAATAGAAATATCCACCCTAAACGTCACATGAGGCCTCAAGGACGCAGTCCTGGGAATTCACCCTCGGGGCAGAGATGGTGCTTCCCCGAAGCCTGGCTGGCAGAGACTGAGGGAGGGGGCGGGGGGGTGCAGGAGGACAGGGCTGAACGGGGAGGGGGCCAGACGGCAGCGGAGCCGGGCAGAGGCAGGGGCAGCGTGCCCGCTCATTCCGGCCTCTCTGCTCAGGGGCGGGCGCTCTGCCCACACCCCGCAGGTGCTCACACCCCTCCTGGGCCCCACCAGCACCGCGTCTCAACCCGGGAGAGTGGGGCCCAGCCGCCTCCCGGTCCGGGCGGGGTGGGCTCCCCGTCCAGGTCGGGGGGGCTCCCCGCCCGGGCAGGTAACAGGCCCACGGCGTGAGCCTGCAGCGAGGGGCAGGAAGCGGGGGCCGCTCCGCCCTGTCCCGGCGTTTCTGAGGTGGGGGAAGCCCCCTGTCCTGGCGTTTCTGAGGTGGGGGCAGCCCAGGCGCTGGGGGTGCAGGCAGTGGCTTCACACGCACACCCCCTGCCCGCCCTGAGCAGAGCCCCGACTGTGGGTTGGCTGCACCCCCGCCTGGTCACCGGGGACCCCAGCTGCAGGCCGGGTCCCTCCCCAGCCTGGCACTGGCCCCCCCCCCCGCCCCATCCATGCCCTCCCGACCACAGCTGGCCACTTGCCAGGACTGTGGGCGCCTCAGGAGGGCCGTGGTCCCTGCCCTGCAGCACCCGCCTGGCCCCGTACACATAGCCGCTGACAGTAAACACTCGTTAACCTGGCGGCGAGACCATGAGTTCCGGCCACCCCGGTCCCCCCAGCCCGGCAGCCTCATGGGCTGTTACCCGAGTGCTGTAAACTGCGGTCGGCTGGAGCCCCGGCCCCCTGCAGAGGAAACCGGATTGCTTCCGGCGCGAGCAGCGGCTCACGCCAGCCGGGGTGTTTTTCCACGTGGGGCCACTGTCTCTGCTGCGTCCGTGGGGGAGGGGGAGCCCGAGTCCAGCGCCCTGACTGCGCAGCCCCGGCCGCTTGCCTCCCAGGTCACTTCCGCTTTCCACTTAGTAGAGAGGGTGAGAGGTGGGGGGGGCGGGCAGTGGCTCGGACCCTGCGGGGCAGCGCAGGGCTCACGGCGAG
Organism: Cervus elaphus; assembly: GCF_910594005.1. NCBI lineage: Eukaryota > Metazoa > Chordata > Mammalia > Artiodactyla > Cervidae > Cervus > Cervus elaphus. Next base: position 70,979,254 of record NC_057827.1, on the reverse strand, counting down.
TTCCTGCCCGCCCACCCTCCCAGCGCCTCTGAGGGCCTCCCCGGAGCCTGGGGCAGCGGTGGGTCAGGGGGGCCCCTCTGCGCAGGGCTTCCGGGCAGCCCCTGCTGATATTTGGGGCTGGAAGCTTCTCTGTGCTGAAGGGCACTGTCCTTCCTGGGCGTTAGGGATGCTTGGCACCATCCCTAGCCTCCAGCAGCACCCTTGGCCCAGGTAGGAAACCCAACACCGTCTCCAGGGAGGCTGTGTCCCTGGGGACAAAACATCAGGGTTGGGGACCCTGGGCTGCAAGGAAGTGAGGCCCATGGGGGGGCCTTGGGGCAGGGCTCTGGGGGAAGGCTCCTGCTCTCACTGGAGACCTGCTGTCTGCGGCTGACCTTTGACAGCAAGTGAGCCTGGAAATAGTGGCCAGGAAAGGAGGCAGACCCCTGGCCACCGCGACCCTGGCCTGAAGAGGTGCTCCAGGCCGCCTCTTGGCTTCTGTCTAGCTCTCCCTGCCCCAGGGGAGGTCACCGGCCGCACACACCTGTGCTTCGGCTGGGCAGAGGCCATCCCACTGTGCCCCCCGAGGAGGCCCTGACCTCTGAGACCCTCCCTGGGTCCTGGGACCCTGAGGCAAAGCGGGCGGTTCCCAAGGGCCGCTGAGGGTGCAGCAGGGCCCGTGGGCCTGTCCTGGGGGGCGCTGGGCTGCAGCCGGGCCTGGGCCGTGCTCGGGGAGGGGGTGGCCCTGAGGGAGAGTGGGGTCCCTGACAGTGGACGGGGTCTGTTGTGGCCCTGCTTGGACCTGATGCGCAGTAGGCACGTGATTAAACAGCTGCTGACGAAGCGGGCGGCCTCCTCCTGCCCGTCCCGCAGGGAGGCTGACTCACCAGATGCCGCCCCAAGTCCTTGGGGAGCAGCCCTGACAGGGTGACCACTCACCAGCTGGGCTGGCTCGGGGTTCCCAGCTGGCCATCCTGAGTACTGTCCACCAGCGCTCTGCCTGCTGAGGCTCCCTCCCTGGGGAGGCCGGGGACCACGCTCGGGGTGCGTGGACACGCCGTGGCCCGGGCGGGAGTGGCAAGAGCCACGTCCGAGAGGTGCCCGTGCCCCTTGCGTGCCCGTGCCCCTCGCGTGCCCGTCTCCACCTGCAGAAGCTCCCCATGCGCCTTCAGTGTGAGCTCTTGTTCATCTTAGCACCTGTGTTCTCCTGTTCTGGCCTCACGTGTTAACTCGGGCCAGGCATCCCTGGCTGAACAGAAAGCCTCACTGTTGATATTGCCAGATTCTTCCCTTTTTTTCTTTGCCTCATGTAGTGCTTTTGGACACGTTTTTAATGCCCTTCTCTGGCCAGGCTGCCAAGACACCCTCCTGCACACCGTTCTATTAACTTCACGGCCTTGCAGACTTTCCCACTGGGGTTCCATTTAGAGCCACACAGCCTGGGGCAGTGGCCTGCGGTCCCCACCTGTCCTCCCCCGGAGCCGGGGAACAGCTACCCGCTTTCTTCTGAAGCCTTGCTGTTCTCTGACCCGGTAGCCGCGTCTTTCCCAACAGCTGGTTTTTTTTTTTCCCTGTGTAAAGGAGAAAGTCTCTTGCTACTTTCCAAACCTCTGGTCCTCCAAGTTTCAGTTTCCCCTTTCACCCTCCCAAGAATAATTGTTACTGTCCAGAGGCTGGATGTGAGTTCAGTCTTTTTAAGAAAAACAAAAATTCTTTCTTCCTTTGGCAGTGCCAGGTCTGAATTCTGCACTCAAGTCGGGATTTCTGTTCTTCGCTGAGGCATGCAGGATCTTTAGTTGCAGCATGTGGGATCAGTTCCCCAACCAGGGATCAAACCCTGGCCCCCGCATTGGGAGCACAGAGTCTTAGCCACTGGACCCCCAGGGGAGTCTCGAGCATAGTCTTTAGAGAATGGTTTGCACTCGTGGGGCATGTGCACAAGGGATGGGTGGACTCAGGGACCAAAGAGAATGGGGTGCAAACCCGCGGCCCCCAGGGCTTGTGGACTAGAGGGACAGACAGACAGAGGGGGCGGGCTTGTCACAGAGCAGCATTCGGTGGGCCGGTGACCCTGTCCCGTGTCTGGAACCCTCTGATGCCCCCCACAGACCCTGGTGATCCTGGTTCCCAAAATACCGCCAGACAAAGCATGCTTGATGCTTTCTTCTGACGAGTGGATGGGTCGTTCTGGAAATTCTGGAGAGAACAGTAATGTCGTTTGCCATCTTTAGCTTCCCTGGGAGGAGCAATATTCTGTTGGTGGAGACAGGGTCTAGCAAGGCCCGTTAAGCTGGTGGGCCCAAACCACTGGAGCCAGGCAACACGTGGGCCAGAGCCACGGGGACTGAAGGTTTGGGTTCTCCACGTGGACCCTGCTTCACAGGCTCTGGGCAGTGGGTCTCCTGGGGCTTCTGGGGGGAGGAAGCCTCCTTAGGAGGAGCTGCCCCAGGGGCCCCGCTCCCCTCCATCTCCCCTCCTCGTCTGTCCCCCAAGCCCTCTCTCCCAGCTTCTGCTCTCCAAGCTCCTCCCTCCTCCTCCCAGATCAACCCCACTCTGGACCCTCTTCTCATCTGGGGGCAGTTTCGTCCCTGGGCCTGGCCAGCACGCATCCTGCCCACCTGTCCGGGACCTGCCTTCACCAAGTGGTAGAGAAGCTGGTGACCACGTGTGCCTGGGGCAGCACCTCCCCCCATACCCTGACATTCTGGTTTAGGAACAGCACCCGGGGTCAGCGGGCGCCGTGAAATCAAAGACCACATTTCCCAGCCATCCCCCCAGCCAGGCACAGCCACAGCAGTGCATTCCTGAGGAGATGGGACCAGAAGCACTGTTTGGGGATTCTGGCGCATCTCCTCAAAGAGCAGGGGCCCCTCTCGCCTCTACTTCCTCCCTTCCTGACACCTGGAATGCAGATGTGGGGGCTGGAGCTCAAGTAGCCAGTTTTGACCAAGAGACAAGGCACCTGGTTTCCCAAGGCTGTGGGAGCAGCTGGGCCAGCCGAGGGGGAGAGAGAGAGAACTCCGCATGCTCAGCACGGCTGTCTGGGGTTTCTGAGGTGATGGGCAGCCTGTTCTGGGCTGATCTAGAGCACCCTTTAACTCTGCTGAAACCACGACCCATGGTTCACATTCAGAACGCACCCCAGTCAGAGGAAGATGGGCCGGTAATGAGTTTCAGAATCACCAAGCTCTTGGGATGACAACTTCTGTAAAGCCCCTTTTCGTTCACAGCTTCTTCTCTCCCGAGGAAGCTCTCCCCAAAACCACCCTGAAAGCCCCTTCTCTGGAGGGCGCTGGGGAACTCCTGGGCCCTTGTGAAAGCACCAAGTCCCGAGGAAACCCTGGAGGCCCCGCTTCCCCTCCCCAGCCCCCGATTCAGTGACAGCATCACTGAGGCTCAAGAGTGGGCGGGGGCAGAACCCTGCTCCACTGGAGGGGGGCAGGGGCCAGGGAGGCCTGGCAGACTTTCTGGAAGAAGGAAAAACGGTCATCTCCCCAGTGGATCAGGGGTGGCACATTCAGACGGACACACACAAGGAAGCAGGGCCTGCTCCTGGCAGGAGGGGTTTGGAGATGGAGGGGCAAAGCGTAGCGTAATAGCAAAGCTGAAGAGACGGAGCACGGGCCCACCCCCACAGAGGCGGGGCAGAGGGTTCAGCGGGCCTGGGACAACTTGAGGGTCCTCAAGGGCAACAGCTGAAGTCGACGGAGGAAACACACCGTGATATGAAAACTCCGAGTCCTGCACACTCGTGTTCACAACAGTGTTACCCAAGGCGGCCCGAAGCGGGAAGCAACCCGCGTGTCCACGGATGGGCGATGGATAAGCAGACGTGGTCCAGCCACACAATGGCACAGGACTCAGCCACGCGGGGAGTGAGTCACATCTGACACCTGCTCCAGCGTGGGCCGGCCTTGAGGACCTCATGCGGAGTGAAACAGGCCTGTCACAAAAGGATGCTCCTGGGAGAGTCCACTCGTCGGGGTCCCTGGAGCAGTCAGACCCACAGAGACAGAGGTAGGATGGTAGGGGAGGGCGGGGAAGCCGGGGCTTAGTGGGGGCAGAGTTTCTGTTTGGGGAGAGGAGCGTCCCGGAGACAGATGATGTGGGTGACGGTCACACTGCAACCCGAGGGTGCTGGTCACCGCGCTGTTCTCTCGAAAGTGGTTATAACGGTAGATCTTGTTATCTACAACGGCCGCAGTAAAAATCTCTGAGTCCTTAGTGATACTCAGGGAGAGGCAGTGAGAAAGAGTCTGACATCTTAGCTACAGCAGGAGGTGACTTACTGCCCTTTGGCTGGGGGAGCAGGGAGGGCGCATCTCCCTAACCCCCTGCCGCCAGGCCTGCTGGTGCCATCACAGATGGAGGCACCACGTGATGGGAAAGTCGCCACTCGGCAGACCCAGTGCGGAGGCCGCCCTGGGGTTGGGAGTGGGGGGTTCAGCTCTGGGAGGGACGAGCCGCCAGGCGTGCCTTCATGACAGGGGTCCCAGTGCCAGAAACGCTAACTGAAACTGCCGGAGCTTCAGGCCCACTTCCCAGACACGGGAAACCCGCAGTGGGGGAACGTTAGATGACGCGGGGAACACCCAGTCAAGCACATCTAGAATGTGTGACATTTCAGGGACAGCCGGCCAGGTAACCTCAGAAGGTGAATGTCGGGGAGCGCTGCTTCTGAGTGGGGCCCCCGACATCACCAGGCACGCCTGCCGGCTGCGCTGTGCCCGCCGTGAGCCACCGGGCACCACCGAGTGGCTGTCGGGCCCAAGGAGAGCGGGCAGGGGCGTGCGGAGGCTCTGGAGGGGAACGCGGCGCTGAGTCAGGGACCCGATTCTGCTCACAGACATGAGGCTCGTCTGGAAGTCTTGGCGCTGGTGTGGGTGGTGGTCACTCGGGCCGCCAGGACTCCCCTCCTTTGCCTGTGAAACTTTCAGAGGCGGTGAGGGGAGCGGAGACCTGTGGCCCGGAGGAGCACGCTGTCCAGCAGGTGTCCGGACGGCGCCCCAAGGGGGCCGCCACCACCTGCCCCCCCATGTCTTCTCAGGTTTGAATCTGTGACTATACGACCCGCTTCAGACAGTGACTAAAACGTTCCCCTGTGATGAGGAGATGACGTGATGCTGCAGATGGGATCAGGGGTGGCTGCCTGGTGGAAGGGGGGGCCCTGGGAGCTAGCAGCCTCTACTTGAGCGGCCCCCGGGCATGTTGAGAAAATGGGAGCAGCGTCCCCCTTTATCCTGCCTGCAAGACACTCAGCCTTCAGGAAACGCACCAGGCCCCTAGCTCCCCGAAACCCCATTGCCCACACCTGCCTCGCTGGCCAGGAGTTGCGCCGGGAAGCAGGTGGGGTGGGTGCTGCTGCTGCCCGGCTCGCGGCCCCCAGCTCCTCAGGGCCGGCTCCCTTCCCAGGCCCCCCAGAACCCAGGGGAGGGCTCAGCTGCCCTCCTTGACCCCATGGCCACCGCCCGGGGGAACTAGCCCGCGGCCCTGAAGCGGGCTCCGCTCCTGCTGAGGCCCTAGGTCCTCAGACGCTGAGGAGGCCCCCACAGACCGCCGAGCCTCGGCTCCACTGCAGACCGCTCGTCTGGGCCTGCACCCCTGGGTGGTGGGTGGTGCCCTTGGCAGTGGCCTGTGGTTGACACTGTCGCCCCTGGGAAGGTGTTGGGGGGCTGAGGTGACTCCCATGCCCAGATTCCCAGGCGCCCCACACCCGGCTCCCCAGCCCCGGGTGCACTGACCAGGGGCCTTGGTTCCACCTGCCGCCTTGCTGCTGGGCACAGGTGGCCCACAGAGGTTAAGGGGCCCAGCCCTGAGCTGGGCTGGAGAGCTGGGACCGCAGCGGGGGGTCCCCAGTGCCTCACCTCAGAGCCCAGAACCAGCCCAGGGTGACCAAGTGAGGTGGCAGGTCCTCCGCAACCCGCCGTCTTCCGAGGACACTGGCGTGTGCGTTAGGCTGGAGTCCTGCAAGCCCTGCCTTCCCAAGTGGACCCTGGGTTCCTGGGGGATCCCATGGATCCCTCAAGAGAAACTCGCCCGTAGATGCCCCCCGGCCTGGCTGGGATCGGCTCCAGGGGGTCCAGGGGCTCAGGGACGGGGCTCAAGCCCAGCACAGGGCATGCTGGCCTTTCCTGCAGGGTCCTCCCCAGGAGGGGCTGGGGAGGGGGCTTCGGTGAGACGGCCGGGCACTGGGGCTAGGCACTGTCCTGGGCCCATGGGGCGGTGCCAGGAGGCAGCCCGGCTCCCAGCGCCCCACGAGCATCCCGGGGGGGCAAGGCCTCCTGGTGACAGCCCTGCTCTGTGCCCAGCGGCCCAGGAGGGACCCTCAGGCCTGAGCCCAGGAGCTCCTGGGGGTCCCCACCCTGGGCGTCCAGCCTTGCTGTCGGGATTCAGTAGGTCCCTGCAGCTCGCACCAGCTGGCCCCATGTCGGGCCCAGCCGCCTGGGAAGTCCTGAGTGGAAGCAGCTCTGGCTGTTGCCAGAAGCATGAGCAGAAGCAGCCTGGATCCGTTTTCAGGAAGGTGCCGAGGCCATCCTCTCAGCACCAGTGGGAAGATGCCTAGCCGGTCGGCCCACCCCCAGTTTCGCTCTGTTTGTGGTTTGGGGAGCTCTAGAGACACTCCTGCTACTTCCTGAAAGCTGTCAGTCGCGCCTGCCGAGACAGCCTGGGTGAGTCCTGGGCTCCCGCGCGAGCGTCGGGGTCAGGGGCTGAAAGCAGAAGGGGCTCCTTGGCGTGAAGGTGCGGGCTCGGTCAAGGGTCTTCGCAGCGTCCTTCTCCGAGAGAGAGCCCGGGCACCAGGGCGCCTGGGTAGGGGGAGCCTGGGAGTTCCAGGGCCGGCAGCGGGAAGCAGGTGCAGGGGCCTGGCTCCGTCACGGGGAAGCTCCCTGCGTGGGGCCTGGGCCCTCAGGGCCTGCACAGGACATGTGCTTGCCGCTGGCTCTGGGGACACTGGCGGGGTGAGAATAAAGCCGGTGGGGCTGGGGGCATGTGGGTGTGAGGAGGGACCCCAAGACAGGGGCCCTGCTGGCCGGGCGGCAGGCTGAAGGATGGGGCGTCCAGTGCCGGGCACAGTGCAGGGTCCTGGTGCGTCTGCCAGGAACGGAGGGCCGGGGCTCTGACCGCTGAGGACCAGGTGCTTCCCACCATCCCTGCCTGGGCGACGACAGGGTGATGTTTTAGGGGACTCTCCAGGCAGCGTTGGGGGACACAGATGCCTCCGGGCACCATGGAACAAGGCGGGGCTGTCCAGCCTCACTAGCCGCCAGGGAGATGCAGGTGCGTTTTCGGAGCACGCTATGCAAGCCTTCCTAAAGGGGAGTGGTGACGATGGATGCCCGGGGCTGGAGAGCCTGGGCCGCGTGAGAGCAGTGAGCTTGCTGAGCTCGGGGCCCAGGTTGGAAGGTCCCGCCCCGAAGTGTGAACTGCCGGCAGACAGAAATGAAGTCAGCGCGCTGGTGTGAGGAGGCGGGGGTAGGAGGTGGAAATGACCTGAAAGTTCCAGCTGAGGCAAATCGGGCAAAGGTGCTGCAGGGCAGCCACGGGACAGGCCGTCAGCCGCCGCGACCGGGTCCCACGGCGTGAGATGGGAACCGGGAGGCAAGGCCCGTGGGCCGGCTGGTCCTCAGCGCCGTGGCGGTGCCTGTTGAGAGAGCTTGAGTCAAGCCTTTCAACGTTGCTCTAAATGAAGGGAGGGACGCGTAGCACCCACGGGCCGTGGCGTGTCCGGGGACAGCTCTGTGGGCAGGCCACTCCTGGTCATGTCTCTCCCTCCCGGGGGGTCTGGGGGCCCTTCTGGGACGTGCTGCCTCCAGCGTGGTGCCCATGGCTGGCAGGGATGGGGCTGGCGTCCACGGCTGCTGGAACCCAAGAGCAGCAGCCTCAGGCTGACCCAGACCACCCACCCCCCGGCCTGTGGCTGCTGTGGCCCCCACCCCGCCCAAGAGCGCAGACACGGGACCGCAAGCTCACCAGGCCCAGGCCAGCGCTGCGGAAAGGGGGGCTTGTCTTCCTGAGGCCTCCTGCAGGGCCTGTCACTCCACCTCCCCTGCAGCCGGGACCACCCCTGTGGGTCTCCCAAGGTGGACGGGACGCTGGTGAGGGCAGGGAAGAGCAGGCAGCTGGGCCTGGGCGGGGGGATGTGTCCCTCTAAGCACCCGACTCTGGGAGAACAAGGGGGGACCTCGGCCCCCGATCCCTGCCCGCAAGAGCCCCAGCCGTGGGTGGGGACGGGCCAGGGCCCTCTGGGTGGGCAGGGTGCGGATGCTGGGGGGGGACAGCCCACCGCCCCCCGGGCGGGCTGGGTGGTGTCCTGGCTGACATGCTGAGGTGGGGCGGACCCACGGCCCCTCCCAGGTCGCTCAGCTCACAGGGTGGGGCAGACGCAGAGGACGGAGGACACGAGAGGAAGCAGGAGGAGGCCAGGCCACGGGGTCCAGAGACCCCCGGAGAAGCCGGCGCAGAGACCTGAAGCCAAGAGGGCATCGGGGGGGAAGGGCCAGGACGAGCCCAGGGACGGGCCAAGTTGTGCAGGGCAGATGGCCCGGAGGTGGGTGCAGAGGAGGAACCCACCGGGCCTGGGCAGGGCCGGACTGTGCCGTGGGGGTAGCGCCGTCCCAGCCCCTGGCCGCCCTGGCCCGGGCCTTGTGCCGCGTTCCAGACACCCGCCCCGCTCCTCCCAACGCGGCCCCCGACCTCCCACCAGTCCAGGCAGACACGGCCACCACCCCAGACCCAGAGTCAGATCTCTGTCTACACAGGAGGGCGGGGTGGGGGCGCCAGGCAGGGCCCAGGATGCCCCCCGCACCCCCCCGCCGGCCCGGCCAGCCTGCACTCTCTGCACAGACCTCTGCCCGCAGGCCTCGCCCCTGCTGGGGGATGCACACTGACAGTTGGGCCACTTCCTCTGGCTTTTGCAGAAGTGACTTCTAGAGACAGCGGTCCCCCTCTGCTCCCAGCTGCTCAGGCAGGAGCTGGCGGGGCAGCCCCGGGGGAGGGATCCCCCACCCAGGTTTCCCAAATCTCAGTCCTGACAGAGGGATTGGCCCCTAGCCCAGGGCGAGGCTGGGGGTCTCCTGGCCTCACGTGGTTTGCCGGCGTCCCGACGGCTCCCAGGTGGGTTGGCACCCCCCCCCCCAACAACTGCAGCTCACATGGGCAACCCTCACAGTGGAGACCCGCCTTCCCGGAGCCCCCTTTGTTGGGCTCAGCCCCCTTCATTGGCTGAGGGCAGTGGTGAGTGAGGGGATGGACGGGAAGACCCAGGGACCCCCAGACCCACACCCACCACTTGGTCAGGACATCAGTTTCAGAATGTTAACGGCGTATCTCGACTCTTTCTTGCAACTCCCCTTTGTCTGTAGTTTCAAGGTCTTGCTTATAAACTCTTTCTAAACTGATGAACTTTCTGCAGTTTCAGGTAAACACCTTGGTTTCCTGTTATTTCTGGCTAGCTTGTCTGCTGGCATCACAGACAACCCCACCCAGCGCAGGGCGGGGAGGGGGGTGCCTTCAGCTGCCAGCTCCCCCGGGGGTGGGGGCTGGGTTCCAGGCCGGCAGGGAAGACCCTCCCTCGGACCCTCTCTGGCTGCTAGGACAGGGCCTGTGCTAGGGGCGTCTCTGGTTCAGGAAGGAAGCAGCGGTGGGGGCCGGGATGCCGTCCCGTCGGCCAGTGTCCCGGAACCTGCCCGTCCCTGCCCTGGGCCGGGGTCCCAGTCCCTTTCACGGGGGCGCGGTCCATGCACTTTGAATCTCAGGTAGCTGTTTCATCAGGAAAGCTCCTGGAAAGGACTTCACCTGGTCGAAAGTTAAGCACATGGAAGACTTTTGAGGTGCGTTTCCAGATTGCGCTAGAAAGCCTCTGTGCCCATTTATGCCCCCGTCCCCAGCATGGAGAAGCTCACTTTTGCACTTGCTTGCCAACACTAAGAGTTGAAGTTCTTTATCTGCGCCAACATCATGGGCAAGAAAAAGATTGGTGTTTGGTTGTTTTACATTCACCTTTTTTTGACTGTATCAGTGGAGTTGAGTGTTCTTCCAGTTGAGACGTTTTCACTTCTGTGAATGATCAGCTTTGACACTTACTTTTGTTGGTTTGTGGGAGTTCTTTCTATATTTAGACTTTGCTGTCATATCCCACAGGATAAACACAAGACTGTGTGTTTTGTTGCTCAGTCGTGTCCGACTCGTCGCAACCCCATGGACTTTGCCCCCCAGGCTCCTCTGTCCACGGGATTCTGTAGGCAAGAATACTGGAGTGGGGTGCCATTTCCTTCTCCAGGGGGTCCTCCCCACCCAGGGATTGAACCCGGGTCTCTTGCATTGCAGGCAGATGCTTTACCATCTGAGTTACGAGGGAAGGCCAAAATACAAGACTTGGCCTGGTAACAAGTGCTCAGTAACGATTTATCAAACGGCTTCATTTGTGATTTAATCTGATTTCCCTAAAGCAATTTCCGCCCACTCTTGCTCCAGGTCACTTTAAACTCTGGGAGCGAACGTCTCAACAGCACCATCTCCGCTGTGTGACGGGCACAGCCGCCCGGCCCTGAGCCCGGAGCCTGCGAACATGCCAGGTGAGAGCCCCACTCAGGCCTCCTTTGACTTGGAACCTTTAGGAGGGAGCCCGTGGGAATTTTTCTACAATTGTACTTGGTCTCATAACAGCGATAATTGCTTCAAACGTTAGCATGCAAAAGCAGACTTCTTAAAATAAAAACGAACCCGGAGACAGCAAAGCCAGAGGCTCCCCATCAGGACACAGGACAGCGCCCGCTTCTTCCTTCTCTGAATGTGCTAGAAAACAGCCAGGGGCGGGACTGTGGGGAAGCCGGGCTCCTCCAGGCCTGGGCCCCCCAGAGCCTGCCCCTGTGTCCCCTGGGGCTCGTCTGCCCCCAGCCCAGAAGGCTCCTTTCCCAGGAGGTCAGGTCCTCCGAGTGCCCGCGAGGCAGGGGGCGCTTTCACCTGTGTGCCCAGGTCTGGTCGCCAGATGGCTGGGGGCGGGGACGGGGCGCGGGCAGGTGAAGACGGGCCCCCACGTGCTGCCCATGTGGCCCCAGCAGGTGGAGTGTGACTGAACTACGCCGAGTCCAGAGGGCACCCTCAAGGGCGGGCGGTTGGTGGGGGAGCCGGGAGCAGGAACGGGCCCATGGGCCCCACCTGAGCCTCCACCTGGGCTTCGGGACCCCTCACGCCCTGCCCCCCAAAGGGGTGGCAAGACAGGGTCGGCACTGGGACGGACCCAGGGCCGTGCTGCGGTCCAGGTGGTGGGCTGCCAGCTCGTGGAGGACTTGTCCAACCAGAGGGGACCATCGGTCCAGGCCGGGTCAGCTTGGGCCAAGACAGGTGTCAGCTACCTCCCACCCAAGAAGTGCCCTCCCGCTGGCTGCTCCCCACGCACCCCCGGCCCCTGTGCTGGCCCGGCTCTCATGCGGGGAAGTGACACCTGGGTCTGGGGACTTGCCCGCACCCTCTGTCTGCACATGGAATGAAACCCACGTCCCAGGGGGTTAGGGCGAGGGGTGGGGCCCCAGAGAAGGGACCACCTCACACCCATCCGGATGGCCACTGTCAAAACCGAGAGACTAAGCGCGGCTGAGGATGCAGAGACGGAAAATGGAGTGGCTGCCGTGGAAACTGTCTGGAGGGTCCTCAGAAAGCTACCAGGGGGCTCATCACATGAGCCGGCAGCCCCACTTCTGAGGATGCGCACAAAGGAAGTGAACGCAGGTGTGGAGAAGTCATCTCCACAGGATAGGGGAGCCGCCCGCGTCCCTGGCCGGAGGAGTGGAGACGCGCCTGTGGTCCAGCCACACATCGGACTCTGAGCTGCCCTGAGAGGGAAGGGCGCTCTGGCCCGTGGCCCTGAGGATGCGGTGTGCAGGCACGGAAGGACACGCTCTCTCTGCGGTCTTCCTTGCTGCTTGTCTCTGACTGCTGGGTCTTCACTGCTGGGCGTGGGCTCCCCAGTTGCTGAGCACAGGCCCCAGGGTGGGGCTCAGTAGTCGTGGCCCCCGGGCCTCGCTGCTCAGCCGCACGTGCGATCTTCCCAGACCCGGGACTGAGCCCGTGTCCCCTGCACTGGCTGGCGGATTCTCAACCACTGGACCACCGGGGACGTCCAGGGTCACATTCTTTACCATGCACTCCCAGGAGGGGCTGGGGGTTAAATGAGGACAGAGTTTCAGTTTTGCAAGATGAGAAAGTTCCGGCGATGGACGTGGTGAAGGCCGTACAACAGTGTGACTGCGCGTCATGTCACAGAGATGGACACGTGGCGTGTGTAAGAGCATCACTTCTATCCTATGTATGTTTTACTAGAATTTTAAAACCCGGGGGAAACACGTGAGGGCACAGTCGGACTTTGGGGTCACACTGTGGGGCCGTCGCCCCCGCCGGCCCGGGACCAGCCGTCTGACGTGTCTCGATGGGCCTTCAGCCGAGGACCAGCACTGCCCTCTGCCCACCTTCACCATGCGCCCCTGCTCCGCCGCTCAGTCGTGTCTGACTCTCTGCGACCCCATGGACTGCAGCCCACCAGGCTCCTCTGTCCATGGGGTTCTCTGGAATACTGGAGTGAGCTGCCACTTCCTCCTCCAACCCAGGGACTGAACCTGTGTCTCCTGCATTGCAGGCGGGTTCTTTACCGCTGAGCCACTGGGGGAGCATCGCTCTCCTCCTGCCTTCAGAGCCAGCCACGGATTTCTGCATAAGGTCGCCCTGTGGTGGGGGGAGCCTGAGACCCCACGGTTGTGCCAGCTCTGGGACGCACTGAAGTTTCCTTGGCCGTGGGAAAGGCCTGTGGAAAGGCCCAGGGGTCTTCACCCTCGACTCTAAGTAAGCAAAGAGTCTTCATGCCTCAGGAGTCACCAGGCTACAGAAGCGAGAGCCACATTCTGTACCATCACCAGGGCCGCCCCCGCCCCATGCGGCCCACTGTCCAGTCCCTGGGCTGGATACTGGGGCCACACTTGCCAGAGGCCACTGTGCCCAGAGAGGCCCGCCTGCACCTGGGCACTGCTTGCGGCTCCCGCTGACCTCAAGGGGCTGCTCTGTCCGCTGTCTGCTCTTGGAGAAGCAGGCCTCTGCACGGACAGTGCCTCCAGAGGCCGGGCTCAGGTTCTTCCCACTCCCAACAGGGAGCCCAAAGCCCGGGGGCGTCTGCTCCCTGTGCCTGCCTGCCAGCCTCAGCACGGTCCCAGCGCGCGCCTGGCAGAGCCCAGGGGACGCCTCCAAGGGACGGCGTGAAAGTGCGGCTGAACCGACGGGGTGGCGGAGAGCGGGGGGTGGGGGGGCGGGTGTGGGCGCTGGGGGTCCTGGCATCTCTGGGTCCCTGCGTGTGCTCTGGGCTGGGGCGTCACGTGACAATGGGCAGTGGCGACTGCCCCGTGTGCCTGCGTCAATGGAGGACGCGGCCAGGCCCAAGCTGTCGGGGCAGGTTTTACATTCAGTGACTGATTCTGCCCGTCTGTTTCTCGAGGGGACGTGGACGCACCCGTGGAGGGTGGGTGTGGGTTTTGAGTCAGGACACCTGCCTGGGGACTCCGGAGGTCAGCACCTCCCCTTGGGAGGACGCCCCCCCCCCCAACTCGGGAAATGCCCCCGGGTGACGCCCCACTAGATGTAAGCTCACAACTGCCACGAGAGAGGAGAGAAAGCCGGCCTGTGAGAGGGTCTGCAGGCCCTGCGTTGTGGGAGCGGGTCCTCCCTGCAAGACTCTGCGTGCTCGGAGGGTCGCTCCAGGTGGTCTGATTCACGCGGTCCCCAGCCACGCCCGCCCTCACGCTTGTCTCTGCCCCGCAGGAAACGCCACGCTGGAGACCGGCCCTGCGCTGGGGGCCCTGTCGACGGGCGTGTCTTCCCACACGTGTAACGTGCCCTTCAACGATAGCAGGGTGTTCCTGGTGACCGTGTACAGTAGCGTGTGCGTGCTGGGCCTGCCGGCCAACTGCCTGACGGCGTGGCTCACACTGCTGCAGGCACGCCAGGGCCACGTGCTGGCCGTCTACCTCTTCTGCCTGGCGCTCTGCGAGCTGCTGTACGTCAGCACCCTGCCGCTCTGGGTCGTCTACATCCAGCACGGGCACCGCTGGCCGCTCAGCCCCTTGGCCTGCAAGGTGACCGCCTACATCTTCTTCTGCAACCTCTACATCAGCATCCTCTTCCTCTGCTGCATCTCCTGCGATCGCTTCCTGGCGGTGGTGTACGCGCTGGAGACGCGGGGCCGGCGCCACCAGAAGACTGCCATCCTCATCTCCGCGACAGTCTTCCTTCTCGTCGGGCTCATCCACTCTCCGGTGTTCAAGATGGAGCACGATGAAACCTGCTTCGAGACGCTGCCGATGGACCACAAGGTGGCCGGGTACTACTACGCGCGCTTCATGGTGGGCTTTGCCGTCCCGCTGTCCATCATCGCCGTCACCAACCAGCGCATCTTCAGGACCATCCAGCTGAGCACCAGCCTGAGCGCTGCCCAGAAGGCCAAGGTGAGGCTCCTGGCCATCGCGGTCGTGGTCATCTTCCTGGTCTGCTTCGCCCCCTACCACCTGGTGCTCCTGATCAAAGCCATCGCCTTTTCCTACCACAGAGGGGCCGAAGAACCTGTGTGCGACTTTGAAATTCGCCTGTACACGGCCTCCGTGGTGTTCCTGAGCCTGGCCACCGTGAACAGCGTGGCTGACCCCATCATCTACGTGCTGGCCGCGGAAGTGACCCGCCAGGAAGTGTGCAGAATCCACAAGGGGTGGAAAAAGTGGTCCACGAAGACGGACGACACCAAGCTTGCATGCTCGAAGGACTCGGAGGAGGCACAGTCGCCCACGTCCCCCACCAACAGCTACGCCTTCCCCGGGCCCGTCCACCCACCAGGGCCGTCACCGGGCACCCCAGAGGGGCTGGCCGAGGGGTCCTGCTGAGCCCAGCGCAGGGGGCCAGGGCTGGCCGCCGGTGCTGCTTGTAGACCGCTAGCCAATGTCCATGGTGCTGGCTGGGGAGCCCCCTCCAAATGGCTCACCCCCGATTTCTCGTCCCCGAGTCTCTGCCGCTGGGGGTCCCGGCTGAGCAGAAGCCCCACGGAAGGCGGCAGCACATTCAGGGTAAGGGCAGTCTGCTGGCCGCGGGGAAGAGCGCGTGGCGGGCGGGAGTGCTTGCTCTGGCTGGCGTTCTCCGCTATTAGCGCACAGCAGGGCAGCTGGCGCAGGCCGTGCGCCCGCCTGGTGCTGCTGGCGGCTGCACAGGCCGTGTGCGGAAGCTGCCTGTCGGCCGCCGCGTGACGACTTTATTTCCTGAGCTTTTCTGCAAGCGTCGCTTGGATGCGAGTACGTGGCCGGGCATTTCTGCTTCTGCCCCGGGTCGTCTGTGCAAACCGTGCCCTCGGCCGGGGCAGCTCAGCGCCATGGCTCTGAGGGGGAGCCGCGAGGTGGGGTGCAGTCCAAGTGGCCTCCGGAGGAAGCCCCGTGTGTGCGTGGCAGGCACGCCTGTGGGCTGGGAGGGCCGGGGTCACCCCAGGCAGGGGGACACGCCCAAGGGCTCCGAGGACCCGGCACGTCGTCAGCACGGAGGCTTCCTGGCTCCCGTTGTGGCGGAGCTGCCGAGGGCCAGGCCAGGCGCAGCGCTGCCTCCGAGTCCCATCTGTAGCAGGGCCCGTGACCCTGGCCTCAGCGGGTCAGCGGCGGGGCCGACCGCACGCAGCCCCAAGGTGGCGTCAGGGTCAACTTCCGCTCCCGCTTCTCTAAGGCCGCGTCGATGGATGAGCTTTACTGTGAAAGACCCTGAGAAGACATGTGATTTCACGTCTGGAAATAAAAACGCAAGAGTACACATCGGTGCCAACTTCCTCACGTGCAGAAATGTCATTTTACTTCTCAGGCTCAGGGGGAGCCGGGCTGGGGGAGGGGAGCGTGCCCGGCTCTCCAGGTGATGGGCAGGTTCTAGAGTAGTGTTCTAGAGTGTTCACAGGGCGTTCCCTGGAGGCTGACACGGGAGTTCCTGGGGCTGCTTCAACTAGTCACCGCAGGATCTCAGCCTTCGGGCTGGAGGTCTGGATCAAGGCGTTGGGGGGCCCTGCGGGCCTGGGCTCCAGGCCTCGGCCTTGGCCTCTGGAGCTCACGCATCCTTGGCTTCTGGGTGTAGCCGCATCACCCCAGGCTGTCCCCCTGTCTCTCTTTTTTTTTTTTTTCCCCTGTCTCTCTTCTCTGTCTTTGGACCCGGGACTCCCCTGGATAACCCAGGGTGAGCTCATTGCTACACCCTTAGACAGAGCCTATTTCCCAGCAAGGTCCTGCCCGCAGATTCCAGGGCGCAGGACGAGACATACCCTTCTGGGGTCAACAAGCCCGCCCCCCACAGATGGCAACAGGGAGCAAGAGGCATGCTGCTCGGCTCCGGGGGAGGCTCAGTTCAGTCCAGTCGCTCAGTTGCGTCTGACTCTTTGCGACCCCACGGACTGTGGCACGCCAGGCCTCCCTGTCCCAGGGGACGAGTGGCCCCCAGACTCAGCGCTCACCTCTCACCTGCTCCGCACCTGCCACCATCTGCGTGGTGGTGCCTGTTACCGTGAGAGCACCCCACGGCTGTACGCTGGCTGCCCAGTTGCTGCAAAACTCTGCTTTAAAAAAATGAATGATGGTAGCTTGTCTTTTTCATTAATACCTTTTCTTGGCAGCCTCGTGCCACTTCCTTGGCAGTTTTGGGGAAAGTTCCTGGTGTCTGAAATCCCAGGTCCTCCCAGGCAAACCGCCTCCCAGGACTGTCTGCACCCTAGCCTCTTGGTGTCACTTCCCCTGGGGTTTCACCACGGGGCTTCCCTGGTGGTTCAGACGGTAAAGAATCTGCCTACGATACAGGAGACCTGGGGTCCAATCCCTGGGTTGGGAAGATACCTGGAGCAGAAAATGGCAACTCACTCCAGTGTTCCTGCCTGGAAAATTCCAAGGACAGAGGAGCCTGGAGGGTTACAGTCCATAGGGTGACAGAGAGTCAGACAGGACTGAGCGACTAACACTCATTTTTCGACATTTTATGCCTCAGTTTCAGTCACAGACATAAAGCTCGTGCTCCCAGCGAGGGGGCGCCCCTCTGAACAGCAGGACCTTGTGAGCAGGGTCTCCAGCTCCCCGTAGGTGTCCTGGGGCAGCCGAAACAAACGACCACAAACTGGGGTGACACGTCTTACAACAACAGGAACTGACCCTCTCACAGCTCCCAGGCCCCAAGTCCAAATCAAGGTGTTAGAAGCCTCCAAGAGAGGGTCCTTCCTGCTCCACCAGCCTTCCTGGGCTTGCGGTTACATCACCCCAATCTCTGCGGCTTCTGTCTTTGTGGACCCTCTTTTGTGTCCCTCTGGGGTGCCCCTTCTGTCTCAAGGCCACGTGCCGGGCCCCAGAGTCCGTCTAGAGCCCTGGTGCTGCCCTCCTGTGTCCGCAGTCTCCCTGGCCCAGTTTGGCCCCGTACCAGGGCACGGCTTTCTGTTCTTTCTCCCTGCGGAGCCAGAGCCCACCTCGTTGGCACCAGGGTGATCAGGCTGCCCAGGAGCGGAGGCATCAGACGGAGGCGGGGTGTATACTGGGCCCCGCCAGGTCAGCAGGCTCCATCCTTGGCCCGAGGGGGCTTCATCCGCCCTCAGCCTGGAGTGCGGGGGTGGGTGCACAAGCCTCAGGGGTGGGCCTGGCCGGTCCACTCCATCCCTCCTCCGCCCCTCTGTCCTCTCACAAGACTGGCTCAGAGCACCACCTGGTTTGCACGCGTGTGTGTCTGTGTGTGTGTGTGGGCACGCGTGCAGGTCACGTGACCCTGGACTCACACCCCCACCCAGCTCCCAGCAAAGGGGCTTCCCAGTGAATTCACAACCACATCACACCCAGGCTGGGAATCTCCTGCTCCTCCGTCTTCTGCTGACGTCACACCACCAATAAACAGCCCTTCTTCCCCAGCGGGATCCATCGGCACCGACCGGTCCACCAGCTCACCACTGAGGCGGGGGGTGTGGGGACAGGAGCCCCTGGCTCAGTGAGGGGCCGCCAGGAGTTTGCCAGGAGGGGTGACCTGGGGGGCCTCCACCCAGGAGTCTCAGAGGTGCCTTCAGGGATGGGGCAGGGCTGCATAAGGTGAGAAGGCGGCTGCGTGGAGGGCCATCACCGCCGGGGAGGGCAGGTTCCCCGAGGAGGGTCGCGGGTCCCAGCCCAGGTTCTCAGCCCTCAGTGGAGGGGCCAAGTGGGGAGCTGATGTGGAAGACATCTGGAAGCCTGTGAAGAATCGAGGCAGGAGTGGGAGGGGGTGGGGGGAGGACTCGGGGCCAGATCCCATACCGGGCGCCTGCCCCGGGAAAGCAAGGCTGACGGGACGGGCGGGGTGGGCCTCAGGGCCGAGAGGCTCAGGAAGGGCCTCTGCACCCCTGCGACCCTCCGCAGCCCCCTCGTGGGCCAGCCGCAGTCGTGGGCAGGGTGCCCGGTGCGTCGAGGGGACAGCCACGGGCCGCGGGCCGGCAGCCTCGCAGCTGGATGTCTTAGCGAGGCCTCATCCCGGCCACGCGCGCCGCCCGCCTCGGGGTCTTCCCCTGGGATTTGGGACTGGCCGCAAGACCTGCCCGCAGCGCTACTGGGGGGTGTTCATCGACATCGGGAGTGTCCCCAGCGGAAGCTGCGCCTGACACCGAGAGGGCGCTTAAAACGCAGAGCGTCGGTCCCGCTTCCTGCGGGCCTTTCCCCCGGCCCTGCGAGGACCCACCCTCCTCGACGGAGGCGCGTCTGTCCTGGCAGCGACCCCTAGAGGGCGCGCGCGGCTGAGCGCCCAGTGCGTCCGGCCTGCGGCCGCCAGGGGGCAGCACCACCCGAGATGGCGACTGCGGGCGCGGCGGCCGCTCTCCGGCCGGACGCTGACCGCGAGAGGTCTTGAGAGGGGAAACCGCGTCGCCGCGCTGGCAGGGCGTGCGGAGCCGGGTCTGAGAAGACGAGAAGCCGAGAGCGGCCCTGCGCCCGGTGACAAGCGCAGGTTGACGGGGACATCAGGCCGGCTCCCGTCCTCGCGCGAATCCGGAGAAACCGCAGGCGCAGGGGGCGGCGGGCCGGGCTGCGAGAGCGGGGGAGAGCCCGCCCGAGCGGCGGAGAGGGCGCAGGGCCGGCGGAGGCCTTGTCCCCGGCCTGCCGGCGCCTCGGATTTGCACGGGACCCCGCAGCGCTACTCCGAGGGCCTGGCCAAGAGCACGGAGAGCTTCCGTGTGGACGGATGTTGGGGCAGCATCATTCCATAAGCAAAACGTGGTCTATGATGAGAGCGACTGTCACTCACTTCTGACACCTGCTACCGTGGCGATGAGCCTCACAACGTGCAAAGTGAGAGGACTGCCGTTTGGTCCAGTGGCGAAGACTCTGAGCTCCCAATGCAAGGGGCCCAGGTTGGATCCTGGGTAGGGGAACTAGATGATGCTGTGATAGTGCTGCCCTCAATATGCCAGCAAATTTGGAAAACTCAGCAGTGGTCACAGGACTGGAAAAGGAGACTTTTCATTCCAATCCCAAAGAAAGGCAATGCCAACGAGTCTTCAAACTATGGCACAATTGCACTCATTTCACATGCTAGCAAGGTTATGCTTAAAATCCTTCAACCTATGCTTCAACAGTTCGTAAACCTAAAACCTCTGGATGTACAAGCAGGATTTAGAAAAGATAGAGGAACCAGAGATCAAATTGGCAACATCCTTTGGATCATAGAAAAAGCAAGGGAACTCCAGAAAAACATCTACTTCTGCTTAACTGACTAAACTAGAGCCTTTGACTGTGTGGATCACAACAAACTGTGGAAAATTCTTCAACAGATGGAAGTACCAGACCACCTTACCTGCCTCCTGAGAAATCTGTATGTAGGTCAAGAAGCAACAGTTAGAACCGGAAATAGAACAACAGACTGGTTCCAAATTAGGAAAGGAGTGTGACAATGCTGTGATTGTCACCCTGCTTATTTAACTTATATGCAGAGGACATCAGGAGAAATGCCGGGCTGGATGAAGTTCAAGCTGGAATCAAGATGCCGGGAGAAATATCAATAGCCTCAGATATGCAGGTGACACCACCCTTAGGGCAGAAAGTGAAGAGGAACTAAAGAGCCTCTTGATGAAAGTGAGAAAGGAGAGTGAAAAAGTCAGCTTAAAACTCAACATTCAGAAAACAAAGATCATGGCATCTGGTCCCATCACTCCATGGCAAGTAGATAGGGAAAAAATGGAAACAGTGACAGACTTTATTTTGGGGGGGCTCCAAAATCACTGTGGACGGTGACTGCAACCATGAAATTAAAAGACGCTTGTTGCTTGGAAGAAAAGCTGTGACAAACCTAGACAACATATTGAAAAGCAGAGATAACACTTTGCCGATTCAGGCCTATAGAGTCAGAACTATTGTTTTTCCAGTGCTCATGTACAGATGTGAGAGTTGGACCATAAAGAAGCGCCAAAGAATTGATGCTTTCAAACTGTGGTGCTGAGGAAGACTCTTGAGAGTCCACTGGACTGCAAGGAGATCAAACGAGTTAATCTTAAAGGAGATCAATTCTGAATATTCATTGGAAGGACTGATGAAGCTGAAGCTGAAGCTCAGATACTTTGGCCATCTGATGAGAAGAGCTGACTCATTGGAAAAGGCCCTGATGCTGGGAAAGATTGAGGGCAGGAGAAGAAGGGGTTGACAGAGGATGAGATGGTTGGCTGGCATCACTGGCTCTATGGTCATGAGTTTGAGCAAGGTCCAGGAGATGGCGAAGCATAAGGAAGCTTGGTGTACTGCAGTCCATGGGGTCGCAAAGAGTCAGACATGACTGAGCAAATAAACAACAATGACAAAGGGGAACTAGATCCCGCACCCACAACTACAGATCCTGTGTACCCAAAACAAAGATGGAAGATCCCACATGCCACAACTTAAATAAATAAAAATAAATTATTAAAAAAATCATGCTAAGTGAGAGGCCAGACTCAAAAGGCCACGGGAAGCATTATGCCATTTCTATGAGAAGTCCAGCAGAGGGCAATTCACAGGGGCAGAAGGAAGATGTGTGGTTCCCTGGGGCTGGGGGTGGGACAATGAGGGATCATAGCTGAAGGGTAGGGGCTCTTTCTGAGGGGATGAAAGTTCCTAACATTGACTGTGGTGAAGTTTGCGTGGATCTGTGAATACACTAAAAACCCTGGCTTGTACACTTTAAAAGGGTGAGTTATCTGGTATGTGATCATATTCCAATAAATCTGTTTAAAAAAAGAGAGACAGACAAACATCAGACCCCCTTTGTCCAGACTGCAGACGCAAGGCCCCTGAAGGGACAGCCCAGGGCCACTACAGCTCAAAGCAGGATGGGCTGAGAGGCCTCGGCCCCAGTGGCCCCCACATGCTCCCCAGTCACAGCGCCGGGCCCCACAGCCCCTGTGACAGAGGTTTCAGGCGCTGGGCAGGCAGGGTGGGCAGCATGGGGGGGCCTGTGGGCTGTGCCCTCAGCCCTGCCATGACCACCTCCCGGCCTTGCTGCAGGGCTGCCGTGAGGAAAGCAGGGTACCTGCTGTTTCTGCTGCTCAGGAGACCATGGCCTTCCTCCGCATGACCACTCCTGGCCCTCCTGGAGAGGACAGCCACCCGGCCCTGCTTGCCCCTCTGCCCTGAGTTTGGGCTCGGGTGGGCATCTTTCTGATAGAAATGTGGTGGCAGAGTAGAAGGGTGTGTGCTCATCTGCTCCTGCAAGAACTCCAAAATTACAACTCCCTGCTGAACAACCAGCAGCAGAATGCTGGATCCCACCAAAAAAAGACACCCATGTCCAAGGGCAAAGGAGAGGCCCCAAAAAGATGACAGGAGGGGCAAAATCACATTTAGAATCAAACCCCATACCCACCAGAGACTCTTGGAGGGCTTGAACAAAACGTGTGCACCAGGACCCAGCGACCCCACAGAGACTGAGCCAGACCCGCCTTTGAGTGTTTGAGTGTCTCCTGGGGAGGTATGGGTCAGCAGTGGCCTGCTGCAGGGGCTCTGGGTGCAACAGACCTGGGTCACGCAGCGTGTGGCATAAACGCTCTTGGACGAGGTTGTCACTAAACCTACCATAGAGCCACCGAGCAGACGACCCACAAACTGCAGAATAATTATACCAAATAAATTTTTGGACTGTTGAGAAAGTTCTAGGACTCACAACAGATTTCCCAACCTGGGCATCTGGCAAAGGGACTGAGAACTCCCAGGGAATTTTACTTTGGAGGCCAGTGGGATTTAACTACAGAACTTACACAGGACTAGGGAAACAGACGCTTGGAGGGCGCAGACAAAACCTTGTGCACACCAGGGCCCAGGAGAAAGGAGCAGTGACCCCACAAGAGACTGAGCCAGACTTGCCTGTGAGTGTCCAGGAGTCTCCAGCGGAGGCGTGGGTTGGCAGCGGCGGCCGCGGGGTTGGGGGCACTGGTGCGGTAGTGCGTGCGCTGGGCCTTTTGACGGAGGTCACCATTATCTTCATTACCTCCACCATGGTGAAGTCTCAGGTCAAACAACAGGGAGGGAACACAGTCCCGCCCAGCAACAGAAAATTGGATGAAAGATCTGCTGAGCATGGCCCCGCACATC
This sequence comes from Cervus elaphus, assembly GCF_910594005.1. Taxonomy (NCBI): domain Eukaryota; kingdom Metazoa; phylum Chordata; class Mammalia; order Artiodactyla; family Cervidae; genus Cervus; species Cervus elaphus. Next base: position 70,956,686 of record NC_057827.1, on the reverse strand, counting down.
AGAAAAAGACCAAACTACCCCTCAGTCAGTCTCTCCCATCAGGAAGCTCCCATAAGCCTCTTATCCTTATCCACCAGAGGGTAGACAGACTGAAAACCACAATCACAGAAAACTAGCCAATCTGATCACACAGACCACAGTCTTGTCTAATTCAACGAAACTATGAGCCATGCCATGTAGGGCCATCCAAGATGGATGGGTCATGGTGGAGAGTTCTGACAAAACGTGGTCCACTGGAGAAGGGAATGGCAAACCACTTCAGTATTCTTGCCTTGAGAACCCCATGAACAGTATGAAAAGGCATAAAGATAGGACACTGAAAAATGAACTCCCCAGGTTGGTAGGTGCCCAATATGCTACTGGAGATCAGTGAAGAAGTAACTCCAGAAAGAATGAAGAGACGGAGCCAAAGCAACAACAACGCCCAGCTGTGGATGTGACTGGTGATGGAAGCAAGGTCCGATGCTGTAAAGAGCAATATTGCATAAGAACCCGGAATGTTAGGTCCATGAATCAAGGTAAATTGGAAGCGGTCAAACAGGAGATGGCAAGAGTGAACATCGACATTCTAGGAATCAGCAAACTAAAATGGACTGGAATTGGTGAATTTAACTCAGATGACCATTATATCTACTACTGCAAGAATCCCTTAGAAGAAATGGAGTAGCCATCACAGTCAAGGAAAGAGTCTGAAATGCAATACTTGGGTGCAATCTCAAAAATGACAGAATGATCTCTATTTATTTCCAAGGCAAACCATTCAATATCACAGTAATCTAAGTCTATGCCCCAACCAGTAATGCTGAAGAAGCAAAAGTTGAATGGTTCTATGAAGACCTACAAGACCTTCTAGAATGAACACCAAAAAAAAGCTGTCCTTTTCATTATAGGGGACTGGAATGACAAAGTAGGAAGTCAAGAAACACCTGGAGTAACAGGCAAATTTGGCCTTGGAGTACAAAATGAAGTAGGGCAAAGGTTAATAGAGTTTTGCCAAGACAACGCGCTGGTCAGAGCAAACACCGTCTTCCAACAACACAAGACAATACTCCACCCATCACCAGATGGTAATACTGAAATCAGATTGATTATATTCTTTGCAGTCAAAGATGGAGAGGCTCTATACAGTCAGCAAAACCAAGACTGGGAGCTGACTTTCAGTTCATGAACTCCTTATTGCCAAATTCAGACTCAAATTGAAGAAAGTAGGGAAAACCATTAGATCATTAAGGTAGGGCCTAAAACAAATCCCTTATGGTTATACAGTGGAAGTGACAAATAGATTGAAGGGATTATATCTGATAGAGTGCCTGAAGAATGATGGATGGAGGTTTATAACATTGTACAGGAAGCAGGGATCAAGACCACCCCCAAGAAAAAGAAATGCAAAAAGGCAAAATGGTTGTCTGAGAAGGCCTTACAAATAGCTGAGAAAAGAAGAGAAGCTAAAGGCAAAGGAGAAAAGGGAAGCTATACTCAGCTGAATGCAGGATTCCAAAGAATAGCAGGGAGAGATAAGAAAGCCTTCCCCAGTGACCAGTGCAAAGAAATAGAGGAAAACAATAGAATGGGAAACACTAGAGATCTCTTCAAGAAAATTAGAGATACCAAGGGAACATTTCATGGAAAGATGGGCACAATACAGGACAGAAATGGTATGGACCTAACAGAAGAAGAAGATATTAAGAAGAGGTGGCAAGAGTACACAGAACTATACAAAAAAGATCTTCATGACCCGGATAGCCACGATGGTTTGATCACTCACCTAGAGTCAGACATCCTGGAATGTGAAGTCAAGTGGGCCTTAGGAAGCATCACTACCAACAAAGCTAGTGGAAGTGCTGGAATTCCAGCCAAGTTATTTCAAATAATAAAAGATGATGCTGTGAAAGTGCTGCACTCAACATGCCAGCAAATTTGGAAAACTCAGCAGTGGCCACAAGACTGGAAAAGGCCAGATTTTATTCCAATCCCAAAGAAAGGCAATGCCAAAGAATGTTCAAACTGCTGACCAATTGCACTTATCTCACATGGTAGCAAACAAAGATCAAAATTCTCCAAGCCAGGCTTCAACAGTACTTGAAAAATAAACCTCGAGTTGTTCAAGTTGGATTTAGAAAAGGCAAATGAACCAGACAGGCTGGATGAAACACAAGGTGGAATCAAGATTGCTGGGAGAAATATCAATAACCTCAGATATGCAGATGACACCACCCTTGGCAGAAAGCAAAGATTTAAAGAGCCTCTTGATGAAAGTGAAAGAGGAGAGTGAAAAAGTTGACTTAAAACTCAACATTCAAAAAACTAAGGTCATGTCATATGGTCCCAATATTCATAGCAAATAGATTGTGAAACAATGGAAACAGTGACAGACTTTATTTTCTTGGGCTCCAAAATCACTGCAGATGGTAACTGCAGCCATGAAATTAAAAGACGCTTGCTCCTTGGAAGAAAAGTTATGAACAACCTAGACAGCATATTAAAAAGCAGAGACATTACTTTACCAACAAAGGTCCGTCTAGTCAAGGCTATGGTTTATCCAGTAGTCAGGTATGGGTGTGAGAGTTGGACTATAAAGAAAACTGAGCACTGAAGAATTGATGCTTTTGAACTGTGGTGTTGGAGAAGACTCTTGAGAGTCCCTTGGACAGCAAGGAGATCCAACCAGTCCATCCTAAAGGAAATCAACTCTGAATATTCATTGAAAAGACTGATGCTGAAGCTGAAACTCCAATACTTTGGCCACCTGATGTGAAGAACTGACTCATTGGAAAAGACCCTGATGCTGGGAAATATTGAAGGCTGGAGGAGAAGGGGACAACAGAGGATGAGATGGTTGGATGGCTTCACCGACTCAACGGACATGAGTTTGAGCAAGCTCCAGGAGTTGGTGATGGACAGAGAAGCCTGGCATGCTGCAGTCCATGGGGTTGCAAAGAGTTGGACATGACTGAGTGACTAAACTAAAGTGAACTGCTCTCTGATTGACTATCAAGTTTCAGCCTGTACCAGAATCCCCTGGTGGGCCTGCTGAAACACAGCCAGACCGGGCCCAGCCCCACAATTTCTGAGTCAGCAAATTTGCATTCATAATGACTTCCTTGGAGATGCTGCTGCTGGGGGTACAGGCCCACAGCTTGAGAACCTCTGCCTTAAGCCAAACACCATTGGAATGGCATGTGTTCAATTCTGGCAGGTGAGAGGCGGGCCAGGACTTCAGTTTGCCTCCCGGAGGAAAGGCTCTCTGTTTCCCTATACCACCTGTGAAACTGAATGCAAGATCTGGAGCTACTGCAGCCACTCTGAGTCTCTGTGGGCAAAGCCACCTGAGCAGGAAGCCCACACACAGGGGAAGGCCTTTGTGCCCTCCACCTGCCCATCCCAGTCCTTGACCTTTTAAGGGTTAGTGGCATTTGGCTCCAGTCCACCACAGCTCTCGTCCCCAGGGCCTACTCCACATCAGAAGGTGTACTGGCCACATACCCTGAGCAGCCCCCTTCACCTCCTTCAGCTCTCTCACACTGCAACCCCTGCTGTGTCCCTCCAGTGTCATAAGGACATCGTTTTCTTTCCTTTATTATTCAGTTCACTTCAGTTGCTCAGTCATGTCCGACTCTTTGCATCCCCATGGACTACAGCACGCCAGGCTTCCCTGTCCATCACCAACTCCTGGAGCTTGCGCAAACTCATATCCAGTGAGTTGGAGATGCCATCTCATTTATTATTACATCCATGTATACTTATAGAAGTTGCCCTTTTCCTAAACATTTACTTGCCTATATAGACACCCATGAAATCATATAGAATTATTTTGTGTATATACTTTTATCCAGCTTTTTGTTTTGAAAGAATTTCCAATTTACAGAAAAGCAGCAAATAGTACTGTGGAATTAAAGAGAATAAAGTAGGAGGTGGGACTAGCCTGTAGGGGGCGCTCTCTCATCCACTAAACTAATTTAACTGTTAGTTACTCAGTCGAGTCGGACTCTGTGCCACCCCATGAACTGTAACCAGCCAGGCTCCTCTGCCCATGGGATTTTCCAGGCAAGAACACTGGAGTAGGCTGCCGTTTCCTTTTCCAGGGGATTTTCCCCACCCAGGTATCGAACCCGGGTGTCCTGCATTGCATCTGAGCCCCCAGGGATGTAGTTCAGTTGTTTAGTCTCTCAGTCGTGTCTGACTCTTTGCAACTCCATGGACTGCAGCATGCCAGGCCTCCCTGTCCCTCACCAACTCCCAGAGCTTGCTCAAACTCGTGTCCATCAAATCAGTGATGCCATCCAACCATCTCATACTCTGTTGTCCTTTTCTCCTCCTGCCTTCAATCTTTCCCAGCATCAGGGTCTTTTCAAATGAGTCAGTTCTTCGAATCAGGTGCCCAAAGTATTGGAGTTTCATCTTCAGCTGTCTGGCTCTAGGTGAGTGATCATACCATCGTGATAATCTGCATTGTGAAGATCTTCTTTGTATAGTTCTGTGTATTCTTGCCACCTCTTAATATCTTCTTCTGTTAAGTCCTTGCCATTTCTGTCCTTTATTGTGCCCATCTTTGCATGAAATGTTCTAATTTTCTTGAAGAGATCTCTAGTCTTTCCCAATTCTATTGTTTTCCTCTATTTCTTTGCACTGATCACTGAGGAAGGCTTTCTTATCTCTCCTTGCTATTCTTTGGAACTCTGCATTCAAATGGGTATATCTTTCCTTTTCTCCTTTGCTTTTCACTTTTCTTCATTTCACAGCTATTTGTAAGGCTTTCTCAGCCATTTTGCTTTTTTGCATTTCATTTTCCTGGAGATGGTCTTCATCCCTGTCTCTTGTACAGTGTCACGAACCTCCATCCATAGTTCTTCAAGGACTCTATCAGATATAATCCCTTGAATCTATTTGTCACTTCCACTGTATAACCATAAGGGATTTGATTTAGGTTGTACCTGAATGGTCTAGTGATTTTCCCTACTTTCTTCAACTTGAGTCTGAATTTGGCAATAAGGGGTTCATGAGCTGAACCACAGTCAGCTCCCAGTCTTGGTTTTGCTGACTGTATAGAGCCTCTCCATCTTTGTCTGCAAAGAATATAATCAATCTGATTTTGGTATTGACCATCTGGTGATGTCCACGTGTAGAGTCTTCTCTTGTGTTGTTGGAAGAGGGTGTTTGCTATGACAAGTGTGTTCTCCTGGCAAAACTCTATTAGCCTTTGCCCTGCTTCACTCTGTACTCCAAGGCCAAATTTGCCTGTTACTCCAGGTGTTTCTTGACTTCCTACTTTGTCATTCCAGTCCCCTATAATGAAAAGGACAGCTTTTTTTGACGTTCGTTCTAGAAGGTCTTGTAGGTCTTCATAGAACCATTCAACTTTTGCTTCTTCAGCATTACTGGTTGAGGCATAGACTTAGATTACTGTGATACTGAATGGTTTGCCTTGGAAACAAATAGAGATCATTCTGTCATTTCAGAGATTGCATCCAAGTACTGCATTTCAGACTCTTGTTGACTATGATGGCTACTCCATTTCTTCTAAGGGATTCTTGCCCACATTTCAGTAGTAGATATAATGGTCATCTGAGTTAAATTCACCAATTCCAGTCCATTTTAGTTCTCTGATTCCTAAAATGTCAATGTTCACTCTTGCCATCTCCTGTTTTGACCACTTCCAATTTACCTTGATTCATGGACCTAACAATCCAGGTTCCTATGCAATACTGCTCTTTACAGCATTGGACCTTGCTTCCATCACCAGTCACATCCACAACTGGGTGGTGTTGTTGCTTTGGCTCCGTCTCTTCATTCTTTCTGGAGTTACTTCTTCACTGATCTCCAGTAGCATATTGGGCACCTACCAACCTGGGGAGTTCATTTTTCAGTGTCCTATCTTTTTGCCTTCTCATACTGTTCATGGGGTTCTCAAGGCAAGAATACTGAAGTGGTTTGCCATTCCCTTCTCCAGTGGACCATGTTTTGTCAGAACTCTCCACCATGACCCATCCATCTTGGGTGGCCTTACATGGCATGGCTCATAGTTTCATTGAATTAGACAAGGCTGTGGTCCATGTGATCAGATTGGTTAGTTTTCTGTGATTGTGGGTCTCAGTCTGTCTACCCTCTGGTGGATAAGGATAAGAGGCTTATGGGAGCTTCCTGATGGGAGAGACTGACTGAGGGGTAGTTTGGTCTTGTTGTGATGTGCAGGGCCATCGGTAAATCAGTAAATCTTTAATCCAATTTTCTGTTGATGGGTGGAGTGGTGTTCCCTCCCTGCTATTTACCTGGGGCCAAACTATGGTGGAGGTAATGAAGATAATGGTGAACGTGAAAGTGAAGTCGCTCGGTCAATCCAACTCTTGGCGACCCCATGGACTATAAGCCTACCAGGCTCCTCTGTCCATGAGATTTTCCAGGCAAGAACACTGAAGTGGGTTGCCATTTCCTTCTCCAGGAGATCTTCCTGACCCAGGGATTGAACCTGTGTCTGCCACATTGTAAGCAGATGCTTTACCGTCTGAGCCACCAGGGAACCTCAAAGATAATGGTGACCTCCTTCAAAAGGTCCCATGCATGTACTGTTACACCCAGTGCCCCCAACTCTGCAGCAGGCCACCACCGACCCACACCTCTGCTGGAGACGCCCGGACACTCCCAGGCAAGCCTGGGTCGGTCTCTTGTGGTGTTACTTCTCCTTTCTCCTGGGCCCTGGTGCGCTCAAGGTTTGTTTCAGCTCTCTGAGTGTCTCTGTTGGGAATGCGGTTCCATCCTAAACGTGAATTCGCCCCTCCTACCATCTTGCTGGGGCTTCTCCTTTGCCACTGGACATGGGATATCTCCTCAAAGTTGCCCCAGCACCGCACAGCTGCTGCTCCAGGTTTGTAGGAAAGGAATATTTGAAAAAAAGTAACTTTATATGTGGTCAAGATGTCTAAAATTGAATTGCTATTACAAGGGTTTTTAAAATGAGCTTTCAAATCAGTAAAACTTATGTAAAACTAAAACAAGTTTCATATGCTAAAAGGGCTAGGTTTTCTTGAATTGTTGTCTACTTCTCATAAGAAAGTGTGAAAGGTTTTTCCTTACCTTTTAATCATCTGCTTAGAAAACCAAAATTGTGCTTTACCCAAATTATTTCCTGTGCTTCAGGTTGTCTTAATCAGATCTTTGATTACTTAAGAAAATGAAATCATCTTGGTATTAAAAGAGATATATTTTTCTTATAACGATGTCACTCACTCACTCAGTTGTGTCCAACACTGTGTGACCCCATGGAATGTAGCCCACCAGGCTGCTCTGTCCATGGAATTTTTTCAGGTAAGAATACTAGATTGGGTTGACATTTCCTGCTCCAGGGGACCTTCCAGACCCAGAGATCAAATCCATATCTCCTGCATCTTCTGCATTGACAGGTGGATTCTTTACCCCTGAGCCATATGGGAAGCCCTGTGTCTGTTTGAGTGTGTTAGTTGCTCAGCCATGTCCAACTCTTTTTCAACTACATAGACTGTAGCTTGCCAGGCTCCTCTGTCCATGGAATTCTCCAGGTAAGAATACTAGAGTGGGTAACCATTCCCTTCTCCAGTGGATCTTCCTGACCCAGAGATCAAACCCAGGTCTCCTGCATTACAGGCAGATTCTTTACCATCTGAGCCATCAGGGAAGCCCTAACTTTTTGTATTTGGCTTAGAAATCGTTTATCATTACTTTGGTCAAGTAGATAATTAATAATCATTTCTTAGTAGTCCGTGGTCCAGTTTAAGCAAATGTCCAAAGCCTTTTGACAAACTTTCCAAAAGCTCGGTTCTAAATGAAGGCTTTCTCACCTTGAACTAACTCCAGGCTCTTCCAGGAGGTCTTTGAAAAGCTCAAAGGATTTGTCACCTGGTAAAATATTAAACTAATCAGGCGTTTGTTGTTCAGTCCCTCAGTTCAGTTTCAGTTCAGTCACTCAGTCGTGTCTGACTCTTTGCAACTCCATGGACTGCAGCATGCCAGTCCTCCCTCTCCATCACCAACTCCCAGAGCTCGCTCAAACTCGTGTCCATCAAATTGGTGATGTCATCCAACCATCTCATCCTCAGTCGTCCCCTTCTCGTCCTGCCTTCCATTTTTCCCAGCATCAGGGTCTTTTCAAATGAGTCAGTTCTTCTCATCAGGTGCCCAAAGGATTGGAGTTTCAGCTTCAGCATCCATCCTTCCAATGAATATTCAGGACTGACTTCACTTAGGATGGACTGGTTGGATCTCCTTGCTGTCCAAGGGACTTTCAAGAGTCTTCTCCAACACCACAGTTCAAAAGCATCAATTCTTCGGTGCTCAGCTTTCTTTATGGTAAAGCTCTCACATCCATACATGACTACTGGATAAACCATAGCCTTGACTAGATGGACCTTTGTTGGCAAAGTAATGTCTCTGCTTTTTAATATGCTGTCTAGGTTGTTCACATCTTCTATTCCAAGGACCAAGTGTCTTTTAATTTCATGGCTGCAGTTACCATCTGCAGTGATTTTGGAGCCCAAGAAAATAAAGTCTGTCATTGTTTCCATTGTTTCACCATCTACTTGCCATGAAGTAATGGGACCAGATGCCATGACTTAGTTTTCTGAATATTGAGCTTTAAGCCAACTTTTTCACTCTCCTCTTTTACTTTCATTAAGAGGCTCTTCAGTTCTTCTTCGCTTCTGCCATAAGGGTGGTGTCATCTGCATATCTGAGGTTATTGATATTTCTTCCGGCAATCTTGATTCCACCTTGTGCTTCATCCAGCCCAGCGTTTTGCATGATGTACTCTGCATGTAAGTTAAATAAGCAGGGTGACAATATACAGCCTTGACGTACTCCATTCCCAATTTGGAACCAGTCTGTTGTTCCATATCCGGTTCTAACTGTTGCTTCTTGACCTGCATATAGATTTCTCAGTGTCTATGCTGAGAGCTTTGTACTTTCCTCCTCTTTAATAAATCCTATTCGTTTGCTACAGTGAATGTTTCATGTTCATGGATTCCGTTCTTTGGCTCCGTGAACAAGAACTTGGATTCCCGTCTCATCTTTGTTAAGCAAGTTTTCTTGGTTTTGTGGTTAAGCAAACCTGCTTTCTTGAATAATCATTAACTTACAGGAGTATTCCATATTCTTGGTGACTCATAAGCTTGCAATGCACGTCAGAATGAGGATGGGATCTTAGTTTTCCCACTAGGAACTGAACTGTCACCCCCTACTGTGGAAGCCAGGAGTCTTAACTACTGGACCACTAGGGAAGCCCCCATCCTTTGAACATGGTGAAAAGAGTTCCTTCCTCATTATCTTGTGCATGACTGGTATTATTTCTCACATTTGAGTGTTTTCCATAGATTCCAGTTCTCCTTAATTTTCTGGAATACTACAATTGCTGTTTTTAAATAGCTCGATAACAGCAATTCCTGGGTTCACCCATAAGTCTATTTCTATTATCTGTTGTTTTGGGTTTTTTTTTTTTTTTTTTTTTTTTTTGCCATTTTTGGTCTCGTGTCCTGGTATAGCTGTTAATTTTTTATTTTATGCTGAACATTTTGCTTGAGTAAGACTGAAGTCTCTGGAAGATATCACCTTCCTTACAGCATTCTGGATCTTTGTCAATCTGAGAGAGTAAATTGGCATCAAGCGAGTGTAGATTGAATTTGCATTGCTTTCCCTCCGAGGCTGAGCATTGTCTATCAGGCTGTGGTTCAGTCGCTCAGTATTCTGACTCTTAGCACGCTAGTCTTCCCCGTCCTTCACTATCTACCGGCGTTTGCTCAGACTCATGTCCATTGAGCTGGTGATGCCCTATCTCATCCTCTGGTTAAGGGAATCTTATTTTCTTTGCCCTGAACCCACTTTCTGTCAGTCTGTTCATCTCTGTTCCAGCTGTAGGATAATCTGCATATTAAGGAATTTAATCTTTGGTGCAGCAAACTTTCCCCTAGTTTTCCTCGTTTGACGTGCACACGTATGACCTTTGGAGTCACTGCAGTGACCTAACTGGACTTTCTATTCCCCAAACCTATAACCAGTTGCGAGTCTCCCGAGGCCGTCTCCTGCCTCCCTTGGAAGGAAGCCCCAGTCCCTGCACCCGGCCCACATCGACCCAGATCCACTCACGCCCCGGACGCTCTCCCCTCTATTCCCTTCCCTCCTCCTCAGGCGGCCATAGCCCTCGAGGCCTGTGTGGGCAGAGCCCCCATCCAACGTGAGCTCGCGCTACCCGTGAGGTGGGCGCCCCAGCGTCTACCCCTGGGCACTCTTCACGGGACACGGGAGAATGAAGGCTTCTCACTGCGTCACCACCGAGCCCCCGGCTTGCACTCGAAAAACGCTCCTTGACTGAATGGACTGAGGCTTTTGTACCCTATCCAGGTCCTTCCCACTAAAAAGTTAGCTTTTAAAAGAAGGCCCCCCACCCCATCCTCTCGCGCCCCGCCCCTCGGGAGACAGCGCAGGCGCACTGGGGCCGCGCGCGGAAACCTGGGAGCCGCCCGGGGCTGGGCGGCCTGGGGCGCGGGCCCAACGGCCAACGCGGCCGCGCGGGAACTCGCGCGCCAGGCCCCGCCCGCGGTTTGAACCTGAGGCCCCGCCCCCGCCCCCGGCCAATCAGCGGGCGGGGCGGCCGGCTCCACGGCGACCCTTTGTGGGCGCTGCGCGGCCCCGCCCCTGGCCCCGCCCCTCCCGGCAGCTCCTCCCTCGGCGGCGGCGCGGGTTGCGCGGGCGGCGCAGACGCTGGCGGACAGGTAAGCGTTCCGGCGTTTCCCGGGCCTTTGTGCGGCTGCTGGGCCTCGGCGGACTCGGTCGTAGGCGGGGACCCTAAACGCTTGGAGGGGTCCTTGGAGGGCTGTCCCGGACGGGAGACCCGGGAGGCTGAGGGTGACCGGGGGGTGCCCGAGGCGTCGGGCTCGGGGGGAACCTGGGGGCCGGAGGCACGTCGGAGAAGGGGCGTGGCCGTGGAGACCGACGTCCCCCGCCGGTTCTCTCGACGAGTGACCGGCCTCCTGGGGCTCCCTTGCTGCTGCCGCGGCCTGAACTTGGGCTGTCCCGCTCCATTTCATTCCACAGGAACGTCCCCTTAGCTTTAACTTAACTGGGGAGTCTTTTAAGGAGGAGAAACCCCTGACGTGGTTTCTCCACGTCCCCGGGCTCTCCGCGGGGAATCCCCCACGCTGTCTTCTTGCCTTGGACTTGGAAGAGGTCAGTGCAGGCCCTCATCCCCCCAGCACCCACAGTGACCCTCCAGGAAGACCTGTAGGGACCCTGACCCTGTTTGTAGCCCTGACCACAGTGCCCCGAAGCCGCTGCCCCTCTGTCACTCATCTGTCCATCCTTCTGTTCTTCCACCCACCTATCCATTCATCCTTTTATCTCCCCACCCATCCGTTTCTAGGTTTCCTTCCTAATCTGCATTTCTTTTAGAGCCAGCAGTGGGTGATAGGTGTTCGCAATGGAATGCTTAGATTTCATCATAGATCTTTTTAGCAGGACGCGGGTTTTGCAATACTGTCCTGCCTTCCAGAAATGGCCCAGGCCGAGGCTCCTTTTTCTGGAACCCCCGAAGTCAGGGCTGCCTCCCTGTAGTGGGCTGCGTGCCTGTGAGTGTTCAGTTTGAGTTCCTTTCCTTTGTGTCTCAGCTTTAATTGCTTTGAAAAGGAACCCTGAGGATGTTTTGCAGTGGTTTCCCTCCGCTGTACAGCAGAAGACCCAGCTTCTCTAAGAGCTGGTCAGGGGAGTGATGCCAGCCTTGGGTGGCCTGAAGCCACACTCGTCTGCTTCCCCGCAGCCTGGCCTCAGCTGCCCTGTCCAGCGGACACTGACGTCAGGGAGGGGAGCAGGGCGTGGGGGGAGGGCTCCCAGACCTTGTGTCCACTGGGTTGCCTGAGCTGCCCCATCCTGCCTTGGTCGCCGGACTAGGAAAAGTACCAGACTCGCTTCCAGAGGCAAGCCCGCCCTACGATTTCAAAAGCTGATTGTCCCCAAAGCAGGATGACCAGGAAGAGCATCCGCCAGGTAACTGCTGGGAGAGGCTGTGGTCCAAATAGCAGGTTTCCCTCTGCTGGAAACTCACCCTGTTTCCTCTTCAGGGGCCCTGTGTGGCTGGCACAGGACAACCTCACAGAGTTAACCGTTCTGTTGAAAAGAGCCAGGAAAGATACTGTCCTCTTACAAAGTTAAATATTGTATGAACTTCCTACATACAGTTGCTCTTTATTTTCAAGTTCCACCATGTTTTATAATTAAAATTGAAATTCAGAATGAAAAAAACAGTTACGACTTTCTTTTGAGAGAGAGAGAAGACGGCAGCTTTTATCTTGGGAAAAGGCTGGAAGTTTCCCTCAAGCTTGCTATTAGAACATATTCAGAGGCAGAGAAAGCTTGTGTATTTTATTCCAAGTAACGAAAGTTACTTGAGGGAGTTCCCTGGCAGTCAGGTGGTTAAGACTCCATGCTTTCACTGCCAGGGGCCCGGGTTCGAGCCCTGGTGGGGAACTAAGATCCCACAGGTCCCCTGATGCTGCCCCCCCTCAAAAAGAGATACTTGCAATTGACTTTTTAGTGCTAGCTTATGAAAACTCCAGAGAGGCAGTAGTGGAGGGTGACCCTACCACACCAGCTCAGAGGCAGCACTCTTAAGACTTTGTCTCGCCTGCTGCATCTTTGGTGAGTATTTCAAAGCCAGTCTGATATTGAGACAGCACTGGGACTGTTGATGTTGATTTCCCGTAAATACCTGAGGCTCACAGGGGTGAGTGCTCGCCCAGGGCTGAGGGCCATGGTGACTGTCTCTTCCTGGCCCTCCTCCTCTGAGTCAGCGGTCTGCATCTCCCACCGGCTCTCGGTGGGGGCCACAGTGTGAGCTGCTAAGGCACAGGGACCTACCTGGCTGTGCCTGGCAGGGTGCCCCAGCGGGTGGGCGTGGCACCCCCTGGCCCCACTGCCACCCGGAACTCGAGGCCTGTTCCTCCCTCTCGTTTTCCTCTGGTGGAGCGCTGGTCCGGAGGAGGCCTGAGGGCCGTGCTGTAGAGTGGGGATGGGGGTGCCTCTGGCAGGTGGCTGCCCGGGGAGGTTGGGGGGTTTTGGGTGGGTGGCACATGAGGACTGGGGCCTCGGGGTTTAACCAGCTCCGTGGCGAGACCTTCCCACCGATTGCAGAGGTGGGTAATGCCCCACATATTTTTGCTCAGCACTCACCGGTGAGTCAGGCTCTGCAGTTAGGACAGCCTGGGAGGCTGGGGCCTTGTGTCCCCCTGTGTTAGGAGTTCAGCGCCCTCCGACCACAGTCTGGGCTGAGCAGGGGCTCCGCTAGGCAGGCTGGGGGTCTGCGTCCCCTCCTCTGCCCCGGCATCTGTCAGGGTCCCTCAGGACCATCCTCTGTTCAGACTTGATCCCAAACACAGATGTCTGAGGAGGGGACCCTCGCAGGCCACCTTCTGGGGTCACCCTGACCCCACCCTCTGACACAGCCTCAGGGATAGGGCAGTGTCCAAGGGCTGCTTCCTTCCGTAGTAGTCTGCCAACATCTTCCTGGGTAGAGCGTAACACAAATTAACAGTTGCTTAGGCTTTGGAGTGTTTGAAAGGAGTAATTTAGGCCAGCTCTGTCCTGGCACGCCCATCGGGGTGCACAGAGGCAGTAGCTGGTGGTTTAGGTTTATCCTGGTAGCCGCCGCATCACCTTGTTTACTGACGCACTTTTGTTTCTGATGAAGGTGTAATTAGTGCAGTCACACAGATGTTAGCTGTGCAGTTCAGTGAATTCCGACAAATGCCTCCTCTCTGACCCGTGCTCCTGAAGGGGCTGTGCTCCTGAAGGGGCTGTGTTCCCGCCATCCCAGGGAGTTCCTGCCACTCCCAACTCCTCAGTGGCAACAGCTTGGGTTCCCTCTCCTCTTCTGCGAGTTCATGCGCACCGAGAGCACAGTTCCTGTGTCTCTGTCCTTGCCTTGCTCCTCAGCGGGTGTTTCAGTCCACCGAGGAATATCCTTGCATCTGTCTGTGGAGTTTTCTTACTGCATAGTACGCTGTCCTCGGGTACAGCACACTTCACCCAGTCACTAGCTCACTTGGAACTTTACGGGACATTCCATCCGCTGGCGGGGCGGGGGGTTGGGGAGGAGTGTTCTGGCTGCTGCAGGGACCGTCGGTGAGGCATGGGTGACTCAGCAGCCGCTGTGACGGCAGCACGGGGGAGATGCGGAGGGGGCAGGGGCTCTCCTTCCTTGGGGGCAGCTTGGCAGGATCCCAGCTGCTGCTCCCGCGATGCGCCAAGTCAGTGCTGGAGCTGGTGGCGCCTCATCTGCCCCCCGGAAGGCCGAGGACATGAACCCTGGAGAGACCAGCAGGACCATCGGGGTGTTCTGTGTTGTGACAAACACTTGGCTGTCAGAAGTGGCGGTAAAGTGCCGAGTAGCTGGGAAGGAGTGATGAGCGTGGAACGGAGGGCGTGCCGAGAGGCAGATGCGCCCAGGAGAACGTGCCCTGGAAACTCCAGGAAGACGGCCTGACAACTGGTTGCCAAGCATCTTTGCCCTGTGCTTTGGCTTCTCCCCCATCACCCCCAGGGACCACGGACGAGAACTGGGCCCCATGCAATGAGCGCAGTGCTGTCTTCCGAGCCGCTGTGGGGCTGCCCCCAGCACACCGGGCTGGGGCAGGGGTGAGGGCAGCAGCGGCGTGGGGGTGCTTCCGGGGGGGTGGGGGTGGGGGCTGGGGGCCGGATGACTGGCCAGCGTGCTGGCCATGGGCACGTCCTGCGCAGCTTTCTCCAGCTGGTCCTCTGTAGGGAGTGAGACTGAAAACCAGGAAGCCTGGGCTACTGACGGAGCCTGGGCTGGGGAGGGCGGCGGTCGTCGGGCGTCCTGGGCAGTCTGACAGAAACCTACTGTCCGCCCGTCGGGTGGTGGGAGCGGGCTGTGTCCCGGGCTGCTTCCCGTGGCGGCGGCTGAGTGTCCTCGCTGTGTGTTCGGTCTCGGCGGACAGCGGGAAGGCTGCCCTCTGGCCTCTCCTGCTGGTGCTGCCCCCATGCTGAGGGCACCGAGCTGTCGCCTCCCTGAATTTAGTGCCTGGAGTGGGGGGCTCCCCCGGGTCGTGAATTCAAGGGCTGGCCATTCTGAGGACCCCTTGAGGAAAGGGAGGTGGTATCTGAGGTGCCCTGTGAAGCCTCCTGGCTGTGGTCTCGGACCCATCTCTGCTGGCCCAAGTGGCTGCTGACCTGCCCTAGACCTGAGCTGCAAGGGGCCTGTAGGAGGGTGGCCCGACTTCCTCTGTTGCTGAAGTTGAGCTTAATTGTGTTATCTGAGGGAGTTTTGTTTAGGCTCTAAATTATCTTTCTTTTTCTGTCCAGGCTGTGCAGCTTGCAGGAGGTTAGTTCCCCAGCCAGGGATGGGACCTGGGCCCTCAGCAGTGAGAGCTGAGAGTTCTAAGCCCTGGACACACACCGGGAAATCCCCGGGGACCTAGGTTAAGTCAGTGGTCGTGCAGAGTCAGGATTTGAGATTAGCTGGAAAGACGCTCGAGGTGATTCGTTACCACAGAGAGAGGAACCCTTGAAGCTCGAGTGTTTTTCCCGAACACAGGATGACTCGTTCAGTTCAGTCGCTCAGTCGTGTCCGACTCTTTGAGACCCCATGAACTGTAGCACTCCAGGCCTCCCTGTCCATCACCAACTACCGGAGTCTACCCAAACCCATGTCCATTGAGTCGGTGAAGCCATCTAACCATCTCATCCTCTGTTGTCCCCTTCTCCTCCTGCCCTCAATCTTTCCCAGCATCAGGGTCTTTTCAAATGAGTCAGCTCTTCACATCAGGTGGCCAAAGTATTGGAGTTTCAGCTTTAACATCAGTCCTTCCAATGAACACCCAGGACTGATGTGCTTTAGGATGGACTGGTTGGATCTCCTTGCAATCTAAGGGACTCTCAAGAGTCTTCGACACCACAGTTCAAAAGCATCAATTCTTCGGCGTTCAGCTTTCTTTATAGTCCAGCTCTGACATCCATACATGACCACTGGAAAAACCATAGCTGACTAGACGGACCTTTGTGGACAAAGTAATGTCTCTGCTTTTTAATATGCTGTCTAGGTTAGTCATAACTTTTCCTTCCAAGGAGTAAGCGTCTTTTAGTTTCATGGCTGCAATCACAATCTGCAGTGATTTTAGAGCCCCCAAAATAAAGTCAGCCACTGTTTCCCCATCTGTTTGCCGTGAAGTGATAGGACCGGATATCGTGTGACATAATTTATATTAACTCTCAGTATGCTTAGAAATCTTAAGCCCGTGACTTTTACACAAGTAACTGGGGAAGAAAGACTGTAAAAGTTGAATTTGTAGCCAAGACAAAACACTTGAATCCTTTATCACTGGAAGTCACTGAGATACTTTTCCTGGGTTCTGGTGGTGAGCCGAAGCTGTTGATGAGCGGGCCTGTGCAGGCTGCCGTGATGGGCTTGGCTTCCGGATCGTCCCGATGAGTTAGACCTGTTTGCTGTTCTGGGGAAGCATCTTGTGAGGGGTGTGCCGTGGTCACTTCGTTTTTGTAGGGTTTTTTGGCTGTGCTGGGTCTCTGTTGCAGCAGTCGGGATCTTTGATCTTCCTTGTGGCATGTGAGATCTAGTCAAGGCATGCAGGATCTAGTTCCCTGACTGGGGATCAAACTTGAGCCCCCTGCACGCGGAGCTCAGGGTCCCAGCCACTGGGCCACCAGGGAGGTCCTGGGCGCTTAGTTTTTGCCCTTTCTGTTTTGGAGTGGTTGCAGGTCCACAGGAAGTTGTAGAGAAGTGTCCTGGAGGGGCCTCCTTGCCTCCCTGCCTCCTGGTGTCTGCGTCCGCTTGCGCTGCCTAGCCCGGCAGCCCCTGCAGGAAACTGGCCTCTGAGCAGCCTCGGCGCTGGTGGGGTCGTGTGTGCGTGTGTCTGAGTGTCGTGTGCCCGCGTGGGGTTCTGAGCAGTCGGGGCTCATGCAGCACCTCCGAGGTCCCTATGTGAGCTGTCCTGGCCCCAGGGAGCCCCCTCTGAGTGGTAGGATCCTTATGGAGGGGGCCGGCCCTGGGCCACCTGAGATGAGCTTTCTTGTGCCACGTGACCCCCTCGAGGCCCATCCGAGTCCCCACCGCTGGGCGGTCCTCCTCTGCGTGGTGGCATCTGAGCGGTCGCGCCCGCTCCCT
The DNA here is from genome assembly GCF_910594005.1 of Cervus elaphus. Taxonomy (NCBI): domain Eukaryota; kingdom Metazoa; phylum Chordata; class Mammalia; order Artiodactyla; family Cervidae; genus Cervus; species Cervus elaphus. The sequence continues at coordinate 70,939,540 of NC_057827.1, read as the reverse complement.
GAAGGGCTTGCTCCCCAGCTTGGGGTTGTCGTGAGTGGAGTTGCCGTGAACATTCTTGTGCGTGTTTTCACATGAACGTTGGCTTTCATTTCTCTGGGATAAGTACCCAAGAAGTCACGTACTTTTAAAAAAGTTCTTTAAATGTTAAATGCAGAGGAGGTGAGAGCTGTGATACTGAAAGGAGACTCGGAGGACAGGGGACCTTTGTGCTTAAGGTGGGGCTGATGGTAAGGGCCGCCTTAACTCTGAATGGATAACTCAGGTGGATTTCTTGAAATAAAAATGTTGAGATACTTTATGAACTTGAGAGAGGGTTTGTACATTACAGCTTCACTTTGTTCCTGGAAGGAGGGACCCTACAGGGGGCTTGTGGGGAAACATGGGCCCTGGCTGCTTTCTGCTCCAGCTTTAACGTCCCCTGGGGTCTCCTAACTTAGAGCCTTTTCAGAAGGGCAGCTTCCTTGTTTTTCTGCCTCTGAGAGCAGAGGTGCAGCAGGTTGGCTGTGTCCGGTCAGCCTCGGTCCAGGTGAGGCCCAAGAACCAGCATTTTCATCCAGTGGTGCGCTGTGGTGTCCACTCAGAGCCATAGACTGCTCCAGCCCCTGGTGGACCCCGCCCCAGCCCTGGAAGGACCTGGGCCTTCCAGATGCTGAGGACGGAAGGAGGAGCGGGTGCAGCGCAGTGCGTCTGCTCCGTCCACGCCCTACCCCCGACCCCGCTGATACGCGTTACCCCCGAGGTCCGAGCCAAGCTGCGGCAGAATCGGCGGGAACCCTGCAACGGGCTCAGCAGCGTCTCTCGTCTCCACAGGGCAAGATGTTCGCCCGCGGGCTGAAGAGGAAGCGCTCGGAGGAGGAGGCGCCCGCCGACCGCCTGCAGCGCCAGTCGCTCCTGGACATGTCACTGGTCAAGCTGCAGCTGTGCCACACGCTGGCGGAGCCCAGCCTGTGCCGCTCCGTCCTCATCGCCAACACGGTCAGGCAGATCCAGGAGGAGATGACCCAGGACGGGAGCTGGCGCCTGCCCGGGCCCCAGGCCCCGGGGCGGGCGCCGCGTGACCGCCTGGTGTCCACGGAGCTCCTGTGCCGCTCGCCTCGGGCGGGGCCGCCCCCGGCCCCCGGCCCCGCAGACCTGGCCTCTGCGCTGCAGGCGGCCCCGGCAGCACAGGCTCCCGGAGTTGTGCCAGGAGGCCCCTGGGACAGGGCCGGCCCCGGAGAAAGCCGAGGGGGCTTCCCCAGGTCTCTTGATCAGGTGTTTGAGACGCTGGAGAACCACGGCCCTGGCGCCGTGGAGGAGCTGTTTTCCGACGTGGACGCCTCCTACTACGACCTGGACGCCGTGCTGACGGGCATGGTGGGCGGCGCCAAGTCGGGCCCGGAGGGGCTGGAGTCCTTCGCCTCCGCGGCCGCCCCACCCCCTGGCGCTGGCTGCAAGGTGGACCTGGGCGAGCTGGACCACGTGGTGGAGATCCTGGTGGAGACCTGAGCGGCGGCGGAGCGGTGCGTCTGTGAGACTCACGGAAACAGCCGGCGTTCGAGGCTGTGGGTGCCGGGGGCCCGCCTCTGTGATCGGGAGAGCCCCCGGAGCAGCGTCCGGCGGCCCCGCCCTCCCAGGGTGGGCGGCTTTCCCGCGGGCGGTCGTGCCGCCCTGGGCCCTGACCGGTGCCCTGAGACAGCCCCGCCAGAGGATGCCAGCCGCATCCGGCCTCATCCAACTTCAGATGGGTGAATTTTCTAAAATTAAGTTTTATATGTTTGAGGCAATATTTTGTCTTAAGATACATTTTTTAACTTTTTATACTTTGATCACTAGATTTTTTTAGCTATTTTCTTAAAAGTATATTTTTTCTATAAACATGGTCTGCTGCTACATTAGAAACTTAGAGCCTAAACAGTTGCAGTCGGTGTATTTCATTTTTTTAAGGTTTAAAGAACACTGTTCTTTTTACAAGGAGCATCACTGCCTTGAGTCTGCAGTGTCCACGCATCGTGATTTCCACTCTGGACTTGGGTGTGAGCCTTGCCCATAGGCCCTGCTGCGGTCCGAGCGAGGTCCGGGTCAGAGGCCTTGCACGTGATGCCTTTACCAGATCTGCTGCATAACCATGTGTCTGTTGGACTGCAGTGTGGGTTCTGAAGGGTTTATTCACCAGATCTGCCTCGTGACCACGAGTCTGTTGGACTGCGGTGTGGGTTCTGAAGGGTTTTATTTATGCCTGTTTATGTGTAAGTGTCTTCGGGGCTGAAAGTCAGGTGCGCTCTGCCTGGAGACCACTTGTACCCGAGGTCTCGGGTGGTGCCTCCGAGGGTCTGCGTCTAGGGACCCCTCCTGCACAGGTTTCCCAGCACAGCCAAGCTTCCTCCTACAGTTGCTGTCCTCCAACACCCCTGCCTGGCCGGCTGCTGGACCCCCACGCACTGGGCCCACGCACACAGAGGCTGCTCTGAGCCGCTGTGTTTGGGGAGGGCGTCTGTGCACCACTGCGTTGGAGGGTGTTCGCATATGCTCCTTTAAACCGGTGCTGGGACAGAATCTTAATCTTGAACTTAAGTCTAGGACTGAAGGAGTCCTGGGCATGTCATTACCGTGGCTCCTCCGTCTTGAGGGTCGTTGACGGTGGGCTGGGCTGTGTGTCCTGTGCCCGGGCATCCAGACCGCCCACAGCGTTTAGATCTTTATCACTGGTTTACAAGTGAGTCTGCTCACTCCCCACTCCACCCCACGTTTCCCACTTCTCGTGCTTTTTCTTCCTCCTCCAGCCCTTACCCAAGAAGACTTGTTTGCTTAGTATCAGCGATTACACCTCATTTTATTAAAGAGTTATCTAAGGGAGTGGAGTGTGTTGTCAGTTACCTGTCAGACGGCGTCCTGCGGTGGACTCCTGCCTCGCTCAGCCCAAGCGGGGCCTGTGGGGCGGGCGTGGCGTCACGTGGGTGTGGTGGCCCCGGCTTCTGTGGCAGGCGGCAGGTGGGGACAGCCCTTGGGGGTTGAGGTCGGGAAGCTGCGGGTGAGACGCGGGCTGTGGCTCTCGACGTCCGAGGGCTGCTCCCTCCAGATTTTGAAGGTACTCCCTTGTGGAAAGTAGCTGACGTGGATGTTTGTAAGCACATCTGACGCGGTACTTTGTGTCCTGGTGGCGGTTCTGTCTTCGGAACACGCGCTCCGTGTCAGGGCGGCTGCAGTGTTTGTCCTGCAGCCTCTGCGGTGACTTGGGCTTTGGCTCTAGGGTCCCTGTCTGTGGATGCGGCTGAGCCCCCAGTCTCCTTTCTGCACCTGCCAGCGGCCCACTCACATTTCGGGAGCCTGCTCAGGGTGCTGATGGCCCAGTGGTCCTGGGTAGGCTGAGATGGGGCCCGCCTGGATACCGATTCCCCTGGAAGTGTCAGGTTCCCCAGGGAGGAACAGTGGTTAGTTGCTGGTGATGGATTTGAATGGAGGTGCAGGACTAGCGATGGGGAGCGTGAAGCTTTAAGTTCCTGTGTGCACCTGTTCATAAACTCTGCAAAAAAGGTGTGTTGGCTGCAATCCTAAGGCTTTTGCCTTCACCCCACCACCTCATGACCCTCTCCCCGAGGCCAGGCTGGTTCTGGGCTCCAGATAAGGAAGCTGGGTTTTCAGGGGGAGATGCTCAGTGCGTGTTTGCAGCTGTGGAGAGGGGAGATTCCCGAGGGGCCCAGCCCTGAGGGCGGTTCACACCAATGGCTAGTCTTTAACATTGAAAGAAGCTTCTGAACCGTCCATAGGAAGCATACACTGGGTTATCTTTAAGGACAGTAAGTGATAGGAGACTATCATCACATGAGAAGGTGACTCAAAAGTTCACAGGGAACGCAGGGTAAAGTGTTGAGGTGTGTCAGGCAGTGATTAATCTCAGTTCCTTTCCTTGCATTTGTGAATTTCGAGGCACGCACAGATTTCCTTGCCTCCCCCAGGTTTTGACGCTGTGTTTTCACCGTCATCTGGTTTTGTAACAAACATTATCGCGTGTCGTCTTGGCTGTTGCTTCCCGTCACACGTGGCTGGCTCCCAGGCTGGCAGACTCTGGTGCTCTCTCTGTGGTCACTCTGCACACTTTTTCCAGCGTGGAGGCGTCAGGGAAGCCAGGCTCCTCCTCACGATGGCCGAGGTCTCTGCAGGGCTGTGTGTCCGAACCCAGCTCCGTGAGGCTGATGGAGACTTGGCAGGAACCCCAGAGTGCTGGTCAGAGCGGTCTTCTCAGTTTTACAGAAGGGAGCTGGAAGTCCCTTCACTCACCGCTGGGGTGACGAGAGCTGCTGTGGGCCTCTTCCACTGCCTAGGTATTCTTTATAACCTCAACCCTGTTTATTTCTATTTATTTTCAAATTTGGGGAAAGGAATGGCAACCCGCTCCAGTATTCTTGCCTGGAAAATTCCATGGACAGAGGAGCCTGGGGGGCTACATACAGTCCATGGGGTCACAAAGAGTCAGACACGACTGAGCGACTAACACCTTCCCTTTCATCTTTAAAGGTTTTATAGCAGCTTTATTTAAGCCCTGGTTTGGTAGCTGGTTGGGCTTGCTCTGGTCCGTGTGAGAGCGCTGGCCGCCCACCCCCTGTGCCTCCCAGTCAGGTGACCGGGCGGCACTTCCCCACGAGCCAGCCGGTCTCTCCCAGCTCAGGAAGCCCCCTCCTCACGCAGGTGGATGTGAGGGTGCAGAATCAGGGCCGGACTGGACGTCCGACTAGACGGGGAGTGGAGGCGGGGGCCAGGCTCTGGTGAAGGAGCAGAGCGTGGAGGGGAGCAGGGGAACAGAGATCAGAGTCCGGACGCCAGTGAGAAGCTGCCTGAGGCCCGGCTGGACCCTGGGCCAGCGGGGAAGGGAGGGCCCCCATGAGAACGGGAACACGGCAGCGTCTGAGTTTGAATCTGGGTGTGAGGCAGGAGGCAGATGGGCCCCCTAGGGTAAAGTGATCGGAGACATTCCCTGTGGGTGGGAACGCCAAGACAAGACAAGAATAGCAGGGCAACTAAGGGAGGAGGCGGGGCCCCACCCAGACCACACGCTGCTTCTTCTCCCGTCCTGGAGACCTCCCCGACCACGTGCAGAAAAGGCTCCTTGGAGGCCAAAGGGGAGTCACGTCAAGGATGTTCTACCTAGACGCCCTTTCAGTAAAATCTACCTTGGCTGAGATGCGTGCGTGCACACGGGAGGATCCTGAGATGCAGGGGAAGTGGGCTGGGAGCCAGGCACGCCGAGGTGACTGGCCAAACGAAGAAATGCCACGGGAGTGACTGGAGCTGCCACGGGGGGACCCAGGGGCTGTCCCTCTGAGTCTGCCCCGTGCCTGCCTATCCACGTCCTTTTCCCTCTTAGTAGCTGCTTCACTGCTTCCACCTTTGTGGGAACTCTCCTGTAAGGCCGGGGCCGGGCCCTTGTTACTGACCACCGTCTAGTGACCAGGATCTGGTGCTCTCACCAGTGGGACCCGGCCTCCGTCTCTGGGAGCCCAGGCCCCGCTTCATGCTGCTGCAGGCCACAGGCACCAAGATTGGGGGCGGGGGAGGGGGCAGGACGGCACGTCGGGTTCTCAAGTCTTTAACCAAAGGTCGGGATGTGATGGCACAGCCCGGGCCATCTCTGCTGGCGGGGTCCTGGGAGACCCCAGGTGGACAGTTCCCTCCCTGTGATGGAAGCAGCATGGCAGAAAGCTCTTTCCAGACTCCCACCTACCAGCTGGAAAAAAGGAGATGCAGGTTTCTCAAACACCCAGGCCCCCAGAATCAGTCACCCCTAGATAAGTCTCAGATCTACAGGCAGGTGGGCTGTAGAGTGGCTGAGGGCGCTGAGGTGTGGGTGACAACCCCACCCTTCTGCCGTGTGATTGTGACAAGTGAGACCTGCTGGTCACCGTGTCCCCACTGGGCCTCTGCTGGGGTCTGACACCCGCGTCCATGGAGCTGGCGTCTGAGGCCGCCCCGGCTGTGGCCTCCCTGCCTCGAGAGTGGCCTTGGGGGCACACGGACGCTGGGGTCACTGTGTCTGCGGGCCCCGCTGGCCTTCCCTCCCCAGGCCTCCCCGAGGGCGGGCGGGGCTGCTGCTCAGGGTCCAGCACGGGTCCCCACAGAGCTGGCGATTTAGCAAGAACACAGCTTGTCCGGGCTGTTTCATTTAATAAAATTTTACAAAAGTCAGTGCCGCCTGCTGGGCTCTTTCGTTGGAGGGGTCTCTTCCTTAGCTGATGACAGGCCGCTCACCTGCTGGCAGGCAGGTGTGGCTGCTGCAGGGAGCACGCTTGCTCTGGGGAAACGGCACCCCCACCCCCGCTGCACGCCCAGCCGCGTGAATACCCGGGCCGGGGGCCACTGCAGCAGCAACACACGCAGGGCCTTCCAGGGCCCTGACGGCTGCTCCCAGTGACAGTCCCAGCCGCGTGCCAGGCCAGCCTGGGGTCCGGGCAGCGTGGTTCAGGCACAGGGCCTGGGGTCTCACAGGTGCCCCCAGAGCCACCTTCCTTCTCCCCCACCAGGCTGGGGCGGGGCTCCTGGGGACCCGGGCGCACCCTTCCTGGCGGCTGGCCCTGCTGAGAAACGCACCCCCTCATCAGAGTGTCCACCCTGACGTGGACCACCTCCACGAAACCGTTCTGGTTTCCAGTACCAAACCAGACTGGGAAGACATGGTGAAATCCCGCATCAACACACAAAAGTTCTCCCACTTTAGCAAATGTCACTATTAAACAATGTCAGTTTTAAGTTACGAGGACTGAAAATCTTCTTTTTCCTTGGAATTGTGATGTACTGCCCATTTCCGTGTACGGGGGTCTTCAGGAAGAGGCTGTAGGTGATCAGGCTGCCCTGTCCACCACCTGGCGTCCCCGAGACCTGCCAAGAGAGGAGGGACCGGTCAGGGCGAGCACACGTGCCCTCCGGGACGCCCCGGCCGCTGGCACCTGGCCAGCTCATCTTGGGCCTTCCCACGCGCTGTCAACACGAAGGAGCTCTGGACGAAGCCACAGCTTCTCCCCGAGCGGACAGGTCGGGATGGCGCCTGAGGGTAGCTCTGGCCTGACCGGGTGGGCCTCCTGGTCCTCCTCCCGCCCAGCTGCGGCCCCTGGACGTTCATGTTGGGCCACCACTGTGCTCCGGTCCCCGTTGGGGCTGCCGCGGGAGAAGGGCTGCTGGGGACACTTAGGTCTTGGTGCTGTAAGAGAGCCCAGCCACATGCCTCTGGAAGGTTCTGCCTCCTGCCCCGTGACGTTTCTGCAGAGCAGAGGTCCGGCCCACGGGCTGGACTGCCCCGCCCTCCTCCCTAGCTCCACTCAGGCCCCTCCCCACATGACCCCCTCTCAGCCCCTGTGCATCAGGCCTTGGCCCTGGGGGCGGGATGCCCACCTCCTGGGCAGCGTGGGGTGGGGATCGCAGGTGGACAGGTCCCTCCGGGTGGAGCTCAGGGCTCTAGAGGCGATGGGCTGGTCAGGGCGTCCCCCTCCCAACGCCTGCTCCAAGGGTGGGTGGAGACCCTGTTCCTGGAGAGGCTTTTCCGGGCGAGGGGCTGTGGGATGGAGCCCCTTCCTCCTGCCTGGGCCCCACCGTGCAGTGGAGAGGAGCTGCCGCCCGCCCCCGCGGCACTCCTGGACTCAGAGCCACAGGTGAAGCAGCGTGACTCATGCTCACCTTGGTCTGGATCAGGGCTCTGCAGCGCTGCAGGCGGAAGCCGAGCTCTTCGGGCTCGTGGGGGCCAGGCTCGCCCAGAGTGCGGCCAGGGCTCCCTGAGAGGCTCTGAGAAAGCAAACCAGAGTCAGCCAGAGGGACAGAACGTTAGAGGGTCTTCTCCTCCCAGCTTCCCTTGCCACCTGGGCCTCCGGCACATCTCCCTGTAAAATGGCAACGCGGCTCCGACCTGGGCTCCACGGGGGGCCGCCCCTGTGCACCCTGGCCCTGCGGTGTCCCTCCCGAGGAGCTACACCAGACAGGCAGCCCAAGGAAGCAGCAGCAAGCCGCTGGTGCGCCCGCCCCCTCCCCAGCCCGATGCGGGCCCTGCGGTGCGCTGCGCAGCGCGGCCGGCAAAGTCGTCATGTGGTCTGGCGGCCTCCGGGAACCCCTCTCTACCCAGGTCAGCCCACCTTCTGAGCAGCGTCTACTCCAAGAACAGGAAGGAAGTTTTCCCGACTGCGGGACTCGCTCCAGACGCATCGGGAGATCGTCGCGGTCCTGGTGTTGTGAAGAGCCCTCCAGAGTTTTCTAGATTCAGAACTGGAAAAGAGCTGCCCTAATTACAGGGCAAGCTGGAAGGCCTTCAGAAGGGAGGCACAGAGGGCATCTGACCCTCCAGCATTCTGAACGCAGAGCCCCGGCTTTTGTTTCTTTGTTCATTTGCTCAAGCATCTACTCAACCAACACTGCTCCCTCCTCCCGGCTTTGTCTCCACAGAGCTCATCCCTGGCCTGAATGACTGATTCCACCACCGTGTGTCTCCTCCTAGGGCAGAAGCTCCAGGGGGCTAGATATACTCTGCCATCTTGCTCCCGGACGATCTCAGGTGCCTGGAACCAGGCCAGGTGCCAGAGAGATGCCCACAGACAGAGAAGCAGATGCCAGAGTGGGTGCTGGGGCCCCGCCCGGTGGACCGGCCCGGCCTCCGGGAGCGAAGGCCTCCGGGAGCGAAGGCCTCCGGGAGGGAGGGCACGGCTGGTCCCCAAACAGCTCCAGGGTGAAAGCGCCAAGCCGAGCCAGGTCCCGACCCCCAGGCCCACCTGTGCGTACAGGTGCCCCGGGCTCACGCCCCCTGCCTGCGGGCCTGGACCACAACCTGGGGAAGCAGTGTGCCCTAGGCGCGCTTCAGCCCTGGTCCCCGGGCCTCTGCTGGTCGGGGAGAGTGCTCTGGGCAGGCTGGCTCAGACCCCTGCCAGGGCCCAGGAGGGCCCGCCTGCAGCGCTGTCTGCAGTATCAGCCTGTGAGGCGGGTTTAGGTCCCAGAGGAGCTGGCTCCCAGCCACCTCTGCCGTCCCTCTGGGGCCTGGGCCCACCTCACCGTTCACTTGAGCTAGTATGGTTTTCTGCTAAGGCCGTCTGACGAAATGGCCATCGGCAGACAAGCACCTCTGTGACCTGTGATCCCAGGGACTTGGCCCTGGGAGTAGCAGCCCTGAGGTGGACTGAGAACCTCTTCAGGAACTGGGGGGTCACTCGCTCCCGTCCCCCAGGAGCCCGAGCCCGCCATGCCAGCCCCCTGGGTCCTCCGGAACCCGCCACGCTCCCACCCAGACCCGAGGAGCTGGCCCTCCCCGGCCCACTCTGCTCCGGACCTGCTGGAGGGGCCCCGAGGCGGGGCTGGTCAGGCCTGTTCAGAGGACGGGCGGCACCCGTGCCAGCCGCCCTTCGACCCTTTGACCTCAGGTGGTGGGACCTCGGGAGGCTCAGTGTTCTCCACAGAGGTCGAAGCAGACCTCATGACCCCAAGACCACCAGCTCAGCCTGCCGGACGACATGTGAGTACCGACTTCAGTTCATTACCACAGTTTATGCACGGATTCAAGGCCAGAGTTTTCTTCATTCCTTGTTTCTAAGAAGTGGTCTAAGGTGGAGATGCCCTCCGGGGCCTGTGGGACTGGTACTTCTTGAAAAGCAGACCTGAAAACATCCTCACAGCTGACAATGGGCTGAAAAAGAAGAAAAACACACCAAAGCTAGGAAACATACACACATCATGTCACCTTATTCCAAATATGTAATTTTGGTACAAATGAAATTTGTAAATGATTATATATCGTTGCTGCTACTGAATCATGACATATTTGTTCCTAAAAATCATTGCACTGTGAGTCGTGCCATGGAAATGGGTGTGTGGGAAAGTGTGATCATGGCACAACAGTCATAAACGTCATCAGTGACACACAGAAAAAAGACGTACCCAGTGAAAATGCGAGTGCTGTTTTGCACGTGTGAATTGGTTGAGAAATCTGTCCCCACTGCAGTAAAAATGGCACTTCCCGGAAGAGAGGTTTGTGGGTTGTGAGAAGTGTGAAGTACTGGAAGGTGAGCTGTCTGAGGTCGGGGGTTAGGTGGGGGAGCCCCCAGGGGCGGGGGATGCGTGTGGCAGACCGAGGTGGCTGGGAGAGGTGGGCATGTGTGTGGTGTATATTCACGTGGGCCTCAGCTCAGCAGGTGTGGTTTTCTGCATTCACCCCGTGTTTCCGGCGAAGTTCACATTACGCTCAAATTGTTCCCCGATACAGTAACTGCACTGGAAGACAGTCCTGTCTTCAAAACAAGCGTTAGAGCAGAGGTAACTGAATGGGGAGTGGATCTTGTCAGAGGGCCAGGGAAACACTGCCGGGTTTAGAAAGCAAACGGTCCACCCTAGAACCAGCGGACCTTTTCCTCTCCTCCCTTCTGTGTTTCGCTTTTGGTGTTAGGGGTAAATCACGAGGCAAGAGACAGCAGAGAGAGAGACGGGTGAGAGGCAGTCACAGTGAAGGGAGACGCTGGTGGTCAGGGCAGGACTGGAGGGATGAGGGGCGCGTGATGGGCTCTCCAGGCCGCCTCCAGCACCCCGTCACTAACACACACTGACATGTGATCCGGCAAGGTTTTCTAAGTAAGGAGATTATGGACTCAAACAAAATGCTCTTCCCCCACATGCCCAGAACTGGGCCCAGGAAAACACAGCCCAGTTGATGGAGAGTAGGCAGACAGGAAGGTGAAGGGAACAGAAAGCAGGAGGGGGCCAGGATGAAGGCCCAGAGACAAGTGGACCCCCTCCCTGACCAGTCCCCCACCACAGGGTAGGAAACACTTCCTATGCAACATGGCCAAGACTTTAGAAATACCTCAGAAGGGGTGATGGCGCCGGTTCCTGTCACTCCACCCTGGTGAGGCTGGCTAGAACAGTGCTCCTTTTGGGCAGAAGCTGTTCTCCACGGCTGAGAGGCTGAGGGCCTCTCCCGGAGCTCAAAGGACTTAGAGAATTGTTCAGAGCTGGCTGAGGATTCTCGAAAGCCTTCAAACTCCCCCCAGGCGCCGCTGTGTTCCCCAGGGTCTGGACCCCTGGCGGTGCTGGTAGACAAGCCCTCGAAGCTGTCCCCAGAGATCCTGGCTTCCCCATCCAGCGGGGGAAGGGTGGAGTGGGGCCTCGCCCACTCCACAGCGTCACCGCTCTGCCTCCCAGGTGCACCGAGGTCTTTAGAAACCTGGTGGAGGGAACCCCCGCCTGCTTGCTCTGGGAGGTCACTCAGAAAGGCGCAGACAGGGAGCCCCTGGCCAGGTGTGCCCCTCAGCTCCCGCTGGTCTTGCATGTTGGTGCCCCCGGCCCGCACAGACGCGATGGGAAGATGCTCAGGAGACATCCATACTGCTGTGAGAGAGCAGCTCCAAGTAGACAGCGCTGGAGGGGGTCACCTGCTCGCCCACGGCCCAGCAGCTGCCCACGGCTTCCTCAGGAGTACAGATGGCCTGGTGTGAGTCCACTGTCGCTGTGGAAGGGACACAGACTGCCTGGTCACCCAGGAAAAGTGACCGGAGCCGCTGCCCGGTTTCCTCCTCCGCGCGCCTGGGCGACCGGTCCAGCACAGGGGCGTGTCCTAAAGACCAGACAGGTCCTGGGGGTCAGCACAGCCTGGCAGGGTGGGCGGGCTGCGGGGTCCCGCCTCGGTCGCCGTGGGCAAGGGTCTGCGAGGCCCAATCTGCCAGAGGAGGGGAGAGTCGGGGCGCCCGCGGCAAGGCAGGGCCCAGAGGGCCCCGAGAGTTGGGCCGGGGGCTCGGGTAGTTCCCTCTCCGGGAGGGGAGCGGAGATCCGAGGCGGCCGCTGAGGACCCCGATCGGGTCTGGCCTAGGGCTCCTGAGGGGCGGACTCAGGGCGCTGGAGCCCCGGCCCGCACCCACCTCGGCTGCCTCGCCGCCTCCGCCCGCCGGCGCAGCAGGGATGCCGGGTGTCGCTAGGCCGGCGCCGGACCGTTGCCCGGCAACGACGCGCGCCTGTCCCGCTTCCGGCGTCTGCCGCCCTGACGTCAGCGCGCCGGCGCCGCGCGGGCGTGGCAACGCCAGGCCCCGCCCCTGCACCGGCGGAGCCAGGCTCCGCCCCCTGAGCGGGCCCGCCCTGCGTGGGCCCCGTCACCTTGCGCCAGTCGGCCGCCGAGTGAAGGGTCTCTCCTTCGGTTAGATACGTCCCTCGCTCAGCCGCCCCCTTGCAGCTGCCCCGCGCGGCCGGGAGGAGCAGGCGCCCGCTGCCCGCACCGGCAGTCCTCCCAAGCCGGCTGCCCTCCGCTGCCCCTCGCTCCGCGGCCCCGCCGCAGCGGGGGTGTCTAGCTGTGTGATGCCCAATCTGGAACCCCAGGGTCCCAGCGTGGTCACCAGCCAGCCCCAAGGCAGAGCAGGGCCAGCCTGGGCCATGGGCCATCAGACCCTCCTGCCACCGCTGGCCCAAGGGCAAGGTGGGCATTAACGGCCAGCCTCACCCTCCTGCCAGCTCCCCCCCAGGCATTCTGGGCCCTTCTCCATCTTACCCAGTCTCATGAAGTCAGCCCTCCGCAGACTCGACCATCATGCCCCCGCGGAAGCCCTGATCCACGCCCTGTCTCCTGGTCTACTTCCATGCTCAGATTTCTCCACCCTGTGACCTAGGGATCTCCCTGGGCCCTGTCCAGTTTGCATGAATCACTGGTTCTCTCCCTGGTCCTTCTCAGCCAAGCTACAGAAAATTTCAATTTTGAAAATGGCTAGATGAGATCATTCTCTGAACCCTGGACCTTGACTGTCTGCCCCTCCCCTGCTTCCTGAGGGGCATGGTGGCCAGAGATGCAGTGTTGGAGCGATGCAGGCAGACTGCCCAGTGCTGGGCAGTCACCGGGTTGAGCTGCAGGAAGGTGACCAGACAGCAGCCCTCTCCTGTCCCGACAGCACCCAGGGCGAGCTGTCCCCTGTTGTTCACCCACTGCTAGGACACCCTCATCCACTGTCCATGCCGTCTGCACAGTCCAGGAGCTGGAAAGGTGTAGGAGGAGTGTCGGCCTCCTGTCAGCTGAGGAAGCTGATGCCCAGGCACAAAAGCCCGAGTAGGAAGTTTTGTTGGGGCGGAACCAGCTCTTCTGACCCTCAGCAATTCCCCATGTGAAGAGTGAGGATGGCCCTGTGACCCAGGCATGACACGGGGCCAAGGGTGGGTTGTCCTGCATTATGTGGTGTGGTAGGTGAATAATGAATGCCTCCAGGAGGAGCCCTTCCTGATCCCCAGAACCTGCGAGTATGACCCCTTACAAAGCACAAGGAACCTTTGTTCTTTAGTTGCTAAGTTGTGTCTGACTCTGCGACCCTGTGGACTGTTGCCCGTCAGGCTCCTCTGTCTATGGGATTTCCCCAGGCAAGAATACTGGAGTGGGTTGCCATTTCCTTCTCCAGGGGATCTTCCCGACCCAGGGATCGAACCCGAGTCTCCTGCATTGGCAGGTAGGTTCTTGACCGTTGAGTCACCAGGGAAGCCCCAGAAGGAATTTTACAGACATGATTATGTTACGCCTCTCGCGATGGCGAGACGGTCCTCAGTTACATCGTTGTAATGGACAAGGGTCCTTACAAGAGGGAGGGAGGACGGTCAGAGTCTGAAAGAGAAGGTGGAAAGATGGAAGCAAAGGTCAGAGTGATGCAGGCCTATGAACCAAGGAATGCAGATGGCCTTTGGAGCTGAAAAAGGCCAGGACATGGATCTGCCCCAGAACAGACCTCTAGATGGAACGCAAGTCTGCCGACACTTGAAACTGTAGGGAATAAACGAGAGTTGGTGTAAGCCACTACACATGTGTAAGTTTATTTGTTACAGCAGCCACAGGAAGCTCACACACCTGGCTGACCCCCGCCTGTCCTGCTCAGGAGGTGCTGTGTTGGGGGAGCCCAGGCTCAGACAGGCAGTAGGCATGACCTTGACACTGGTGCCTGGCCCTGGATGCAGGAGTGGGTGGGGGAAGCCCAAGTAGCTGACAGGTGGCCCCCGACTCCTCAGGCCAGCATCTGGGGCTCTGGACACGACCTGGGGCAGGAGCTGAGGGCCAGCCCTCCAGATGGGCGGGCAGGGCAGGGCAGGCAGCTGTTGAAGTTTAAATGGCTTTGTACGCTGGAGGACACTGGTCAGAGGGGCCCGGTCCCCATGAAAGTGGGAGTAATGGGGGACAGAAGCCAGGACGCCCGACGGTGCTGTGGAGGCTGGATGCCGTGTGCAGGAGAAAGCCCACACGGGCTCCTCGCTGCGTCCCTAAGCCCCAGCCCTGTTGAATGGTGCAGACTGGGGTGGGGGGCGCTTCTCTTCTTCCATTGCCCAGCCAAGCCTCCCCCAACCCAGCCTCAGGAAGAAGGGGCCAGACTCTACTCCGCCTGGAGCCCCACAGGATCCTAGCTCTCTGAGCATCACCTGATTAGCCATGGGCTTTCTTGCTCCAGGAAGCACCCTGAGTCCTTGGGGTCAGTCGAGGAGAACACCCCTCCCCTGGGCTGGAGCAGGCACTCAGCCTGCAGTTAGAGACCCGGAGCCCTCCCTGACCTCCTCTGTGCAAGGACTGGGTGGGAGGGCAGACGGCGGTGGAGGAAGTCCCAGGGCCCACACCATGCAGTTGTGCCCCTCCAGCTGGGCTGGGGCAGGGACACCGGCAGAGCTATTTTTGATTATGCTGCTGCGGCGGCTGCAAGGAGACATCAATCACTGATGCTCTGGACATCCCTGCCTGCCTGGAGAGGCACAGAGAGCAGCCAGCCAGGCGGTGGGGCAGGCTGCGGGCTCTGCTGAGGACCTGGGGCCCGGGGGCTCTGGCTGGCAGCCCTGGCTCCTCACCCTCAGCCCCACCAGCACCCTGCCTAGCCAGCCCCAGTACCGCGGGACCCAGTCTGAGACCAGCGGCCCAGGGCTAGGGGTGTGGCCCCAGTTCCCTGGCACGGTGGTCCTTGGGAGGAGGTGAGCTTGTGAGTGCCACACAACGGCCACCGCCAGCCCCTGTAGGGCGACCCTCAGAAGTGGTGCGGGGCCTCATGAGTGCCGGCACAGCTGCGGGTCGGCCTATATTGCCACGCTCTGGGAGGAGGGGCAGTTATTCCTGAGGCATGCCCAGCTGCTGTGGCCTTCCCTGGCGGGGCGTCTGTGCCCAGAGGGGCACCGCAGGACAGGGCTGGAGCGTAGCCTGACGGCGGGAGCTCCTGGCTGCTGGGGCTCCACGGCAGGGACCTGACCAAGCTGCGGCCGGGCTGTAGGGAGGGCAGGAGTGGGGCTCGGGTGGGCCTCATAGGTCCCACCTGTCCGGGTCTGTGGCCCAGGGGCGAGGTTGGGGCACCCAAGGCCTCCACAGGTGGGTGGAGGGCAGGTGGGAGGAGGCAGGGCCCAGCCTGACTGCCCGGGGCCAACTTGGGGGACATCTCCCTCTACGCAGCTGCAAGCCGCCCCCTGTGGGGTCCACTGCCCGAGGGGCCACACCCTTCCAGAAGTGAAATGGGCCTGCAGGGACCATGGTGGTACATGGCGATGAGCACAGCAGGTGATGCCAGCCCTCTGCCTCAGAGCAGGCAGCAGAGCGGGGGCAGCCCCTTGGGCTGGGGGCCCCTGCCTACCCTCATCCTGAATCTGGGACCCTGAGCCAGTACTCAGCCGCCTCCCTGGCTGCAGAGCCAGCCTGGCCCCAGCAGGACAATGTACGCCCGCTCAGCCCTCACCAAGGCCAAGGACAGAAGAGGTTCCAGGGAGGGTCCCTGCTCCAGCTTCCTCCAGGCCCTGGCCAGCCAGGATTCCCAGTCAGTTCAGTCGCTTCAGTTGTGTCTGACTCTGTGACCCCATGGACAGCAGGACGCCAGGCCTCCCTGTCCATCACCAACTCCCGGAGCTTGCTCAAACTCGTGTCGGTGATGCCATCCAACCATCTCATCCTCGTCGTCCCCTTCTCTTCCTGCCTTCAATCTTTCCCAGCATCAGGATCTTTTCCAATGAGTTGGTTCTTCACATCAGGTGGCCAAAGTATTGGAGCTTCAGCTTCAGCATCAGTCCTTCCAGTGAATATTCAGGATTCCCAGGGGGCACCCAATTGCACAGGGACTTCGGTGCCCGCCTCCGCTCTCCTTCAGTGGCCACATGAGATCCCCTCCTCCTGGCCTCTGCTGATGTGGGGGACCCCCTGGCCTCCCCACCCTAGGCTCCAACCTCCCCCTCCCCCCACAGCCCTGTGTGCGGCATGCTGGACCATCATGATGTGTCACAGGGAGTGGGGCCACTGCAGCTGGACGGGGTCCCAGGATCGTGACTTATCCGAGGGGCAGGGGGACAGAGAGCTCACGTGGGCTGCAGATGGCTGCTTGTTCCCAGGCCCCAAAGGCCAGACTCAAACGTACAGAGGACAGGCAGGCTGAGACCCCCGACAGGCCCAAGCAGGTGCCAAACACACCCAGGAACACAGACAGCTCTCTCCCTGTGCCCACGAGTGACTGATTCCCAGCTGGACACAGCAGGGCAGGGTCTCTGGCCCCCGGGGAGTGCTGCTGGCCCGGGAGAAGACAGCAGGGCAGGAGGGGTGCGGCCCAAGCCCCCGCGTCCCCACCTGAAGGACACATCAGTGCCCCATCGTGCCACAGGCTCAAGAGGCTGGAAGCTGCCAAGGCCTCTTCCCGGCAATGATGAGCGTGTCCACCTGACCCACTGCTGGAAGGCTGCCCGGCTGCAGCCCGGCTAGCGGGAATGCCAGGCATGAGTCATCCCATGAGGCATCTCACCTGGGCCCGGCGGGCTGTGTGCCCCCCGGGCGAGCCCAGAAGTGCCTCGTGCGGTCTGTGTGTGCATGCCCCTGTGTGTGTCTGCTCCTGTTGTCCCCAGCACGGGGACCCAAGTGTGTGCATGCCTTTGAGGGCACTCCCAAGGATGTGTGTGTGGGGGGGGGCGGGGGTGGGGGGTGGGGGGAGTGCCCGTCTTGGAGTGCATGAGGAGAGATCCAAGTGGACCTGTGTCTGGGTACCACTGTGAGTGTGTGTTATCTCACCTACAAGGATCTGTGTGTGTGGCATGTGTGTGTCTATGCGTGTTTGTGTGTCTGTGTCATGTCTGTGTGTCTGTGCGGTTGGGCCTCCCGTTTCAGCCTGGCCTCTTTCTGCCCCAGGAAAAGTTGCCGTGTGTGTCACCTATCCTGGCCAGCCCCGGCCCCAGGCCAGAGCAGCCCCTGGGAACGGGGCCATGTTCTCCTGGGTGTGCTCAGGCCCAGGCTCCACACCCCCACCCCTGGAGACCTGCATGCCCCAAGGGGCCTTTCCTGGGTCTGCACAAGGCTGAGCCTCAGCTGATGCCTACTTCCACAGAAACATCTTTCCTGGGCCTCCCCACCCCCTGGCCTTGCCCCAAGACATGCCACCCAAGCGAGGGCCCAGGGTGGGCCCCACACTCCCCACCCTCCCCACTGGTCTTCACGGGGTCCCCTCTGCCCGCTTAAGGATCCTTCTCCCTCATCACATCCCCGCCCTGGTCCAGCCCCCACCACCCTGCAGGGCTCCTGACTTCCAGCAGTGCAACCCATGGGACATCCCCAGGCCACCTGGTAATCTGCCTGCAGCCCTGTGGTCCAGTCCTGCTGCCCCTGCCCCCAGCCGTGTTGAGCCTAGGCTTGGGCAGTGTAAGCCAGCATCTGGCCTCTTACTCCCAAACTCTGCACACACACTCCAGGGTTGCTTCGGTCCAGAACCCTCTGCCCTGCTCCTGAAGTCTGAGCTTAGGCTGTCCGCGCGGAGCCTTCCAGGCCCACTCCCCGCCCACCCCCACCGTTACACCTTGCTACCCCTGGTAGCGCACACCTCCAGACCCGGAGCCCCCAGGGCAGGTTTAGTGGGGTCAGATCGCAGCCATGGCCTCCCTGGACCCCCACTACCCCTAGGCCCTCGTCCAGGGTGCCCCGCTCCCCAGTGTGTGACTGCAATGTCAGTCCCCAGACTGGGAGACAAGACTGCGGCGAGCAGGTCAAGTCCGGGAGTCTGGCGCAGCGTTCAGGGACCCCTCGCTGGCAGAGGCCCAAAGTCAACACTCTGAAAGGTCCTTTGAGGGCGCGGGGCAGGGCTGGGCTAGGGGTGGGGCTAGGCAGCAAAGTGGCCGGCGCGGGGTGTCGGCCTGGAGGTGGGAAACCCGCAGGGCCGGACTTGGGGGTGGGGGCAAACCTGGGGGCAGGGCCTGGCTCGGACTGGTTCCTCGCGGACGGGGGCGTGGCGTGGCCGCCAAGGGGCGGGGCCTGGAGGGCCGCAGCCAATGGGCTGAATGAGGACGGCGGCCCCACCCGCGCTCGCTCCGCAGCGGCTCCGCGCGGGCTGGGCGGGCCGGGGCGGGGTCCGGGCGGTGGCGGGGCTGGGGGCGCCGGCATAGCCCGCAGTCTGCTGCCGGCCGCCAGCTGCAGCGCTGGGCTGCAGGGGCAGAGTGCGGCCCTCGCCCGGCCCCCGGGCCGCCCGCGCGCCGGAGCCGGGACCTGCGACTGGACGCTACGGGCCGCCGCGGGCCCGCACCGACCGGCCGCCAAGATGTGCGACTGCTTCCACGTGATGCTGCCCACCTGGCCCGGAGCCCCCGGCAGCGGTGCGCCTTCTCCCCGCCTGCAGCCCGCTCCCCTCGGGGCGGGTGGGCTCCCCGCTGGGCGCGCGCCGGGCGGGTCCTGGGGCGCGCAGTGCGGGCGGGCTGCGGCGCCGGCCGGGGTGGGGGCGTCTCTGGGACCGGCCCGCGGTCTCGAGCGCGTGTCTGCGCCTCGGGGGCTGCTCGGACCTCTGCTTCTCTGCTCCCGCTCTTCCCCTTACCTGTCCCTGTTCTTCGGCCTCCCCTCTCTGTCCCTGCTGCTCACTTTGTTCCCCGGGTGGCCGACTCTTCCCTACTCTTCCGTCGCTCCGCGCCTCTCTGAACCTCACTGTCCTGTCTGCACCTCCCTCTCTGCCACTGTCCCCCTGCTGTAGCCCTCTGGGACGTCGTGCTGTCCCTGGAGGCAGCCGCCTGGGGAGGGCTGCACGTGTGTGTGGAGTGAGACTACCATGAGTCGCCAGACGGTGGGGACCTGCCGCCAGGACTGCCCTCTGATCTGTTTTGGGGAGAGCAGCCTAGGTTGACCAGGAGTTAAGGTTCCTGGCTTCGGTCCAGAACTGTGGGGCCAGGCTGGGCCAGGTCCAGCGTGTGGATGCTGCGTGCTGGGTCACTAGGTGGTGGCTGAGGTCTGGGACTTGGGAGGGGCCTGAGTGAGATCAGAGCTCAGACACAGGTCCCCCACTGCTGGGCAAGGGAAAGTGCCTCCCTCTGTGCCTCTGGCCACAGGATGAGAACCGGGTGCTCAGTCATCTGTCTGTCCCTGCACTGGGCCTAGTTTCAGGGCCTGGGTGTCTCCGCTGCATGGAGGGCAGGGTGGGGTGGGTCAGGGACAGTCCTTCCAGCTCAGGGTCAGTCATGCCGCAGACTGGCCACACCCAGGACACCTGGCCAGCTGCGGCAAGGGGGGCTGGGGCCACACCGCATCGGCACAGGCGAAACCCCACTCCCTGGGGAAGCAAGCCTGGTGGTGATGATGATGGCAGTGCTAATGCAGAGAGGGTGGGGCACCCCTCCAGCGGCACCAGGAGCTGCTGGGGCCCCTCCTATTGTCCGTTTGTCTGGCTGGCACTGAAGCCCAGCCCGCCTCCTGTGTGGGCTTCCCTTGCCCAGGTGAGAATCCCACCCGTTCTCCCTGGACGGCCAACAGGATGACGAGCTCCCAGCCCCCTCCTCCTGACTGCGGTGGGCCCGGCCCACACCTCTGGGACTCCGCTGCATCACAGGGACAGAAGGGCCCAAAGGACGTGGGACCATTGCTCTGCCTGCCACACTGGCCTCCTCCTCGCTCATGGGCTGCCCGGAGACTTCTAAGCTGCAGGGTCTCCGGCCATCTCATCCACCCTCCTGTCTCACAGAGGCCTGTGCTGAGAGCCCCTCCCCAGCTGAGGCCCTCATTCTCACTTTGACCTGTGCTTCTTTGGCCTCTGGGGCAGTTCCTCCTTGTGTCCAGCCGGAAGAACCAACCCCTCTTAGGGATCAGGACTTGCTGGCTCAGAGGGCCTGCGAGTTGTGTCCAACATGCAGATTCTCAGACCCTCTCCATCGTTCGGAGGAGGCCAGAGAACATGCATGCTGGGCCTTAGTGCAGGCATCGTCCTGCTGCAGTTCCCTCCTAGCAGGCCAGAGGCGGGCAGACCCTCCCCGTCCCTTGTCTTTCTACGCGGTCCAAAGCTTCCCGCCGCTCGCACGTCTCAGAGCCTGTGCCCCAGCCAGGGGTGGGAGCTGTGTTAGGTCCAACCTGCGCGCGGAGGCTGCCCCCTGGTGGCTGTATTGGGAACACACCAGCGCAGGGATCCGCCCCGCTTTGCTGTGGGCCCGGCCAGTCTGAGTGGCATTCACCCACTCACCCGCTCCAGTATCCTTGCGCGGAGAAGCCCATGGACAGAGGAGCCTGGCGGGCTACAGTCCATGGGGTCGCAAAGAGTTGGACACAGCTGAGTGACTCACTCACACACCCTGCCCCACTACTGTCTTCCTGGGGACCCACCCTGCTCCTCCCGGGTGCACCGGCCTTCTGCAGGCGCCAACCACGTCACCCCGGGTGCTCCCCCCACCTCCCCGCCTTCCTCTCCCAGGGACGGCTGGTTCCTTTCTGAGGCAGAGCTGGGTCCTGGGCAGCTAGACCACTGATATGCCTGCATGCTGTCGCTCAGTCGTGTCCCACTCTTTGCAACCCTTTGGGCTGAAGCCTGCCAGGCTGCTCTGTCCATGGGATTCTCCAGGCAAGAATACTGCAGTGGATTGCCATTTCCTCCTCCAGGGGATCTTCCCGACCCAGGGACCGAACCCAGGTCTCCTACAGCTCCTGCGTTGTCAGGCGGAGTCTTTACGACTGAGCCTCCTGGGAAGCCCCAGCTCCCGGGCTGGGCCTCTGCCCTTCAACCCCTGGCTTGGTTTGTGGCCCCTCCCACACCCACCCTCAGAAGCCCCTACAAGGACCAGAGAGCCCCAGGTGCTGGTGACACTCTGAGGGGGTCTGGGTGGTCTCTCCCTGGCAGGGGCCACGGCAACCCCGGAGCCTCTGGGAGCGCTGCGCGGTGTCAGGCGTCCCCTCTGGGGCCTCTGCCCAGCCCTGGGCTCTGGGCTCTGGGCTCTGGGCTGGGTCTCAGATCTGTGAACGGCAGTGACCACAGCTGCTCAGGCCCAGGCGGGGTAGAGAGGTGTGGCCGGGGAGGCCCCGGGCTGCCCCCGTGAGTGGTCTGAATGGGTGGCTTTGCCTGGTTCTCTGCACCGGTGGAGACGTGGCCACGGAGTCTCGGAGCAGCGAGGCAGAGCCTGGAGCCAGCGTGGAACCTCTGTGGCCTCTACGGGGCCAGAGCAGCTGTGCCCCAGGCTCTGAGCTGCCCGGCGCCCCCAGGCAGGGGCAGACGGACGGGCACTGAGAAGGAGGTGTGGGCGGTCGTCCTGGGTGGGGGTCTGGACCCTCCCGGCACTTCAATGAGACTCTGAAAGCCACCCCTGGTGATGGCATATATGTGTGTCCCTGACGACACCCTCACGTCTTGTGGGGAGACAAGTTGGACAGCCTGGCTCCCGCTCCAAGGCCCCTCAGGAAGTGGGGCAGGGCCCAGGCATGGACAGGAAGGTCCAGTGCCCCAAACCACCTGTCTCCCGTTATGCACTTGTTCCACCTGGGGCTCACCATGGCTGGGCCTGTAGCAGGAATGCTGTGATGCCCTTCTTCCCTCTGGCTAAGCACTTCCATTCGGGCCCAGCCAGGAGCTGCCTCTTCCAGGAAGCCCCCTGGATTGTTGTCCTTCAGACTCTGACCGTCTCTGTATCTCTGTGACTGCTTTGCAGACGGGCTGTTTCAGGTCCAGCCTGGGGCTGGTTTGCCTGGGGATGGGGAAGTGGAAGCGTCAGGGAGGAGAACCCCGGACAGGGGAGTAGGGCCTGGGCCATCTGGGGCCCCCATCACCCGCTTCGGGTGAAAAGCCCAGATTTCCCTGGCTAGGTCCTCTGCCTGGACGGGAGCAGGAGGTGGTGGTTTAGTCACTAAGTCGTGTCCGACTTTTGCAACCTCGTGGATTGTAGCCCGCCAGCCTCCTCTGTCCATAGAATTCTCCAGGCAAGAACACTGGAGTGGGTTGCCATTTCCTCCTCCAGGGGAACTTCCTGACCCAGGGATCGAACCCGGGTCTCCTGCACTGCAGGGGACAGGAGGAGGCAGAGCCTATTCTTAGGACCACTGTGAAGAGGGGTTGTCTGTCCACCCGTCCATCCATCTGCGCGTCCCAGGGGCCCTGGGCCTCAGGTGTCCACAGGTTGGGGAGCAGGGCTGTTTATTAAGGGAAGGTGAGACAGGTAGGACTTCTGACACCAGTCAGGGAGGACTTCCAGGGGGAAGGGCCGCCTGATGGGGAGAGCCTGGAGAGCACATTGATGGGGAGCAGCAAGCAACCTAACGGGGAGGGTCTGGGGAGGGGCGGGGATTAAGGCTGTCAGGAGGAAGGGCTGTGGTCCCAGGGCCGCTGGGAGCCCCAGAGGGTTTCAGGGCGGGTCCCACGGGAAGGGATGAGGCCCAGCAGGGTGCAGAAGGGGCGGCGGAGGAGCCAAGGACGGAGGGGAGGCTGTGCACCGGACGCCGTCTCGGAGCCCCTCCCCGCTCTTGGCCGGGCCGTGTCGCTCCAGGAGCCTCAGGGGCATTGCCAGCACCACCCCCCACCTTCCTCCAGTTTCTCCGATGTTTCTTTTTTGGGGGCACAGGCTGCTGGAGCTAAAGGTCCACCTCACTGGGATAAATATTTAATAGTCAGAAACACTTTCTAAAATGGAAAGATGGAGCCGGGCCCAGGAGGCCTGAGGGCCCCGGCGGGGTGGGCGGTGGCACGCCCGAGCCCACTGCTTGCCTGGTTCCAACCCTGCGTACAGCGGGCGAGGGGCCGTGCTGGGCCCCCTCCCCCGAGAGCCCTGTGGGAGGGACTCAGCCCGCACATCCCGCCCAGGGCGGGCTCCCTGCCCCCGCAGGCAGAGGCTGGCTCCCCACTGCCTTAGCTGGTGAACCACCAGGAGCCCTGGGAAGGATCCCAGTTGGGCTCCGGCCTGGACACAGCAGCGGCTGTGGGTGCCCACCGCTGAGAGGAGGCCTGCAGCGGGTGTCTGCGCCTGGGCCCCGTCACGGCGGCCCAGCCCCACCGTCCACTCTCACTGCGGGTGGGCAGCCCTGGAGGTCGGGCCCCCCTGGGCCAGGGCAGGGCTTCTGTGTTTGGGGCTCGAGCCCTGAGTGGCCCCCCCACCCCACGCTGATGGTGGGCCGCCCGCACTGGCTCTGGGTGGCCTCCTCCACACTGCCCTTGACCCTGGTTGATGCCCTTGTCCCCAGGAGCCACCAGCCTTGCCGGGCCCAGCTCAGGCAGGATGGGGGCGGCCTCCCGCTGGGCTCTTGGCTGCAGGGTCCCTCAGGGCGGCTCCCCCCTCCCCGGGCAGGCCTTGTTCCTGGGAGGTGGACGCACCCCCCGGAAGGGCATGCTCGCCCCCAACCTCCTCACCAGCTGACCCGCTCTCCACTGCCTCCAGCCCTGCCCCATCCCTTCCCACGGGGCCTCCGAGGAAGAGCTCGGAGTCTGGGTGGCAGGGGTCGGCGGGCATGTGCCAGGCAGCCTGCATCCAGGCCTGGAGGTGCCCAGAGGCCCTTCCGCTGGCCCTGCACCTGCCTGGCCAGCTGGAGCCAGGGGACCGGCAGGCAGGGTCCCTGGGTGCCAAGGCGATGGCAGGTCCTGGCTCAGTGTGCTTGTCTGCTGGGGGGGGACAGGCACACCCCTCAGAACAGATGCCAGCCCAGAAGCGGGGCGTGGGGCAGCCCCCGGACACTTGCCCCGACTGGGTCACAGCGGTGCCGACCCAGAGCCCTGCCCCTCCAGCTGGCTCCCTCCCTTCCCCCAGCACTCCAGCCAGCGCCCACGTCCCAGGGGCGGCTGGCACTGGCCGCTGGGGGATAGACCAGGGTCCGCGCCGGGAGGGGGCTGGGGCCGAGCAGGCAGCAGGTGTCCATGCTGGAGTCTGGGGAGGGCCTGTCGCAGGGGGCTGGGGGGAGACAGTGAGGCTGGAGGAGGCCCAGCCCGCGGACTGCACCGCAGAGGGGCTCGGGCTGCTCGGGCGGGGAGGCTGGCCACACTCTCGCGATGGTCCAGGGCAGGGCAGGTGGTGGGGGCGGCTTGACTGGCGTGGGGCACCCCGGCTCCAGCGACGAGGCCAGCACCCCGCCCTCCTTCCAGCTGAGTCAGCTCGCCCGGCCCTGCCCGTGCAGGGAGGCGGCAGCCTGGTGGGGCGCCAGGCAGGAAAGAGTCCACCGGTGAGAACCGTGTGGGCCGGAGGGCTAGGTGCGCTTGCGGGCCAGCAGGCCGAGCGGCTTTTCCTCTTGCGTAACCAGCATCGTTTACGGCCGCTAGGTTTTTGTGGGGTGGGTAGTGGGCGGCGGGGAGCAGCCTGCATGCCGGTCCCCCTCACAGCCTCTCACCTGTGTCCCGGACAGTGCCAGCCGCCTCAAGCTGGCCAGGGCCTTCTGAGTGGCCGGGGCCGTCCCTGCCGTCACCCCCTCTTAAGGCTGCTCTCGACTCCCCTCTTCTGGCGCGACCTAGCCCTCCAGTGGCTTCTTTCGGTGACTGTTACCCTTGGTTCCCCAAGGCGCCCCCAGCCCTGAGGCAGCCGGCGCTGGCGGGTGCGGGCTGACCCTTCCTAGGGCTGGGCGTGACCCCTCATGGCCCTTGAGCCCCCAGCTGCGCCCCTCAGTGGTGCCAGCCTGCTGCAGCCTGCTTGTGGGGTGCAGGTGCCCGCAGCCAGCGGGGGCCCACCCCCAGGGTTGTGGGGCGCAGGGCGGGGTGGCTCTGGGACCCAGCAGATGGGCTGATAGTACAGTCTGCGGGCCTGCCGGGGCCTGCCGGGCCTGCCCCGGCTCAGGGCGGGGCCTGGCAGCCAGAGCCCCGTCCTCCCACCCCCTCAGGGGTCCCCGGGGGCTGGAAGGTGAGGCGACAGGAGCTGGCAAGCCAGTGGGCGGGCTCCAGGGAGCTGGGGGGGCTTCCGCAGGTGCTGCTCAGCCACTTACGCCCAACGACCGCGGAGGGCTGGTGATGGTTGCTGGTACCAGGGACCGCCATGCCCAGCTAGCTCATCAGGTGCCCTGGAACTCTGGGTGCTGGGTTTTGGCTGAAGGGCTAGAGGGTGGCCAGGGTCAGGCTGCCCTCGAGGGGCTTGGGCCGGGGGGCAGTGGCCAAGGCCACCTTCCCCAGGGTCACTGGCCCAGGCCATGGACGGGCTCCGTCTGGCCCTGCTCTGGCCTTTGTGGCCTTGGCGGTGGAAGAGGCTGGCTGTGCCCTGGGCAGGGGTCTCAGCAGAGCCTGAGGGGCCGTGAGGCGCTGCCCCCCCCCATAGGGAGCCATCCTAGGTCCGTCCAGGAAGGTGCCTCCATCCACCCCTCAGGCTGTACCTCCACGTCCCTCCCTGGCACCCCGACCTGCCAGCCCCCCAGCCTCTGGCCCAGGCCGGTGCCCAGCCTGCCTGGATGGTCCTGTGTGACAGCAGGTCTACCCACCTGCCTGTCTGTCCACCCAGCAGGACTGACTGCACTGGGCCGGGCCAGGCCAGGGCAGGGCAGGGCAGGCAATGACTCACGGCATCCCTGAGCGGGCTGGTGTTTCCTCCCCCAGTCAGCTGCTCTGCCTGGGGGGAGGCACTCTGGGGGAGGGCTGGGGGCCCCCCTGCTCCTGAGTGAGCGGGAGGGGGCTGGCCCAGCTGTGGGGGCCTATGAGGGGGCCCTCCCGGTCCCTGTGGTCGGGGAGGGGTCTTAGCTGACTCTGCCCCGGCCTGGGAAGGGGGCCTGAGGGCGGGGCCTGAGGGTGGGGCCTGGAGGGGAGGAGCCGGGAGGACGGACCCAGGGAGCTCGGAGTCTGGATCTTCACTTCGGGCAAAGTTGGGAGGACGTCAGCCTCGGTAAGCAGCTGAGCTGTCTTCGGTGCACCCTCTGCCCCCTGCCCCCTTCCTGGGCTCAGCCCTGGGGCACCCGGCCACCCCTACAGGGTGAAGGGGGGAACTCTGGGGGGGTTGGCAGAGCTGGGCTGGGCATCTCCATTGCCATCTCCCTGAGTCTGCCCTCCTCCAGCCCAGCTGATGCGGGAGGGGCAGGCTGGTCGGATCCTGGTGGCCAAGGGTCACCATGGTTGGCATGGCCATTTCAGTCCCAGGGAAGGCAGACCCCCAGCTGGGCCGTGTGGCCGAGGGTGGGTCCTTTAGGTGACCCTGCTCTGATGCCCTGGGGGCCTGGGGGAGAGGAGGGTGCTTCAGCCAAGCTTATCTGCAGGTGCCGGGCGGGCAGTGCGGGCCTGTGGTGGTGCCCCAGAGTCACACGGCGCTGGGCATCTGGGTGCTGGCCCTTCAGCCTGGACACAGACAGACTCGGGCCTGCTGGGCCTGCTGGGGTGGGCGAGAGGGTCAGGACACTGCTTTCTGCTGCCAGGCCCATGCAGCTGGTGGTCTGGGAGCCGCCTTCAGGCCTCCGAGTGTCCAGGTACAGAAAGAGATGTGCTGGGCTCACCTGCTGCCCCTCCTAGCCCTTGAGACCCCGCCGCACCCTCAGCCTGGGCGGGACTCACCGTCCTTCCTCTACCCTCCTACTCCCGGCTCTAGCATTTACTATGCACCTACTGCATGCCAGTGTTTGGTGAGAATGTTCCAGGAACCAGGGACCAGGCAGTGGCCAGAGATGATGACAGGGTGGCTAAGCTGGACGGTGAGATGGCAGAGGAAGCTGCATGTGAAAAGGGCAGAGGTCGGGAGAGAGGTCTGGTCTGGAGCCCAGCTCTGAAGGTCTGGGGAGGGCACCGGTGCTGGTGGGCCGGGCAGACAGCCGGGCTGGAGAATGGCCTGAAAGCCGCCTGGTTGCAGCCGGGGCTGCAGTGGAGGTGGCCGTGGGCCAGGGGGACCGAGGCCTTCCTGCAGGCAGAGCCGAAGCCCAGGCTGCCATCCCAGGCAGCACACTTCTCTTGAGAAATCCCGGGGAGGCAGGGCGGGCCCTTGGCTGTCTGCGGGCGTTGCTTCAGAAAGTCTGGAGGTCTCGTGACAAGTCAGCCGCGCTCGGCCCTTTCCTCCTGATGTTCCAGGGTGGGGTGAGGCGGGGTGTCCCGTGCGCCCCTGTGGGCACTGGGCTCCCAGCCTGAGGGCAGCGTCCCCTGTGGAGGGAGCCTGGGCCGGCCGGGGGCTCACCTGGGGCTGTGCACATTGTCCACACACGCACCCCAGGGCTGGACACTCAGGCCACTATTGAGGGCCCTGCTGCTGGCCGCTCTCCTTCCCCTCGCACTGACAGTCCCTGGTCCTCCCGCTGCCCGAGTAAACGCGCCCCACAGCCGGCCCCAGCTGGAGGTCAGTCAGGTGCACACCTGGGTTCTGTTTAGGCAAAGCTGCTGCGCCCATGAGTGGTCCTACGCTGGGCCCCCTGAGAAACCCCCCTTGGCTGGGGCTGGCGGGAGAGTCCCAGGTCAGGCCAGGGCCCCAAGGGCCAGGTGAGTGTGGGGAAGTCATCCAGGTGAACGCCCCCTTTCTGCGGCCGTCCCCCAGCCAATGTCGGGCTGCTCCTTGGCTCTGCCCGCTCCGCAGACGCTCCCTGGAGGCCCCACCCCAGAGGAATGCCATTCTTGGGAGTGAAGCTTTTCTGATGATGTGGTGCCCACCCCCCCCAAAGTCCCCCAGTAGGTCGCGTTTGAGGTCGTGGACTAGTTAGGGTGCGTGTATAGCCCAACCAGGGTTCTGGGGCCACGGCCGGGCCTGAGCCCTGGGGAGGAGGGGACGGGCGTTGGGCAAGGCAGCAGGTGCCAGCAATCAGACCGGCTGGGCCTGGTCCAGCAAGTCACCTCTACATCCTCCTCTGCAAAGTGGGCTTTGTTGACCTTACGTTATCAGTCATTATTCCAGGTGACTGCTGGGCCTGGGCTCTCTGCAGGGCCCAGGCCGGGTCAGGCCGGCTGCCGGGAGGGACTCCTCGCGTGCACTCGGGGTGCGGGGGCCCACAGGACACGGGGACTGGCAGAACAGAGCTCGGGGCTACGGGGAGGCCTCCTCTCCCCTCCGTGGGGGCAGGTCCGAGGCTGGCAGGGCCGCTGGCTGCCTGGCCCCGGGGCACGCAGGATTTCCTCCTTCCTGTTTGTGCGTCTCTGGGCTGGGCTCCAGCCGGCCGGGGTTTCTGCCTTAAGGGGTGCAGAGGGACCCAGAGCTTACAAACACTGCGTGCACCTTCCCAGCAGCCTGACCTTGGGCTTGGCCTGTGCTTGCCTCCCTGAGCCCCCACTTCTGGTTCCTACCTTAGGGTTAGGGCTCTGGCACCCGAGGGGGTTATTGTGAGGGCGGGACTGGGCCGGCTGGGGCCGCAGCAGCAGGAGGGGCGCTGGGCCAGACCAAGCTGGGCAGGCTGAGCCTCCCTGCCCCCAGGTTCCCCGGCCCTCAAGTTCCCCCGGCCTTTCCCTTCAGCCTCCAGCCTCCTCTGGAGCAGGTCTGGGGCTACAGCTTCTCGGGGCCCGGGGCATCCCCGCCGACTTCGGGGCCTTGCACCGCGGCGCCCAGCCCAAGGCCCCGCTGCACACCGCCGCCTGGGGTCCCCCGCCTCCCGCAGCTGCGATCCGGGTCTGGGCGGGTCGCTGCCCGCTCCCCCAGGGACACGCCTGCCAGCCCGGCGCGGAGGGCGGTCCCGGCCTTGTTTTGCTGTGACTCAGAGAAGGATGCGGTCTGGGGGCGGCCAGGCTGCTTTCCTGGGCGGGTCTGCGCAGCTCCCCGCCCCTCGGCCAGCGCCCCCGCACGGAGCACGGGGCTCGGGGAGCGGGAGGTCGCCCCACGCGGGCCAGGCCTGGGGCCGGGCCCGGGCGCCGCCACCCTTGGCCGACCCCCGCGCGTCCGGCCCCCGCGCGGCCCCGCGGGCTGAGCACTTCGGGCAGTGGCTCCTCCTCCCCCGGCCTCCGATTCCCGGGCGCTCACCCAGCGCTCCCACTTTGGGGATGGTCAGGACGGGAAGGGAGACTGTGGCCGGACGGTGCGGGGTCCGCCGCCCTCGCCTTCGGCTTCCGCAGGGCAGCGAGCTCGGCGGGGAGCAGGCCCGGGTCTCCCGCCCCGCGGGCTACCCGGAATCCGCGGGGACTGGCTCCCACTTCCCTGCCGCGCCCCGACCTCTGCATCCCTGGGGAAGTCAAGGCTCAGAGTGGGACGGGCTTGCTCGGGTCACACGGCAAGTTGGCCAGAGAGGAGCCGCCACAGCCGCAGTCGCCTTAGACCCGGGCTTCCCCCGTGGGCTCCACGGGGACAGGGAGAAACGGCCCGTGGGAGGGGGGTCCTCTCCTGCTCCAAGCCCTGCTGGCCGGGGTCGGTGGGAACTCCAGGGTTGGCAGATGTCCCCTCCTCACCAGCAGTGCGGACACAACCATGGAGGGTTCTCTGAGCCCGGCCAGATTCCTAAGATCCAGGGCCGCTTCTCATGGGCTCTAGAGTACAGTTCAGGGGGCGCTGGGCTTGCAGGCGCTGGTGGACCGGTTTTAAGGAGGGGTTTTGATCGCTGAATAATCACAAGACTATTTGCATAACCGGTTTCTCCTGAGTGATGCTGTCCTGTGTGTCTCTAGGAATATGTCCAATTCCTCCGCATTTTCAGGTTTATTGGCATAGAGTTTATAATTTCCTCATTTCAATTTTATGTAGAATTTACACATTTTTTTGGGAAAGGTGCAAGTCATCCTTGTGTAGCTAAATGACTTCTCCCAAAGTGGACACATGGGTGTAACCAGCACCCCAGCCCCCTCCTGAGGCCTCTCCTCAGCTGGTCTGCCCCCTCCCAAAGGAATTCCATCACTAGTGCCTGCCAGTTGTAAGTTTTACACTTAGCTCTGTGATTCATTTTGACTTAATTTTTACACATGCTATGAAGTAAGCATCCAGGTATTTTTTCCCCCCAAATACATATCCACTTGTCCCAGCACCGCTGTTGAAAAGACTATTAATTTTCTATTGGAATATTTTGGCTGCTTTGTCAAAAATCAATTGATCTCACAAAGCATGGGACTATTGTAGACTTTCTATTCTTTTCCACTGATATTTGTGTTTATATCATACTGACTTGGTTCTGTTGGGGGTCAGAGAAAATACCTAGCTGACTTTAAATGGTTTAAATTATTTTCAACTTATTGAGACGTTTAAATGGGCCAGCGTGTGGTCCCTCTCTGTGAAGAGGAGTGTGTGCTGTGCTCCCATGGGGTGGCCTGCTGGGGGACGGGTGGGCCAGCTCTCTTCCTCCCTGTTTTGTTTCATAAGGCTACCGAGCGGAGTGTTACCGTCTCTGTCTTAATGTGGCTTTGTTTATTTCTCCTTTCAGTTTTCCCAGTTTTCACTTCAGTGTTTTTTGCCTCTGTTATTAGGTGTATACAGACGTAGATTTTTTTTTTTTGTGATGAATTGTGCCCTGTATTATTATTATGAAATGATTAAGTTTAAAAAATGATTTATTATTTTGAAATGATTAGATATTTTTCTTTCCTTGCCTTGTGGCACTAGTGGCAAAGAACCTGTCTGCCAATGCAGGAGACATGTGTTTGATCCCTGGGTTGGGAAGATCCCCTGGAGAAGGAAATGGTAACTCACTCCAGTGTTCTTGGCTGGAGGATCCCCATGGAGAGAGAAGCCTGGCGGGCTACAGTCCACAGGGTCTCGGAGGGTCAGAAACGACTGACGCGGCTGAGCACGCGTGCTGCACACCCCGTATTGTCTCGATTTCTCCATTTAAGGGCGTCCCCCAAGCTCAACTGGTAAGGAACCCACCTGTGATGCAGGAGACCCCGGGTTGATTCCTGGGTCGGGAGGATCCGCTGGGGAAGGTATAGGCTACCCACTCCAGTATTCTTGGGCTTCCCTTGTGGCTCAGCTGGTAAAGAATCTGCCTGCAATTAGGGAAACTTGGGTTCTGTCCCTGGGTCAGGAAGATCCCCTTGAGAAGGCAAAGGCTACCCACTCCAGTGTTCTGGCCTGGAGAATTCCATGGACTGTATAGTCCACAGGGTTGCAAAGGGTCGGACACGAGACTAAGCAACTTTCCATTCACTTCTTTTTATTTATAGTCCATTTTGCCTAGACAGCATGTAATCAGGGTTGCTTTTTAAATTTCATCTGACAATCTCTACCTTTTTGATTGGAATTTTAAGTCCTTTTATATTTAATATATTGTCAATATGGGTGGCTTAAATCCTACCATCTTGCTAGTTGCTTTCTAATTTTATTCAATCCATCCTTTGCTCCTCTTTCCCTCATTCCTTACCATGTTTTAGAGTTACTTAAATATATATACATGGCTTCCCAGGTGGCACTAGTGGTGAAGAATCTGCCTGCCAATGCAGGTTAGATATAAGAGACACGGGTTCGATCCCTGGGTCGGGAAGATCCCCTGGAGGAGGGCCCAGCAACCCACTCTAGTATTCTTGCCTGGAGAATCCCGTGGACAGAGGAGCCAGAGTCAGACAGAACTGAAGCAGCTTAGCATGCACCCACATACACATGTATGTAATTGCTTAATAACATACATTACACATGTAAGTATAAAGTTTATATTTATAAATTGATATATATTTATACATTAAATATATATAATTAATTATATACTAGACAAATATTAATATAAATTATACACATACATGCATAATTATATTAATGTAAGTAATGTAAATTATATACATTGTACATATAATTATACATATAATTTGTATATATCCAAATTATATACATTCTTGTATATACAAAATTATTCTATATGTATATATACAATAATACACTCACATGTATATATACATATATATTTTATTATTTTGTCATCTATATTAATGTATATTTTACAAACATATTTTTAGTATTGTATTTTATTTCTGCTGTTGGCTTATTAGCTACCCGTGTTTTTCATCTTAGTGGTTGCTTCATGGTTTATACCATGTATTTTTATTATCACAGTGTGTCTTCCAATTACATTATACTTCCTCATGTATAACGTGAGAACTTAACAGTAAGAACTTCCATCACCCCAACTCCTTCCTTCATATTGTAGTTGTCATATGCATTACTCCTACATATGTTAAATTCTATGTTTTATTACTTTTGTTTTATGCAGTTAATTACCTTTTCCTTTTACAGGTCTACTAAGGTGTAATTTGCATACCATAAACCTCACCCATTGTAAATGCACAATTCAGTCATTTCAGTAACTACAGAGCTTTGCAGCCATCACCCTGTCCAGTTCTAGAACATTCCCATCAACCCCAGTTCTCTGGAGCCTGTTTGTAGCCCGTGCCTACTCCCACCGGTAGTCCCTAGCAGTTACTTAATTGTGCTAAAATATAGAAACTGATCCAACATATATCCTTCCCCTTCCCCTTCCTTTTTGCTATTATTGCCACATGTATCACATCTATGTGTATCACAACCCCAACAGCATGACTTTAGAGTTACCACCTTACTGGGATGTTGCCAGATTACGGCCTGTGCGCTAAATTTGTCCTGCCGCTTGGCTTGTCGGTGAGGTTTTGCTGGATCACGGTCATGCTCATTCACTCACATTTTGTCTGTAACTACTGCTGAGCTACAGCCATGGAGTTGCAAGAAAGATCACATGGCCTGCAAAGCCTGAAATATGTGCTGTCTGACCTGTCTCAAGAAAAGTTTGCAAACCCCGGCTGTATATGATCTTATATCTTTTAAAGAAGTTGAAAGATGGAATGGGATATATTTATAGATATCTCATTGGAAAGATATGTTTGCTGGGCTTTTTATATTTGCCCACATAGTGACCATTTTCTGCATTCTTCGTTTCTTCCTGTAGAAATGGGTTAGTATCTAACACTGGCTCCTTTAGCATTTCTTCTAGGAAGACTTGCTGGCAATGAGGTCTCTTTGTTCCTTTGCAGATGTCTTTATTTTGCCTTTATTTTTGAAGGACACTTTACTAGATACACAACTCATGTTTGACAACACTTTTCATTTAGCAATTTGAATCTCTTGTTCCACTTTTTCCTGGCTTCCATGGTGTTGGATAGTTATTGCATTGTCGTACCGTTAAATAAGATGGGCCACTTTTCCTTGTTGCTTTCAAAATTGTCTCTTTCTTGTGAACATTTTGATGTGATTGTCTAGGTCTGGATCCCTTTGTGTTTATCCTACTCAGGTTTGTTGAGCTTCTGAGATCTGTAGATTGTTTTCAGCCATTATTCTCTCAAAAAATTTTTTCTGCCTCTCTCTTTTCCCCGCTGAGACTTCAGCTACACATAATTGGCATTCTTAATGTCATCCCATGAATCTCTGAGGTTCTGTTCATTTTCTTTCAATCCTTTCCCCCTTGTTATTTACACTAGTTTTTGTTGTTCAGTCGCTAAGTCATGTCCCACACCTTGTGGTCCCAGGGACCGCAGCACACCAGCTTTGCAGGCCATGTGATCTTTCTTGCAGCTCCATGGCTGTAGTTCAGCAGTAGTTACAGACAACATGTGAGTGAATGAGCGTAACTGTGATCCAGCAAAACTTCTTACAAAACAAGCAGCAGGACAGATTTAGTGCACAGGCCATAATCTGTCCTCCACTATTCCTCGGAGTTTGTTCAAATTCATGTCCATTGAGTCACTGATACTATCCAACCATCTCATCCTCTGCTGCCCCCTTCTCCTTTTTGTCTTCAGTCTTTCCCAGCATCAGAGTCTTTTTCAATGAGTCAGCTCTTCGCATCAGGTGGCCAGAGTATTGGAGCTTCAGCCTTGGCATTACTCCTTCCAATGAATATTCAGTGTTGATTTTCTTTAGGATTGACTGGTTTGATCTCTTTGCTGTCCAAGGGACTCTTAACAGCCTTCTCCTGCATCACAATTTGAAAGCATCAATTCTTTGATACTCAGCCTTCTTTACGGTCCAACTCTCACATCTGTACATGACTACTGGAAAAACCATAGCTTTGACTGTACAGACCTTTGTCAGCGAAGTGATGTCTCTGCTTTTCAATACACTATTTAGGGTTGTCATAGTTCTTTCAAGGAGCAAGCATCTTTTATTTCATGGATGTGGTCACCATCTGCAGTGATTCTGAAGCCCAAGAAAATAGAATTTGTCACTTCTTGCACTTTTTCCCCATTTTATTTGCCATGAAGTGATGGGACCAGATGCCATGATCTTAGTTTTTTTATTTTTATTTTTTTATCTTAATTTTTTTAATGTTGAGTTTCAAGCCAGCTTTGACTCTCCTCTTTCACCCCTATCATGAGGCTCTTTAGTTCCTCTTCCCTTTTTGCCAGTAGAGTGGTTAAAATGACTAATTCTGTTAATATACAAGTGTTTTTGTTGTGGTTGTTTTTTCTGACTGCACCACAGAGCTCCCTGACCAGGGATTGAACCTGGGCCCCAGCAGTGAACGTGCTGAGTCCTGATCACTGACCACCAGGGGATTCCCCTGATCTACCAGTTTTTCACTTCCCCTGTTATCTCAGCTCTGCTATGGAGTCTCTCCAGTAAACTTTCAACTCCAGAATTTCCAATTTAAAAAAATATAATTTCTGTTTCTTTATGACATTCTTCATCAAACCGTGGTCATATTTTTCATTAATTCTTCAAACATGCTCTCCTTTACTTTTTTGAACAAATTTATGAATCTTGCTTTGGAGTCTGTGCCAAATCCAACATCTGTGGACATTCAAAGACAGGTTCCATGAACTGCTTTAGTTCCTCACTACAGATCATACTTTCCTGTTTCATTGCATGTCATGTACTTTTGTGTTGCATGCCGGACATTATACTGTCCATATTACAGTAACTCTGGATTCTCATTCTTTGTCAGGGTTGTAATTACTGTTTTATTTGTGTGTTTGTTTAGTAACTTGCTTTGACTAAATCTGTGAGGTTTACCTACTTGATCCGCGCACCCCCTCCCGGCTCCCGGCTTTCAGACCCAGTCTCGCGGCCTCCCCAGCTCAGTGGCTGTGGGTCCTCCCCTGACCCCAGGCCCAGTGTCCGGGCTAGCCCACCTGTGTGTCCACAGCCTCTCCTGGGCCCCTGCCCCCAGCCACCGTCGCCCCACCCGCCGGCGAGGCGCCACTGACTCAGCCCCCTCTTTGCAGCGTCCGGTCGGCAGCTGCAGCCTGGAGAGCCAGATGCAGAATCCGAGGACGAGCGCTCGGTAAGTGAGGTCCGGGAGGGCGCGGGCACGCTCCTACCCCCCCGGCCTTCCCTGGACTTGAGCGGAGCCGTGTGGCTGAGGGTAGCCTGAGCTTCTGTCCTCCCGCCAGGTGACTGCAGGGCCGGGGCCCGAGCTCATCCGTCCCCGGCCACAGGGCTCCTCGCCCGTCTACGAGTGCGTGACGGAGGGTGCCGGCTTCAGACTCCCGGTAAGCCCCCTGGACGGACACGCGCAGGCGGAGGGCGGGCTCAGCGGGGAGAGGCACAGGCGGCCACCCCGCCTCCGGGTCGCCCCGCGTGAACAGCTGTGTCCGCTCTGGCTCCTCTGTCCTTGCCCCGGGGCCCTCCCTTCAGCCAGCCAAGACCGGGAGGGAGAGCACACGTGTGCAGCTGGGGAAGAGACCTCACGCCCCCGTGTGCGGTGGGGCGTGGGACATGTGCACGCACGCGGCTCTCTGGCGAGGAGACGCAGACAGGGTCTCTGCGGCCACCTCTGGAGATGACCGTGGAAGGCCAGCAGCGGCGCGTTCCCGACAAGGCCTCCATCTGGCGCTGCTTCCTTTCTGTCCCCTCTACCTGTGGATGTGGGGGCTGGGCCCCGTGGGAAGCGTTGAGGCCAGAGCCGCCTTCCCCCTGGAGGAGCCTGGCTCCGCTTGCACACGGCCGCACCCTGCAGGTTCTAGGCAGGTTCGGGCGTCTGGGCCTCCCCGAGTGCCTCCTGTCCCCTGGGCTGGGGCAGGGTCGGTCACCCCGCTGTTTGTTGCTGCTGCAGGAAGACGCGCCCAGGAGGCGGAGGTCCTGGTGGAAGCGGGACTCAGGGGACTCGCGGACGCTTTCCAGGATGAGCCACCTGGAGGTGGGCATGCGGCGAGTGGACCTCAGGGTGGGTGTGGGCCGGTCCCTGGCAGGGCCTCCAGCCGGGAGGCCAGGGCCAGAGCGAGATGTCGAGGAGCAGGACAGCTGGCAGGGTGCCCCCGTGCTTTGGGGAAGGGTGTGCACCTCCTTCATCAGGCCAGGGGGCGGGGCTCTGGGACGCTGGGCCAGGCCTCCCAAGACTCAGGAGGAAGGGCCCAGACCACTGACCAGGTGGACCCAGGTGCCCAGACCTCAGTGTTCCCACCTGTGCAGTGGGTCTGGCCACTGCCTGTTGCATCCAAGACCACAGGAGGGGCTGGGTTCTGTGGGCTCCTGGGTAGCCAGGCACACCGCCGCCTGGCAGCCTGTTCTGTCACTGACAGTACTTTCCTCAAGGCCAGCAATTCCAGTGCTGTCCCAGACCCCGAGGATCTGTCATGTCCGAGCTCAGGCCACTCATGCCGTTTTTGGCATTCTCCCAGGCATTGTACAGGAGGCGGTGATCAAAACCATCCCCAAAAAAGAAACACAAAAAGGCAACATGGTTGTCTGAGGAGGCCTTACAAATAGCTGAGAAAA
Organism: Cervus elaphus; assembly: GCF_910594005.1. Classification (NCBI taxonomy): domain Eukaryota; kingdom Metazoa; phylum Chordata; class Mammalia; order Artiodactyla; family Cervidae; genus Cervus; species Cervus elaphus. The sequence goes on along the minus strand of NC_057827.1, from coordinate 70,902,934 downwards.
GAAGAGACGCTAAAGGCAAAGGAGAAAAGGAAAGATATACCCATCTGAATGCAGAGTTCCAAAGAATAGCCAGGAGAGATAAGAAAGCCTTTTTAAGTGAGCAATGCAAAGAAATAGAGGAAAGCAATAGAATGGGAAAGACTAGAGATCTCTTTAAGAAAGTTAGATACCAAGGGAATATTTTATGCCAAGATGGGCACAATGAAGGACAAAAACAGTATGGACCTAACAGAAGCAGAGGATATTAAGAAGAGGTGGCAAGAATACGCAGAAGAACTATACAAAAAAGACCTTAAAGGTCCAGATAATGACTATGGTGTGATCACTCACCTAGAGCCAGACATCCTGGAGTGTGAAGGCAACTGGGCCTTAGGAAGCATTACTATGAGCAAACTAGTGGAGGTGATGGAATTCCAGTTGAGCTATTTTAAATCCTGAAAGATGATGCTGTGAAAGTGCTGCACTCAATATGCCAGCAAATTTGGAAAACTCAGCAGTGGCCACAGGACTAGAAAAGGTCAGTTTTCATTCCAATCCCAAAGAAAGGCAATGCCAAAGAGTGTTCAAACTACCGCACAATTGCACTCATCTCACACACTAGCAAAGTAATGCTCAAAATTCTCCAAGCCAGGCTTCAACAGTATGAGAACTGAGAATTTCCAGATGTTCAAGCTGGATTTAGAAAAGGCAGAGTAACCAGAGTTCAAATTGTCAACATCTGTTGGATCATTGATAAAGGACGAGAGTTCCAGAAAAACATCTATTTCTGCCTTATTGACGATGCCAAAGCCTTTAACTGTGTGGATCACAACAAACTGTGGAAAAATTTTAAAGAGATGGGAATACCAGACCATCTTATGTGCCTCCTGAGAAACCTGTATGCAGGTCAAGAAGCAACAGTTAGAACCAGACATGGAATTATGAACTGGTTTCAAATTGGGAAAGGAGTATATCAAGGCTGTATATTGTCACCCTGCTTATTTAACTTATATGCAGAGTACATCATGTGAAATGTCGGGCTGGATGAAGCACAAGTTGGAATCTAGATTGTGGGGAGAAATATCAATAATCTCAGATATACAGATGACGCCATCCTAATGGCAGAAAGTGAAGAAGAACTAAAGAGCCTCTTGACGAAAGTGAAAGAGGAGAGTGAAAAAGCTGGCTTAAAACAATGTTCATGACAAATGACTTCATGACAAATAGATGGGGAAACAATGGAAACAGTGAGAGACTTTATTTTCTTGGGCTCCAAAATCACTGCAGATGGTGCCGGCAGCCATGAAATTAAAAGACGCTTGCTCCTTGGAAGAAAAGCTATGACCAACCTAGACAGCTTATTAAAAAGCAGAGATGTTACTTTGCTGGCAAAAGTCTGTGGAGTCAAAGCTGTGGTTTTTCCAGTAGTCATGTACAAATGTGAGAGTTGGCCCATAAAGAAGGCTGAGCACTGAAGAATTGATGCTTTTGAACTGTGGTGTTGGAGAAGACTCTTGAGAGTCCCTTGGACTGCAAGGAGATCCAACCAATCAATCCTAAAGGAAATCAGTCCTGAATATTCATTGGAAGGACTGATGCTGAAGCTGAAACTCCAACACTTTGGCCACCTAATGTGAGAACTGACTCATTTGAAAAGACCCTGATGCTGGGAAAGACTGAAGGCAGGAGGAGAAGGGGACGACAGAGGATGACCTGGCTGGATGGCATCACCGACTCAACGGACATGAGTTTGAGCACTCTCTGGGAGGTGGTGAAGGACAGGGAGGCCTGGCGTGCTGCAATCCGTGGGGTCTCAAAGAGTCGGACACGACTGAGCTATTGAACAGCAGCAACAAATGACCCTCCTTGGTACCAGCTCAGCATCACCTTGTAAGTGATCGGTACTGGGAGTGAGGGTGATGATGAACCAGGAGCCCGTGGAGAAAGGCCTGGCACACACGCGTGAAGCCTCTTCCTCTGCTCAGCAGCCCTGCTGGGCCTGGACGGCCGGGGCAGGGTGCTCCTGAGTCCTGGCCAGTGGGGTCAGGGACCAGGGGAGGCTGCTGTCAGCAGAGGTGGCAGCCGCTGGCCTCCCCCAGAGCCAGACACTGTGGCCCAGGTCCAGCTGCCCGTTGAGAGGGCTCTGGGGTCCCAGGCTTCAGGGGAGGCAGCCCCCAGCACCTACACCCATGGTGGGACAGGCGCGTGCTCACCAAGGCCCTGCTGGGCTTTTGCTCAGTCCACACAGGATGGGACAGAAGTGACACTGAAGACGGAGGTGGAGGCTGGAGCCAGCGGCTACAGCGTCACGGGCGGTGGGGACCAGGGGATCTTTGTCAAGCAAGTGCTGAAGGACTCGTCAGCGGCCAAGATCTTCAGCCTGAGAGAAGGTGCCACGGGCCTGTCCCCAGTGCCCCATGGTCCCTGGAGGGGGAGGGGGACGGGCCCCAGTGGGCGCAGGGTGGCTCCCTGGAGACCTCTCAGCTGCATGCAGGCTGGGGTCACTCTCTGTGCTGAGTTCTCTGCCTGGAAATGAGGGGCTCCTATCCACCCAGGGCTCAGTAAATGGAAGGGGCGGGCAGCCTTCCACTCACACCCGCTGTGGGCCCCTCCCATGAGGCCAGGGGCACTAAGGCACCAGGTCGTCTGTCTTTGTCCAGGGGATCAACTGCTCAGCGCAACCATATTCTTCGACAACATTAAATATGAAGATGCTCTCAAAATCCTTCAGTACTCAGAGCCCTACAAGGTTCAGTTCAAACTCAGACGGAAGCTTCCTGCCGGCGTGACTGAGGAGGGCGCAGCCGGCAGTGCTGAGCCTGGCCCGAGGGCCGGCGAGGAGCAGGTGAGCGCCCTGGCCCACGGGGCTCTGCCCTGCTGGCTCCTCCCCGCCCCTTCCAGTCCCCGGAGCCCAGGGACTCCGCCTCCCTGTTTGGGGTCAACAGGTTCGCTCTCCCTGTTCCAGGACCAGGATGTCGCCGATGGCTGCACAGAGACCCCCACGAAGATGCCGCAAGGGGACGGAGACCAGCAGAGGCTCCTCCCCGCGGCCAGGGAGGGCAGGGGCCGGCGTGCCCAGCGGGAGCGGCTTTCCTGGCCCAAGTTCCAAGCCTTGAAGAGCAAGCGAGGGCCCCGGAGGTCGCACAGCTCCTCAGAGGCCTACGAGCGGGGTCGGGGGCCCGACCTGTCACCCACCAGCACAGACACAGAGGCCCCGCTCCCCACGGAGGAGGAGCCGGGCAGCCAGTGGAGGAGACGGTTCCCCAGCCTGAGGTTCAGGATGGGCCCCGGGAAGGGCCCGTCGGGCAGGGGCGACCGCAGCGGGGTAGGCCCAGCCGAGCTGCTGGAGGAGGCAGGGCCCTCGGAGGCCGAACAAGAGGCCATCAGGGCGGCCGGACGTGGCGAGAGAGAGGATGTGAGAGCAGGACTGCCCGAGGAGGCTGAGGCCCCCACAGAGCCCGCTCTGCCTGGCGAGGGACCCACAGGCGACGGGGCGGGCCCCGCACCCAGATTGCGAAGGAAGAAAGCCCAGGCCACAGCCCCGGAGGAGACTCCAGCGGAGGGCCAAACAGAGGCGGGGACAGCCCTGGCCCAGACCACAGAGGGAGCCATGGAGGACACCCAGGGACCACTGGTGGGCACTGCCAGGCTGTCTCTGCAGGGCTCCGCAGATCAGGGCAGCTACCGGAATGGCCAACCAGAATTCCGCATCCGCATACCCAGCCTAAAGACACCCAAGTTCAGAGTTGCCAAAGAAACAGTACCGGAATATGCGGAGGGCACGGCCCCGGTGCGCTGGGGACCCTGGTGGACACAGGTCTCTGCTGACGACGCCAGGGCCACGGTGGAGGGCGAAGGTGACACAGACTCAGAGACGATGAGAAGACCACCAACAGAGCAGACAAAACCGGACGGAGAAGGAGAGGAGGAGGCGGTGGAGGAGACGGCGGAAGAGAGCAGGGAACGGGACCAGGAATCGGAGCAGGTGGAGGGAAAGACAAGAATATTGAAGTTCAAGCTGCCCTCATTCGGGTGGTCACCAGCGGAGAGCAGAGGAGTCAAAACGACACTAATTCAGGAAACAGAAAAACAAAAACCAACCACGGAAACACCAGGAACAACAGAAACTGAGAGAAAGGGGAAAGACGGACAAGACAGAGACGGCAGGTTCAAAATGCCCAAGTTCAAGATGCCGTCCTTCGGCGTGTCGGCGCCCAGCAAGGCCATCGAGGCCGCCGTGGACGTGTCCCTGCCCAAGGCCCAGGCCGAGGTGACCGCGCCCTCGGTGCAGGCCGACGTCAAGACCAGTGAGGTCCGCGTGGAGCTGCCCTCGGCCGAGCTGGAGGTCAAGGCCGCCGAGGTGGGCGTCAAGCTGCCGGAGGCCCACCTGCCCGAAGCCGAGCTCAAGGAAGGGGCGGCGGGGGTCGGAATCAAGGCCCACCTGCCCAAGGTGCAGATGCCCAGCGTCAAGCTGCCCAAGGTGGACATCAAGGCCCCGCAGGTGGACATCAAGGGGCCCAAGCTGGACCTGAAGGGCGCCAAGGCCGAGGTGGCCGCCCCCGACGTGGAGGTGTCGCTGCCCAGCGTGGAGGTGGACACCCAGGCCCCGGGCGCCAAGCTGGAGGGCGACCTGGCCCTGGGGGACAAGGAGGTGGCCGCCAGAGACAGCAAGTTCAAAATGCCCAAGTTCAAGATGCCGTCCTTCGGCGTGTCGGCGCCCAGCAAGGCCATCGAGGCCGCCGTGGACGTGTCCCTGCCCAAGGCCCAGGCCGAGGTGACCGCGCCCTCGGTGCAGGCCGACGTCAAGACCAGTGAGGTCCGCGTGGAGCTGCCCTCGGCCGAGCTGGAGGTCAAGGCCGCCGAGGTGGGCGTCAAGCTGCCGGAGGCCCACCTGCCCGAAGCCGAGCTCAAGGAAGGGGCGGCGGGGGTCGGAATCAAGGCCCACCTGCCCAAGGTGCAGATGCCCAGCGTCAAGCTGCCCAAGGTGGACATCAAGGCCCCGCAGGTGGACATCAAGGGGCCCAAGCTGGACCTGAAGGGCGCCAAGGCCGAGGTGGCCGCCCCCGACGTGGAGGTGTCGCTGCCCAGCGTGGAGGTGGACACCCAGGCCCCGGGCGCCAAGCTGGAGGGCGACCTGGCCCTGGGGGACAAGGAGGTGGCCGCCAGAGACAGCAAGTTCAAAATGCCCAAGTTCAAGATGCCGTCCTTCGGCGTGTCGGCGCCCAGCAAGGCCATCGAGGCCGCCGTGGACGTGTCCCTGCCCAAGGCCCAGGCCGAGGTGACCGCGCCCTCGGTGCAGGCCGACGTCAAGACCAGTGAGGTCCGCGTGGAGCTGCCCTCGGCCGAGCTGGAGGTCAAGGCCGCCGAGGTGGGCGTCAAGCTGCCGGAGGCCCACCTGCCCGAAGCCGAGCTCAAGGAAGGGGCGGCGGGGGTCGGAATCAAGGCCCACCTGCCCAAGGTGCAGATGCCCAGCGTCAAGCTGCCCAAGGTGGACATCAAGGCCCCGCAGGTGGACATCAAGGGGCCCAAGCTGGACCTGAAGGGCGCCAAGGCCGAGGTGGCCGCCCCCGACGTGGAGGTGTCGCTGCCCAGCGTGGAGGTGGACACCCAGGCCCCGGGCGCCAAGCTGGAGGGCGACCTGGCCCTGGGGGACAAGGAGGTGGCCGCCAGAGACAGCAAGTTCAAAATGCCCAAGTTCAAGATGCCGTCCTTCGGCGTGTCGGCGCCCAGCAAGGCCATCGAGGCCGCCGTGGACGTGTCCCTGCCCAAGGCCCAGGCCGAGGTGACCGCGCCCTCGGTGCAGGCCGACGTCAAGACGAGTGAGGTCCGCGTGGAGCTGCCCTCGGCCGAGCTGGAGGTCAAGGCCGCCGAGGTGGGCGTCAAGCTGCCGGAGGCCCACCTGCCCGAAGCCGAGCTCAAGGAAGGGGCGGCGGGGGTCGGAATCAAGGCCCACCTGCCCAAGGTGCAGATGCCCAGCGTCAAGCTGCCCAAGGTGGACATCAAGGCCCCGCAGGTGGACATCAAGGGGCCCAAGCTGGACCTGAAGGGCGCCAAGGCCGAGGTGGCCGCCCCCGACGTGGAGGTGTCGCTGCCCAGCGTGGAGGTGGACACCCAGGCCCCGGGCGCCAAGCTGGAGGGCGACCTGGCCCTGGGGGACAAGGAGGTGGCCGCCAGAGACAGCAAGTTCAAAATGCCCAAGTTCAAGATGCCGTCCTTCGGCGTGTCGGCGCCCAGCAAGGCCATCGAGGCCGCCGTGGACGTGTCCCTGCCCAAGGCCCAGGCCGAGGTGACCGCGCCCTCGGTGCAGGCCGACGTCAAGACGAGTGAGGTCCGCGTGGAGCTGCCCTCGGCCGAGCTGGAGGTCAAGGCCGCCGAGGTGGGCGTCAAGCTGCCGGAGGCCCACCTGCCCGAAGCCGAGCTCAAGGAAGGGGCGGCGGGGGTCGGAATCAAGGCCCACCTGCCCAAGGTGCAGATGCCCAGCGTCAAGCTGCCCAAGGTGGACATCAAGGCCCCGCAGGTGGACATCAAGGGGCCCAAGCTGGACCTGAAGGGCGCCAAGGCCGAGGTGGCCGCCCCCGACGTGGAGGTGTCGCTGCCCAGCGTGGAGGTGGACACCCAGGCCCCGGGCGCCAAGCTGGAGGGCGACCTGGCCCTGGGGGACAAGGAGGTGGCCGCCAGAGACAGCAAGTTCAAAATGCCCAAGTTCAAGATGCCGTCCTTCGGCGTGTCGGCGCCCAGCAAGGCCATCGAGGCCGCCGTGGACGTGTCCCTGCCCAAGGCCCAGGCCGAGGTGACCGCGCCCTCGGTGCAGGCCGACGTCAAGACGAGTGAGGTCCGCGTGGAGCTGCCCTCGGCCGAGCTGGAGGTCAAGGCCGCCGAGGTGGGCGTCAAGCTGCCGGAGGCCCACCTGCCCGAAGCCGAGCTCAAGGAAGGGGCGGCGGGGGTCGGAATCAAGGCCCACCTGCCCAAGGTGCAGATGCCCAGCGTCAAGCTGCCCAAGGTGGACATCAAGGCCCCGCAGGTGGACATCAAGGGGCCCAAGCTGGACCTGAAGGGCGCCAAGGCCGAGGTGGCCGCCCCCGACGTGGAGGTGTCGCTGCCCAGCGTGGAGGTGGACACCCAGGCCCCGGGCGCCAAGCTGGAGGGCGACCTGGCCCTGGGGGACAAGGAGGTGGCCGCCAGAGACAGCAAGTTCAAAATGCCCAAGTTCAAGATGCCGTCCTTCGGCGTGTCGGCGCCCAGCAAGGCCATCGAGGCCGCCGTGGACGTGTCCCTGCCCAAGGCCCAGGCCGAGGTGACCGCGCCCTCGGTGCAGGCCGACGTCAAGACCAGTGAGGTCCGCGTGGAGCTGCCCTCGGCCGAGCTGGAGGTCAAGGCCGCCGAGGTGGGCGTCAAGCTGCCGGAGGCCCACCTGCCCGAAGCCGAGCTCAAGGAAGGGGCGGCGGGGGTCGGAATCAAGGCCCACCTGCCCAAGGTGCAGATGCCCAGCGTCAAGCTGCCCAAGGTGGACATCAAGGCCCCGCAGGTGGACATCAAGGGGCCCAAGCTGGACCTGAAGGGCGCCAAGGCCGAGGTGGCCGCCCCCGACGTGGAGGTGTCGCTGCCCAGCGTGGAGGTGGACACCCAGGCCCCGGGCGCCAAGCTGGAGGGCGACCTGGCCCTGGGGGACAAGGAGGTGGCCGCCAGAGACAGCAAGTTCAAAATGCCCAAGTTCAAGATGCCGTCCTTCGGCGTGTCGGCGCCCAGCAAGGCCATCGAGGCCGCCGTGGACGTGTCCCTGCCCAAGGCCCAGGCCGAGGTGACCGCGCCCTCGGTGCAGGCCGACGTCAAGACCAGTGAGGTCCGCGTGGAGCTGCCCTCGGCCGAGCTGGAGGTCAAGGCCGCCGAGGTGGGCGTCAAGCTGCCGGAGGCCCACCTGCCCGAAGCCGAGCTCAAGGAAGGGGCGGCGGGGGTCGGAATCAAGGCCCACCTGCCCAAGGTGCAGATGCCCAGCGTCAAGCTGCCCAAGGTGGACATCAAGGCCCCGCAGGTGGACATCAAGGGGCCCAAGCTGGACCTGAAGGGCGCCAAGGCCGAGGTGGCCGCCCCCGACGTGGAGGTGTCGCTGCCCAGCGTGGAGGTGGACACCCAGGCCCCGGGCGCCAAGCTGGAGGGCGACCTGGCCCTGGGGGACAAGGAGGTGGCCGCCAGAGACAGCAAGTTCAAAATGCCCAAGTTCAAGATGCCGTCCTTCGGCGTGTCGGCGCCCAGCAAGGCCATCGAGGCCGCCGTGGACGTGTCCCTGCCCAAGGCCCAGGCCGAGGTGACCGCGCCCTCGGTGCAGGCCGACGTCAAGACCAGTGAGGTCCGCGTGGAGCTGCCCTCGGCCGAGCTGGAGGTCAAGGCCGCCGAGGTGGGCGTCAAGCTGCCAGAGGCCCACCTGCCCGAAGCCGAGCTCAAGGAAGGGGCGGCGGGGGTCGGAATCAAGGCCCACCTGCCCAAGGTGCAGATGCCCAGCGTCAAGCTGCCCAAGGTGGACATCAAGGCCCCGCAGGTGGACATCAAGGGGCCCAAGCTGGACCTGAAGGGCGCCAAGGCCGAGGTGGCCGCCCCCGACGTGGAGGTGTCGCTGCCCAGCGTGGAGGTGGACACCCAGGCCCCGGGCGCCAAGCTGGAGGGCGACCTGGCCCTGGGGGACAAGGAGGTGGCCGCCAGAGACAGCAAGTTCAAAATGCCCAAGTTCAAGATGCCGTCCTTCGGCGTGTCGGCGCCCAGCAAGGCCATCGAGGCCGCCGTGGACGTGTCCCTGCCCAAGGCCCAGGCCGAGGTGACCGCGCCCTCGGTGCAGGCCGACGTCAAGACGAGCGAGGTCCGCGTGGAGCTGCCCTCGGCCGAGCTGGAGGTCAAGGCCGCCGAGGTGGGCGTCAAGCTGCCGGAGGCCCACCTGCCCGAAGCCGAGCTCAAGGAAGGGGCGGCGGGGGTCGGAATCAAGGCCCACCTGCCCAAGGTGCAGATGCCCAGCGTCAAGCTGCCCAAGGTGGACATCAAGGCCCCGCAGGTGGACATCAAGGGGCCCAAGCTGGACCTGAAGGGCGCCAAGGCCGAGGTGGCCGCCCCCGACGTGGAGGTGTCGCTGCCCAGCGTGGAGGTGGACACCCAGGCCCCGGGCGCCAAGCTGGAGGGCGACCTGGCCCTGGGGGACAAGGAGGTGGCCGCCAGAGACAGCAAGTTCAAAATGCCCAAGTTCAAGATGCCGTCCTTCGGCGTGTCGGCGCCCAGCAAGGCCATCGAGGCCGCCGTGGACGTGTCCCTGCCCAAGGCCCAGGCCGAGGTGACCGCGCCCTCGGTGCAGGCCGACGTCAAGACGAGTGAGGTCCGCGTGGAGCTGCCCTCGGCCGAGCTGGAGGTCAAGGCCGCCGAGGTGGGCGTCAAGCTGCCGGAGGCCCACCTGCCCGAAGCCGAGCTCAAGGAAGGGGCGGCGGGGGTCGGAATCAAGGCCCACCTGCCCAAGGTGCAGATGCCCAGCGTCAAGCTGCCCAAGGTGGACATCAAGGCCCCGCAGGTGGACATCAAGGGGCCCAAGCTGGACCTGAAGGGCGCCAAGGCCGAGGTGGCCGCCCCCGACGTGGAGGTGTCGCTGCCCAGCGTGGAGGTGGACACCCAGGCCCCGGGCGCCAAGCTGGAGGGCGACCTGGCCCTGGGGGACAAGGAGGTGGCCGCCAGAGACAGCAAGTTCAAAATGCCCAAGTTCAAGATGCCGTCCTTCGGCGTGTCGGCGCCCAGCAAGGCCATCGAGGCCGCCGTGGACGTGTCCCTGCCCAAGGCCCAGGCCGAGGTGACCGCGCCCTCGGTGCAGGCCGACGTCAAGACCAGTGAGGTCCGCGTGGAGCTGCCCTCGGCCGAGCTGGAGGTCAAGGCCGCCGAGGTGGGCGTCAAGCTGCCGGAGGCCCACCTGCCCGAAGCCGAGCTCAAGGAAGGGGCGGCGGGGGTCGGAATCAAGGCCCACCTGCCCAAGGTGCAGATGCCCAGCGTCAAGCTGCCCAAGGTGGACATCAAGGCCCCGCAGGTGGACATCAAGGGGCCCAAGCTGGACCTGAAGGGCGCCAAGGCCGAGGTGGCCGCCCCCGACGTGGAGGTGTCGCTGCCCAGCGTGGAGGTGGACACCCAGGCCCCGGGCGCCAAGCTGGAGGGCGACCTGGCCCTGGGGGACAAGGAGGTGGCCGCCAGAGACAGCAAGTTCAAAATGCCCAAGTTCAAGATGCCGTCCTTCGGCGTGTCGGCGCCCAGCAAGGCCATCGAGGCCGCCGTGGACGTGTCCCTGCCCAAGGCCCAGGCCGAGGTGACCGCGCCCTCGGTGCAGGCCGACGTCAAGACCAGTGAGGTCCGCGTGGAGCTGCCCTCGGCCGAGCTGGAGGTCAAGGCCGCCGAGGTGGGCGTCAAGCTGCCGGAGGCCCACCTGCCCGAAGCCGAGCTCAAGGAAGGGGCGGCGGGGGTCGGAATCAAGGCCCACCTGCCCAAGGTGCAGATGCCCAGCGTCAAGCTGCCCAAGGTGGACATCAAGGCCCCGCAGGTGGACATCAAGGGGCCCAAGCTGGACCTGAAGGGCGCCAAGGCCGAGGTGGCCGCCCCCGACGTGGAGGTGTCGCTGCCCAGCGTGGAGGTGGACACCCAGGCCCCGGGCGCCAAGCTGGAGGGCGACCTGGCCCTGGGGGACAAGGAGGTGGCCGCCAGAGACAGCAAGTTCAAAATGCCCAAGTTCAAGATGCCGTCCTTCGGCGTGTCGGCGCCCAGCAAGGCCATCGAGGCCGCCGTGGACGTGTCCCTGCCCAAGGCCCAGGCCGAGGTGACCGCGCCCTCGGTGCAGGCCGACGTCAAGACCAGTGAGGTCCGCGTGGAGCTGCCCTCGGCCGAGCTGGAGGTCAAGGCCGCCGAGGTGGGCGTCAAGCTGCCGGAGGCCCACCTGCCCGAAGCCGAGCTCAAGGAAGGGGCGGCGGGGGTCGGAATCAAGGCCCACCTGCCCAAGGTGCAGATGCCCAGCGTCAAGCTGCCCAAGGTGGACATCAAGGCCCCGCAGGTGGACATCAAGGGGCCCAAGCTGGACCTGAAGGGCGCCAAGGCCGAGGTGGCCGCCCCCGACGTGGAGGTGTCGCTGCCCAGCGTGGAGGTGGACACCCAGGCCCCGGGCGCCAAGCTGGAGGGCGACCTGGCCCTGGGGGACAAGGAGGTGGCCGCCAGAGACAGCAAGTTCAAAATGCCCAAGTTCAAGATGCCGTCCTTCGGCGTGTCGGCGCCCAGCAAGGCCATCGAGGCCGCCGTGGACGTGTCCCTGCCCAAGGCCCAGGCCGAGGTGACCGCGCCCTCGGTGCAGGCCGACGTCAAGACGAGTGAGGTCCGCGTGGAGCTGCCCTCGGCCGAGCTGGAGGTCAAGGCCGCCGAGGTGGGCGTCAAGCTGCCGGAGGCCCACCTGCCCGAAGCCGAGCTCAAGGAAGGGGCGGCGGGGGTCGGAATCAAGGCCCACCTGCCCAAGGTGCAGATGCCCAGCGTCAAGCTGCCCAAGGTGGACATCAAGGCCCCGCAGGTGGACATCAAGGGGCCCAAGCTGGACCTGAAGGGCGTCAAGGCCGAGGTGGCCGCCCCCGACGTGGAGGTGTCGCTGCCCAGCATGGAGGTGGACACCCAGGCCCCGGGCGCCAAGCTGGAGGGCGACCTGGCCCTGGGGGACAAGGAGGTGGCCGCCAGAGACAGCAAGTTCAAAATGCCCAAGTTCAAGATGCCGTCCTTCGGCGTGTCGGCGCCCAGCAAGGCCATCGAGGCCGCCGTGGACGTGTCCCTGCCCAAGGCCCAGGCCGAGGTGACCGCGCCCTCGGTGCAGGCCGACGTCAAGACGAGTGAGGTCCGCGTGGAGCTGCCCTCGGCCGAGCTGGAGGTCAAGGCCGCCGAGGTGGGCGTCAAGCTGCCGGAGGCCCACCTGCACGAAGCCGAGCTCAAGGAAGGGGCGGCGGGGGTCGGAATCAAGGCCCACCTGCCCAAGGTGCAGATGCCCAGCGTCAAGCTGCCCAAGGTGGACATCAAGGCCCCGCAGGTGGACATCAAGGGGCCCAAGCTGGACCTGAAGGGCGCCAAGGCCGAGGTGGCCGCCCCCGACGTGGAGGTGTCGCTGCCCAGCGTGGAGGTGGACACCCAGGCCCCGGGCGCCAAGCTGGAGGGCGACCTGGCCCTGGGGGACAAGGAGGTGGCCGCCAGAGACAGCAAGTTCAAAATGCCCAAGTTCAAGATGCCGTCCTTCGGCGTGTCGGCGCCCAGCAAGGCCATCGAGGCCGCCGTGGACGTGTCCCTGCCCAAGGCCCAGGCCGAGGTGACCGCGCCCTCGGTGCAGGCCGACGTCAAGACCAGTGAGGTCCGCGTGGAGCTGCCCTCGGCCGAGCTGGAGGTCAAGGCCGCCGAGGTGGGCGTCAAGCTGCCGGAGGCCCACCTGCACGAAGCCGAGCTCAAGGAAGGGGCGGCGGGGGTCGGAATCAAGGCCCACCTGCCCAAGGTGCAGATGCCCAGCGTCAAGCTGCCCAAGGTGGACATCAAGGCCCCGCAGGTGGACATCAAGGGGCCCAAGCTGGACCTGAAGGGCGCCAAGGCCGAGGTGGCCGCCCCCGACGTGGAGGTGTCGCTGCCCAGCGTGGAGGTGGACACCCAGGCCCCGGGCGCCAAGCTGGAGGGCGACCTGGCCCTGGGGGACAAGGAGGTGGCCGCCAGAGACAGCAAGTTCAAAATGCCCAAGTTCAAGATGCCGTCCTTCGGCGTGTCGGCGCCCAGCAAGGCCATCGAGGCCGCCGTGGACGTGTCCCTGCCCAAGGCCCAGGCCGAGGTGACCGCGCCCTCGGTGCAGGCCGACGTCAAGACCAGTGAGGTCCGCGTGGAGCTGCCCTCGGCCGAGCTGGAGGTCAAGGCCGCCGAGGTGGGCGTCAAGCTGCCGGAGGCCCACCTGCCCGAAGCCGAGCTCAAGGAAGGGGCGGCGGGGGTCGGAATCAAGGCCCACCTGCCCAAGGTGCAGATGCCCAGCGTCAAGCTGCCCAAGGTGGACATCAAGGCCCCGCAGGTGGACATCAAGGGGCCCAAGCTGGACCTGAAGGGCGCCAAGGCCGAGGTGGCCGCCCCCGACGTGGAGGTGTCGCTGCCCAGCGTGGAGGTGGACACCCAGGCCCCGGGCGCCAAGCTGGAGGGCGACCTGGCCCTGGGGGACAAGGAGGTGGCCGCCAGAGACAGCAAGTTCAAAATGCCCAAGTTCAAGATGCCGTCCTTCGGCGTGTCGGCGCCCAGCAAGGCCATCGAGGCCGCCGTGGACGTGTCCCTGCCCAAGGCCCAGGCCGAGGTGACCGCGCCCTCGGTGCAGGCCGACGTCAAGACCAGTGAGGTCCGCGTGGAGCTGCCCTCGGCCGAGCTGGAGGTCAAGGCCGCCGAGGTGGGCGTCAAGCTGCCGGAGGCCCACCTGCCCGAAGCCGAGCTCAAGGAAGGGGCGGCGGGGGTCGGAATCAAGGCCCACCTGCCCAAGGTGCAGATGCCCAGCGTCAAGCTGCCCAAGGTGGACATCAAGGCCCCGCAGGTGGACATCAAGGGGCCCAAGCTGGACCTGAAGGGCGCCAAGGCCGAGGTGGCCGCCCCCGACGTGGAGGTGTCGCTGCCCAGCGTGGAGGTGGACACCCAGGCCCCGGGCGCCAAGCTGGAGGGCGACCTGGCCCTGGGGGACAAGGAGGTGGCCGCCAGAGACAGCAAGTTCAAAATGCCCAAGTTCAAGATGCCGTCCTTCGGCGTGTCGGCGCCCAGCAAGGCCATCGAGGCCGCCGTGGACGTGTCCCTGCCCAAGGCCCAGGCCGAGGTGACCGCGCCCTCGGTGCAGGCCGACGTCAAGACCAGTGAGGTCCGCGTGGAGCTGCCCTCGGCCGAGCTGGAGGTCAAGGCCGCCGAGGTGGGCGTCAAGCTGCCGGAGGCCCACCTGCCCGAAGCCGAGCTCAAGGAAGGGGCGGCGGGGGTCGGAATCAAGGCCCACCTGCCCAAGGTGCAGATGCCCAGCGTCAAGCTGCCCAAGGTGGACATCAAGGGGCCCAAGCTGGACCTGAAGGGCGCCAAGGCCGAGGTGGCCGCCCCCGACGTGGAGGTGTCGCTGCCCAGCATGGAGGTGGACACCCAGGCCCCGGGCGCCAAGCTGGAGGGTGACCGGGCCCCTGGGTACAAGGACGTGGCCGCCAGAGAGCATACCTTCACAACCGAAGACGATGTAAAAATCCACGTACGAAAATCCCATTTTAAGTTTCCGAAGTTGTTTTCTTCATCAGGGAAATCTTTCATAAGTTCTCCCGTGATTGCTGGTGATCCTCACGTTTCTCTGCTGCCAAGTGCTTCCGGTGTGGATTCTACCTTCCCAGATGTTTCTAGTCATAAACCGTCTCTGCCGCGTCCCCACCTGGGTTGGCCTGGTGTGTCCTCAGGTAGCCTTGATGTCAGCCATTCTCACGCTGAGTCCTCGTCTGTCTCTCTGGAGCCCGTCACTCTCACCAAGTACCAAGTGACTGCTCCCGACGCTGCACAGTTCCCTTCAGAAATCCCTTCGTATTCCCAGGAGGATAGAGAAAGTCCTGCCGCTTTGTCCCCCGACGAGCACGTTCCGTGCCCACCTGATCGTCCTGCCAGCCCTCTGGACCCGCTATTTCTTGCATCTTATGGTCGGGTGACCTTTCCCAAGTTTCACCGACCAAAGTTCGGGTTTTCTAGCCCAGAAGCAGTAGGTCCTGCGGTGGAGGCTGGGGCCGCGGAGACCTCCCCTGCCCTGTGCCCTCCCAGCGAGGCTCAGGGCCTGGGCTCTGCACACGGCCTGCCCCTGGGAGACGGTCGCCAAGGGCACGCACCTGGGGACGTCACAGCCAGCCAGCCTCACCGCGAGGGGACGGCCCAGTCAGCAGGAGACCCCTTCCAGCAGTCATGCAGAGCCGCAGGTGCGGACGCCCCGACGGAGGAGAGCACACCCGCTCAGGGGGGCTGGTTCAGGATGCCCGCCCTCCACCTGCCCAGCATCCGGCGCCCCGCCAGGGCGAAGGGGGTGCCCGGGGTGCAGAGTCCCCCGCCTGCTGCCCATTCACCAGGGGAAGAAGGGCCAGCTCCTGTCAAGGCTCAGGGGCCTCCAGAGTTAGAGGTGGAGGTGCCTGAGCCTCTGGAGGCAGCTGAGAAGAGCGCATCGTGTGTGGGCGTGCTAGAGATAAACCTGGATGGCAGAGGCCCAACGCCGCACCCACCTCCTCCGGGGGCATCTCCTGTGGGCCTGTCCACTTCCAAAGCCAGGGTCCGCCCGGGCGAAGGTTCCCTTCCGCTTCGGGTGCCCAGCGGGGCACTTCTGGAAACGAAAGCTCCTCCTGCTGGGCCTGCAGGCCTGGACCTCGCTGGGGGAGAGGGGAGGGAGGAGAAATGGTCCTCCCAGCCCGAAGGCCCTGTTAAACTGAAGGTGTCCAGGACCGACGGGCCGTCCCAGGTTTCCGTGGTCAGCGTGGGTCAGCCCTGGGAGGGCTCCGTGTTAACTGTCAGACTGCCCAGGCTGAGCATGCCGAGGTTTGCCTTCCCTGACCCTGGCTCGGAGGCCGACGTCTTCATCCCCACCGTGCGGGAGGTGCAGTGCGCTGGGAGCAGCCTGGGCGACGCCTTGCGCACGGAGAGCCCGGGAGCCTGGGGCGCCAGCATCCTGAAGGCCGGCGCTGGGACCCCCGAGGAGCAGCCCGTGGCCTTTGACCTCTCCCCGGAAGCTTCCAGGGTCCGAGTGCACATTCACGGTGCTCAAGGAGAGGGTCCCGGGGTTGGCGTACATGGCGTGGTGACGGCAGAGCCGGCCGACCTCTCGGGGCCCGAGGCTGTTTCCACCCAGATTGTGCGGGAATCAGAGATCCCCACGTCCGAGATCCAAACCGCTTCCTACGGATTTTCATTGCTGAAAGTGAAGATCTCTGAGCCCCCCACACAGGGGAGGGTCCGAGACTCCCGGCCAACGGTGGGCTTGCTGGAGGCTCCCGAAGAAGCCGGCCCCGGAGCAGACCCCGTTTCTGCAGACCTGCAGCCAGACACCGGAGAACCATTTGAAGTGATTGCGTCCAGCGTCAGCGTACCCGGAGGCCCAGCACTCACCGCCGACCTGCGCTCTGGCCACTCGGGTGTGGAGAGCTGCTCCGACGAGGAGCCCGCAGAAATCCTCGAACTTCCCCCCGAAGAGGACGGCGAGGAGGCTGCTGCGGGCCTGGCCGAAGGAGACCAGGCTCTGAAAGAGAAGCCGGAAGGTAAGAGGTCTTCTGGTCTGTTCCGATTTTGGCTTCCCAGCATCGGTTTCTCTTCTTCCTCCGAAGAGACATGTGCTGACTCCAAAGATGAAGCCCATGGGCCAGCCCCCGTCCAGACCCCGCCGAGTTCGCAGCCTGAGGCAGAGCCTCCCAAGAAAACCGAGAAGGCGGGCTGGTTCCGATTCCCCAAATTAGGGTTCTCCTCCTCCCCGACCAAGAAAAGCAAGAGCTCAGAGGACGAGGCAGCTCCAGCAGAGCAAAAGCTCCAAGAAGAAGCCGTCACCTTCTTTGACGCCCGCGAGAGCTTCTCCCCTGAAGACAAGGAGGAGGGGGTGCCGGGCGCTGGGGCCATGGTCACGTCCACGGCCAGGACGGAGCTCATCCTGCCGGAGCCGGACCCGGGGGCCCCGGACGAGCCTGCGCCCGTGCCCGCTGCCCAGTGAGGGCGGGAGGAAGTGGAGGCTGCGCCCTGCGCCCCGCCTGTGCACGCGAGTGTCCACCGTGACCCCCAGAGCGGAGGACGAAGCGGAGCCAGCTGTGAGCAGAGGGGCCCCCGGCCCCGGCCCTCCCAAAGCGGGGCCCCCAGTGTGCTGCCTCCCAAAGCCTCAGGAGGGGTCCCAGGCTCCTGAGGGTCTTTACTAGACACGTGTTACTAGACCCCTGCCCACGAGCCCCCCGAGGACACTGCTGCTGCTTCCTGGTGAAGGTTATTTCCCTGTTGCCAGCAGAGTCTGCCACAGTCCAGGAGATCGTCTCCCTGCCCGCTTAGAGCTGGCCCACTCTTCAGGGGCCGTCTTGCCGAGGCAAGCCCTGGGATGCTTTGAATGACACCTGTGCCGGGCTGGGGGCAGCAGGCCACCGAGTGGTCCAGGCGTCCGTCCGTGAGTGCCCACCAGACGCCCGTGGGCGTCCACTTGCCCTCTCCGGCGTGCGTGGCTCCCAGCCCCTCTGTGCCTGAAGATGGGACCCACTTGGCTGCTTCCTGGACCCCGAACGGGCCATAAATAAAGCGCTGCCCCCCTCCCGTGACGGCTACGAGTGTTCTGTTCTGGGTGGAGCTCATCTCTGCTCCCCCGCACACACCCCCTAACAGCTGCTAGGTTGCTCTGCCAGGCAGAGTCAGGGTGGCTCCCCCAGCGCCTGTCTGCTTGGGGCCTCCTTCCCGCCCGCAGCTCTGAGAGACCGAGGAGGAAGGTGCGGACCCAGGGCTCCACCGGGAGGCAGGGGACAGGCTGCCCTGAACTGGGAGGCCACACCAGGCGAGGGCCATGGGCAGCGCAGGGGCGGCCCAGGGGGTGAAGGGCCCTGGCCCGGAGGCTTCGCTGGGTCCTCAGCCACCACAGCGGCCTGGCTCAGGGCTCCCTGCACCATGGTGGCCGTCCTCGCCAGCCGCCCACGGGAGCAGGACGCAGAACAAGGTCAAGGGAGCGTCCTATAGTCCTTCAGGATCACAACTCTTCCCCATGGCCTTCAGAGGCCCTTTCTGGGCCCTTGAGCATGCAACGCTCCATGGGGGGACCTGGAGCCTGGCCCCCTCCCTGCTGCCCGGGGAACATCCCTGGAGCCTGGGCACCTCTCTGCTGCCCGGGGAATGTCCCTGGAGCCTGGCCCCCTCCCTGCTGCCCGGGGAACATCCCTGGAGCCTGGGCACCTCACTCCTGCCCGGGGAAGGTCCCTGGAGCCTGGGCACCTCCCTGCTGCCCAGGGAAGGTCCCTGGAGCCTGGCCCCCTCCCTGCTGCCTGGGGGAGGTTCCTGGAGCCTGGCCCCCTCCCTGCTGCCCGGGGGAGGTTCCTGGAGACGCCTCCTTCTGCTCCGAGAGGGACAACTGTTGTAAACACTGAGGGCGGTGCGGGGACGCTGCGGGATTCCGGGCCCAGAGGGCCGCCCGCTCCCCTCCCCTGCCCTCCCTCCCGAGGGAAGTCACAACTCCCGTGGAGGTCGGCAAGGAAGGGCCCCCCAGTCAGAGATGTGGAACCCTCTGGAAGCTGGGGAGGGAGGACTCAGTGGGGACTTGGTCTCACAGTCCAGGAGGCTACAGGAGCCTCTCCTGGCCCCGGGGGGAGAAGACGGGGGAGCCCAGCCCCCCGGGGAACACCGTGGTGGGGGGCAGCCTGGCTCGTGGGCTTCATGCCTCTGTGCACACAGTCACGTCTGACTTATCGGGGCCGTGGTGCTGGAGGCCCTGGAGAGCCCTCTGCCGTGCGGGCGGCCTCCGTTCTGACAGCGTGAGAGTGTCGCCTATGCGGTGTGACAGCACCACACACGATGGGTTTGAAACCCCGCGCCTCTGTGCCCCGTCTCTGTGGGTCGGGAGTCCAGGCTCAGCTCAGCCGTGTCCCACGAGGCCCCTGTCTCATCTCCAGATGCAGCCTGCGGAGGAGCCGCCTCACCAGCTCACGGAGCAGCCCCGGTGGTCAGGCCCCTGCCGGCTGGGTGGCTCAGGGCCCCGTTCCTCACCGGCTGGAGGCTGCCCTCGCGTCCTGCCTCGGGCCTGGCTGACGGACAGCTCACAGCACCTTCCTGGTCCCGCAGCGGGGGTCGGCCCCCGGCGAGAGCTGTGAGCACCCCGTACCACTAACCGCCTGTTCATCCCACCCGTTCAAGTGAGGCGGACATGCCCCCCGTCCAGGCAGCGGAGCCGTCCACACACGGGCCTGGGCCCAGGGTCCTCGGGGGCAGGCTCTGTGCCCCACACCCCAGAAGGGGCCCCCAGGCCTCTCGAGCCTCATCACGCTGGGTCTCCCCGGGGGAGAGGGGGTCATGCTTTGGAGCAGGCCTCCACGGCTGGCCACCAGACCTGCCACGTGTAGGGCAGGCCTTGCCCTGGCTGTGGGCCTTTGCTGTCTCCCCATCACGGCCTGGACCGTGGTGGAGCGGCCAGGGGAGCAGAGCAGTCCCAGACTCCACTGCTCCTGGGGCACAGCTGGGGTGGGGCAGCGGGGGGGCGGGCACCGGGGGCAGCTCACACACAGACCAGCTCCCGGACACGCTGGATGCCTGGGAGGCCCGCATGGAGCTGTGGCATCCTCTCCCAACCCCCACGGGTCGACAGCCACCCCGCTGGCTCTCTCTGAGATCACGAGGACTCAGGGCCCAGGGGTGGCAGCTCGGGGTGGACCTGGCGTCCCCTCGATGACTCCCTCAGCTGCCAGGGTCTCTTGGATACTGAACCAGCCCGCAGCTCTAGCCTCAGGCGGCCTGGAGGCATCTGCCAGGGCAAGTGGGCTCTGAAGCCAAGGTCAGAAACCAGGAGGTGGTGAGCTGAGGCTGAGACAGGCCTCTGACCCAGCACTCCTGGCAGAAGGGCAGACGCGCGTCATCGGGCCAGGATTCCGGTCCCGCCTCTGCAGGCAGGTACGGGCGAGGCCCGGGGAGGATGGGCTCCGTGGGGCTGCATCAGGCTGCAGTCCGCCCGGTGTCACCCTCCGTTCCAGGTCACACCCGGGTCCTCCCGACTACCCACCGGTCCTGGTCGCACGTACCAGGACGGGGGGCCACAGTAGCGAGGCCTCCACAGGCCTGGGCCCCCCGCCTGGGCACAGCCCCACCCGCACAGGGCCCTGTCTCCCGCGTCTTGCTGAACCCGTCCCCTGATCTGTCCCCGGGTTCCTGCGGGCCCAGGACTGCACACCCTCGAGAGTCAGGGGCTCCCATGGTAGACGCCTGGCGTCACCTCCGTGTGGCCTCATAGACACAGGCCCCTCGCAGGTGGATCGAGGCTGAGCAGAAGCGGGCGCGGCCCACAGCGGACGCACACAAGAGACAGGCACACGCGTATTCTTGAGGCCCCACTTGTGGACAGGAAAGGCGGCTCCGTGGGAGTCAGGGAGGGGCATCCAGGAGGGCTCCCTGGAGGAGGTGTGGGGGGGTTGGGCTTCAAAGGGGCTAGATTTGGAGAGCAAGTAGTTTGTGTCCGCCCTGCATTGGGCAGTCCCGCCCCGGATCAGGGCTTGTGCAGGTGAAGCTGCTTGGAGTCCAGGCTGGGGGCCAGGCAAGGCAAGGAGGCCCTACCCCGCTGGCAGGAAGGGCCGAACCTCAGCCCTGCCAGATACAGTCCTGGCCCTGGGCCCGTCCGTCCAGGCCCACGGCATAGCGGGAGTTCCAGTCTCGCTCGAAGAGCTGCCGCAGCTGCTCCTGCACGGTGCTCACTCGCGGCGGCGTGCCGGGGGCCCTCTGGCTGACCACCAGGCCCACACCCGAGGTGCTACTGAAGTAATCTTCTGACCAGTTGGACGTGCCTGCGGGTGGCGGATGTGGGAGGCTGGGGCCGGGGCCGCACAGGTCCCTCTGCTGCCCCGCCCAGCCCAGTGGCCCCTGTGGCCGCTGAGGAATGCGGCCAGCTCTTCACTGGAGGGGCCCCACCCCTGCCCGCCCGCAAACTCGGGGCTCGGGGAGCTCTGTGCGGGGATTCCCCACCCGCCCTGTGTGGCCGGCTGACCACTGGGCTGGCCTCCTCTGTGGGTCCTGAGCCCTTCCGCATGCAGGCCCCCTGCCTGGGGGTCCACGCTGAGGCGGAGAGCCCAGCCCCCTTCAGCGCCGCGGCCCCCGCCTGAAGGACACGAGCGCCGTGCAGGCTGGGGTGGCCGCGCTGGGAGCCCAGGAGGACGCGGGCCGCCGCCCGGCTCACCTATGTAGGCTGCCTTCTCCGTGACCATGAACTTGCTGTGGTTCACCCTGCTGAAGGGGATGTTGGAGTGGTTCCCCACGGGCACGATGAAGACTTTCTTGGGGGGACAGAAAGGGCGTGTCAGGGGGCGGAGAGGCCGCTGCCCCACCCGGCCCAGGGGCGCGTTCTCACCACGTCCAGGGACACGTTGGCCGCGGGGTTGCTGAGTGCCTGCAGGGACCGCAGAAAGGGGAACATCCTGGGGTCCGTGTTGAGCCAGCAGCTGACCAGCAGGCGCACGCGCACCCCCCTGCTGAAGGCCGCCACCCGCAGTGCCGTGTCCAGCACTGGCCAGTACCTGGGGGAGGGGCACGGCAGGGTCAGGGTCCTTGGGCCGGCGGGGCCCTGCCGGCCTGCCCCGAGGGGGTCCCCACAGGTGAGAAGACGGCAGCCCAGCCCCCAGCTGGCCCACCTGGCGGGGTGTCTGAAGCGCGTGGTGGGGAAGTACTCCATCACCGAGGCATACAGGAACTCCTGGGCGGCCCCCATGACTGCCAGCAGCGCATCCAGGTCGCGGGTGCGGCCGTGGGGGCAGAGAGCAGGCGGTGATGCCTGTGGGCCAGAGAGGTCCCTGAGAGGCCTGGTTCTGAGCTGCTTGGTTACTGGGCCCGCGACCCCAGCACACACCACCCTCCAGCCTCGGGAACCGGGAGGAAGGCAGGAGGCGCAGCCCACAGGGCCGGGGCCCTGGGCTGGCCTGACCCTGGAGGAAGCTCCCTGGGGGGCTCGGCCGGACCCTCACATCTGGGGATGCGTCCCTGCCTCTGAGGCCAGGTCTCCATTGTAACCGAGCCCTGGGGTAGCTGCCCATACCCCAAGCAGGTTCCTGGCTTGTGGCTGTGGCCGCCCGCCCCCCAGTTCCGTCCCCTCTCCAGTGGAGCGACAACATTGCTGATGCCCTGGTCCTCCCCCAAACCCTTCCTGGTCCTGAGTCAGACCCCAGCCAGCGATGTGCGTGGAGGCTCCAGGGCCATGGGGCGTCCCCTGCCACCCAGGCTGCCTGTCTCCCGTGGATGACGACGGCCACGTCTTCTGCTGGGGTCACCCCAGGACCACAGCCCTGGACATTGCAGATGCCGGGGTCTGCAGGGCAGGGCTGGGGTGGGTGGGGCTTCCTGTGGGTGTGGCCAGTCAGAGAGCAGGGACTCAGAAGGGCCTCCTGGCCTGTCCACCCTTACCGAGAAGTAGGCGGTGGTGGGCACCCCGTCAAAGCGATCCCGGAGCGGCTGGAAGCGGTTGATGTGGGAGGAGAAGTTCCGAGGCCAGGGCTTGGGGAGGACAGCCCTGGGCGCCCCCAGGACCCAGTAGGTCTGGAAGGTCTTCTCCAGGTCCTGGGCCAGGCGGCTGCAGTTGTAGATGACGGCCCCGAGCTCCTTCACCTGTGGGCACCCGGGCCGTGCTGCCGGAGGGGCCCTCTGCGGGGCTGGGCGGACCCCCCACCCCACCCCTGCCCAGGGCTGCCGGGTAGGCGCACGCCCCCCTGGGCGGCCAGTCTGGAAGGGAGCCCAGCGGGTCCCTGCTTTTCTTAGACATTATGTTCCAAGGGCAATACATGTTCATTGCCCAAAAATGATAGAAAGCATCAACGCTCAAAGGAAAACAACTCATTCTCACTGCTAATCGACAGCCGCTGCCAGCCTTTCGACTGATGGCTGAAGCGCTGCTTTTCCTGAAAGGGTTCCTGCTCTGTCCGCAGGGCCCCTTGGACACGGTGACCTGACCATGTTTCCAGGCGGATAAGTGACCTTCTACATCGGGAGTTCAGTGCCTTTGGAGTCCCGTAACCAGTCTCCGGGTGTTTCTACTGCAGGGGCGTTACAGACCTGGCTGCGTCCCCCGGGATGACTGCCCACAAGGGGATGTCAGGGGCGCCAGGGTGGACGAGCTCCGGAGGGCCTCCCCTCCAGGGCGCAGGGACTCACCTGTGTCAGGGACCGCCAGTCCATGTTGGCACTGCCCACGTAGACGTGCTGCCCGTCCACCACCCAGAACTTGGAGTGCAGAACACCACCAGTGAGCCTTCCCATGGGCACGCGTCGCACCTGGGCGCCTGACAAGGGTGCAGGGCGGTGGGCTGAGCCCAGTTCCTTCCTCCTCATGGCAGTCCTCCTCATGGATGGTGTCCTCACCCCCACTTTACAGGTGGGAGGACGGAGGCGTCGGTCGGCCCAGGGACCCCCAGTCGGCCTGGCCCTGTGGGGACTGTCCCTGTGGCCTCTGGCTCCCTGCTGAGCTTCCACCCACAGCTCAGAGCGCTGGACGCAGCAGGCCCCAGAGGCCACCCTGTGCTCTGCCCCCTGGGAAACGACACATCTGGCCCCTGGAACCGGCCCCCAGGGAGGCCCACTCGGAGGCGCTTGCGGCCCCAGGCTCCCAGCCTACCCCCAGGCAGCCCCACAGCTCTTGCTGGTTCCCGGGCCCAGGACAGCAGGCACCCACCCACCTCGGGTTTCCAGGACCTGCAGGTCAGTGGAGTTCTTGGCCGGGGTCGGGGTGCTGGTGGCCACAGCCAGGGACACGTTTCTGTCCAGCAGCTGCTGCAGCTTCTGCAGGAGGGCCTCGCCCTGTGGGAGCAGGCCAGGGTAAGAGAGAGATTACCCCATCCCACGAGGAGGGGCCGAGGTCTCCCCCCGAGGCGGCCCCAACTGCCCACAGCTCGGCCAGACAGACGGGCAGCCTGCTGGCCTTGCTGTGTGCCTGGCCCAGGCACAGCCCGCAGTCTCCGGGTCAGGGGCGAGGGCCACGCACCGGCTGGGAAGACGAGTCGTTGACCCCGATGTCGGGCCCCGTGAGGGACCAGTAGAAGGAGGCCACATGGACGCTCTCTCGGGCGGCGTCCAGCAGCTGCATCCAGGCCTGGGCCAGGGGCTGGGCAGCCGGGCTGCCTGCTGCAGACCACAGGTCCTGGGGGATGCTCTCCACGAGGACGAGCCTGCAGAGGGGGTGCCGGGTGTGAGCGCAGGAGCGGCCAGCCAGCCTCACGTCACCCACTCAGCAAGCAGGAGGCAGAGCCCAGGTCAAGGGGGCCGGGCCGCAGGCTGGATAGAGCAGGGTGGGCCTGACACCAGGAGTGCCCCAGGGGGCCTGCCTGAGTGGGGGGTTGGTGCCCAGTCCCCACCCCCACCCAAGCCTGGCACGCTCCCCTCGGAGCTGTTGGGTCTGGGCTCCTGTGGGTGTGGAGGCCCTTGGAGTCACCAAGGCTAATCCAGAGGGAGGGGCTCGGTCAGGGGGTGTGCTGGGGGGTTCTGAGGCTCCAGACCCTGCAGGGGCGGGAGGGGCTGGCCCTGTGACCCCACCTCGGGTGGGGGGCCTGCGATGACCGCCTGGTCCAAGTCCCAGGTGACAGCCTGTGTTTGCTGCCAAGAGCATCCCCATCCCGCCCTTACCATCAGGGCCCCCCCTTCCCAGACCACTCCCCCTGCCTCCAGCCCACCCTCCCAGAACCTGCCTCTTCCCAGAGGAGGGGACCAAGGGCAGAGCTTGTCCCTCTGGGGTGACCCAGGCTGGGAAGGCAAGGGGCGCCCGGGGCAGAGCCCACGGCTTGCTCACCGGCAGGAGTCGTTCTGCTGATGCCGCCGCCGGGCCTCCCCGCCTGGAGGATCCCAATCCACACGGGAGCCAAGGCCCCCAGGCCTGGCGGGCCCTTCCTCAAGGCAGCCCCGGCTCCAGGCGGAAGGGGAGGACCCCAGCCCCAGGAGGCAGGTGAGGGTCACAGCGCCCAGGCACAGCAGCAGGAGCGTCCCCCGCACCTGCAGCTGGAGGAAGACATCACCCGGGTCCCCGGGGGCCACACTCTCCTGAGTGGGTCCTGGCCGCTCTAGTTGAGACAGACCTCCCCTGGCTGGCCAGGGCAGGCCTGAGGCCATGGCCTAGGGACTGGCCGCATCCCAGGCTCCTCCAGACAGGCGCCAGCAGCCCCTGGGCGGGGAGTCCTGGCCCCTCGTGGCTCCTGCTGCCCCTGCCGCTCTGGCCCAGGGGTCCTGTGCCGCGGCTCAGCCCCTCCCGTGGGCCCCCAGCCTCGCAGTGCTGACTGCCCTGTCCTGCGGGCCTTGGGGCGGTGTGGAGCCAGGCCACGCCGAGGCCACCCGTGTACTCAGCAGAGGCCTCAGCCCCTGGGCGGGGTGACTGGCATCACCCGCAGCTCTGGGCCCGGGCGCGGTGACCCCACGCTCCTGGACAGCTGGGCACCGGGGGGGCCACCTCGTGGGGACCCTGCAGACCTCATTGCTGGTGGGGCCTCACCCTGGCCTGGCCTGACGCTGTTGAGTCCGTCACCCACCACTACTGCATGTGCGTGTACACGCGTGTCCTGTGTGTGCCTGGGGCACATATGACCTGCTGGTTCCCCTCTCGGCAACCCCCCAGGGCCGTGTGGGCGTCTGAATCTCAGTTCCTCGTTTCAACCACAGCGAGTCTGCCACCATTTCTGCTTTCAGGCTGGGTCCTCTCGAGGGTGGTTCATAAATAGCTGCTTCCCTTCCCGGGCTGGGCCCCCCATCCTGGCCCTATGCTGGCCCTCCTGGGAGCCGGGCAATGACCCTGGTCCTGGATGGGGGGCCTGGTACAGAGAGGGGGTTGTTTTTCTGGGGGCCAGGGCCCAGGGGCTGAGCTGGGCCCCGTGGTGCTGCCTGGGGGCTGAGGCTGAGTCAGGGCCCCTTGATGCTGGCGGGCGTCTCCCTCTGTCCCAGAACTCTGCAGCCAGCTGGGGACGGGGGTCTTGTCCCCTCAGAGTGGTCACTCTCACGAGGAGCTGGAAGCCAGGTGGACTGGATCCTGGTTGGAGTTGGTCCCCAGAGCAGACTCAATTGCCACCCCAAGCGGGACGCTCCCCAGCTCTGAGCTGAGGCTGCCTTCCCTGGAGTGCGGGGCGGGGTCCGTGCACAGTGATGTGGTCCTCCCAAACCCGCTCCCCCACGCCCACCACCAGCCAACTTCTGAGGCTTCCGTGAGGGGCGGGTGCAGCCCTCCCTCCTGGCCTTGATAGCGAGTGGACACCGCCGCCTGGGGTCTGGAGCTGGGGTCACGCTGCCTGCCTGTGAGCACAGCTCGGCTGGGCCCAGGGGCCCAGGGAGCCAGGCTGTCCCACAGGCCCCGGGCTCTGGGGGTGCCCTCCCGCAGGGCCCCCAGCCCACCTCCATGGGGGAGGGCCAGCCTTGGGAGCTGGGCCTGGGCGGGGGGGCAGTCTGCCTTAAGCAGAACCATCACGGGGTGGTGGGATCCCCGGAGTGAGAGACGGGGCTCAGAACTCAGGGGCCCCTTCAGACAGGAGTCAGGGTCCTCACCTGCACCCTGAAGAGGGGAGCTTGGGGGCCTGCCATCCCCCTCCCTGCCCCAGTGTGGGCTCCCCAGACCCTTCCCTGATGCTCAGGAGAGGCGATCGGGGTGCAGTCCTGCACGGGGCCCAGGGCCGTGT
The DNA here is from genome assembly GCF_910594005.1 of Cervus elaphus. Lineage (NCBI taxonomy): Eukaryota > Metazoa > Chordata > Mammalia > Artiodactyla > Cervidae > Cervus > Cervus elaphus. The sequence goes on along the minus strand of NC_057827.1, from coordinate 70,876,592 downwards.
GCCCTGCTACAGCGCCCGGGGGCCCCAAGCTCAGGAGAAGGTGGGTGTGCCCTGCCCCCGCAGCCCCATCCGGGGGGCGCCCAGCTGAGGCGCCTGCCAGGCCACCTACCCCCTTGTGAACTACAAGGGCTTGGGGAGGCTCGCCATCCAGGGGGTTCTGGGCAGCTTGACCCTGAGGACCCCGTGTGTCCAGGGGTAGGACTGGCTGTTGGGAGAGGGTGACCCACCAGCGCCGGCATCTCAAGGCTGTGTTGGGCTGGGAGACCCCCGGGGGGCAGCTCCGAGCTCCCCACGCCCTGTGCTGGGCAGGATCAACCCAGGCTGAGCTCGCCGGGAGACCCCAGACCTTGGTGGGCCCAGCTGCACAAACCAGCAGAGGGAGGGATGGTCTGCAGGCCCCGCTGGAGCTTCGTGGTGCTTTGGGCCCAGGCAGCTGGCAGCACCGGTCAGGAGGCAGTGGACAGAAATCCCCCCTTCTCAGGGCCCTCAGTCTAGCCCTCCCATCTGGCCTCGCTGGCTCTTACCTCTGAGGGTCCCGCCTTGGCGTTCATCTTGGCTTTGCCACAGACGCAGGCCCTCAGCTTGCAGGCCATTACTGCGATTACCTCCCACCTGCCTCCTCTCTGCAGCTTGCTGCTTCCCCTTCTGGCCACTTCCTCTTCGTCCTGCATACCTCCCTCTGTACCCTTGACAGACATCTGGAGCCGGGTGAGCCAGCTAGAGGGTGGGGCTGAGAACTTTCACTGCCGGAGAAAATCCCTCCCCACCTCCCACCCTCAAGTCACAGGCCTGTGCATCCGAGTTAGGTTTGGTGCAAACCATGTGGCGCTAGTGTTTTGCCTGCTAATGCCAGAGGCTTAAGAGATGTGGGTTCAATCCCCGGGTTGGGAAGATCTCCTGGAGAAGGGAATGGCAACCCACTCCAGGATTCTTGCCTGGAGAATCCTATGGACAGAGGAGTCTGGCAGGCTACAGCCCATGGGTTGCCCAGACTTGGACATGATTGAAGTGACTTGGCATGCACACATGCATCGAGACTCAAAGAACCAGGTCTTGAGCAACATTGTTTATTTCTCCGTAGTACTGGCCGCCTAGGGATGGTATTGGCCCTGCAGCCACTGGGAACCAGGTCCCTGCAGCTCTCAGTTCCCAATCCCTAGGCTTAACGGGCAGCCTCATGGCTGCACAGTGACTGCCGGAGCTCAGTCATCGCCTCCTGTTCCTAGCAGAACAGGATGTAAGGGCAGACATCCTGGAAGACATCCTGGAAGTCTCACAGGGCACTTCCACTCATGTCTCATGATTCAGAACCTAGTCACACGGCTGCATCTAGCCGCAAGGGAGTCTGGGAAATGGAGGCAGCTGGGACCTCCGTCCTGGAGAATGCAGGCCGGCCGCTCCCTGGGCTGTCTGAAAAGGCAGGCTGGCTGTAGTTTGCTCGGCCTGGGTTCCCAGCACGGCTGTCTGCCTCCTTTGCCCCACCCCCTCTCCCGTCTGCCTGGGACTCTCTGAGGACAGGACCCTTTCCCACTCCTTCATTCAAAGTCCTCTTTGGACTGGGTGGGTGCCCAGGCCCTGCTTCTAAGACCCCAGCAGGATGGGGCTGCAGGGGCCCTGTCCAGGGTGCTGACCTTTGGGTGACCAGGGAGAGGGTATCGGTTCCCGGGCAGACTCCTGGGGCTGGTGTGAGTGGGCTGAGAGGTGAAAGGGGAAGATGCCGCTGGCTGCCCCCAGGCCCCTGCGCTTTCTTCCAGAAACCCTGTCCCAGTTCAGCCTGGGGGTCTGCCCTCCTCTCCAGACCACAGCCGAGGTGGCCTCTGCTCCCGGGTAGGGTCACTGGACACCTGAGTCTACTGGCCCATTTCCCTTCAGTAACATCTTCACTTTCCAAGACTATGCTGGGTATTTTCAGAAGCATTTCCCACCGTGCTCTGTGGCTTTTGCATCTGGAGACACAGTGGTATCAAGTGTGGCTGCAGCTCGCAGGCCCCTGACGACGAAGCGTGCTTGCCGGTCACGGGGTCTCCTCCTCTGTGAAGCCCTGTTTGTATTTTTGCTGTTTTTAATGAAGATTTGTTGACGTTGTCTCATAGTTTTGAAGGGCTTGCCGTATCTTCTGAGTCATCAGTCTTACAAGTGTAGCAGCATCTCCTCTTCTCTGCTGCTTCATTAGACTTTTTCTCTGCAGAAAGTCTCAGACACGGACACTGGGGGGAGAGCGTAACGAGCAGCCACGACTCCACAACTGCCGACATGCACCGCCTCTGCGTCAGGAAGGAATTTTCATTTTATTTGCTCATTTATTTTATTCTTTATTTGAGGCTGTGCCGGGTATTTCTCCAGCCGCAGCAAGTGAGGCTCCTCCCTCGTTGCAGTGCGCGGCTTCTCGTCGTGGTGGCCTCTCTTACTGGGAGCAGGGCCTGTGAGGTGTGCGGGCTTCGGTAGCTGCAGCTCCCGGGCTCTGGAGCACAGTCTCGGGAGTCGTGGCACCCGGGCTGAGTTGCTCCATGGCATGTGGGAGCCTCCCATGGGCCAAACCCATGTCTCCTGCATTGGCAGGCAGATTCTTTACCACTGAGCCAGCAGGGAAGCCCCCAGGAAGGAATTTTAAATTAAAGAGGAATTATACAACACAGGGACTATAGCCAAAATTTTATGAACACAACAAGTGGATTATAACCATTAAATGTTGTGAATCACTATATTGTTCACCTGCAACTTATATAATGAAGTGAAAGTCGTTCAGTTGTGTCCGACTCTTTGCAACCTCATGGACTATACAGTCCATGGAATTCTCCAGGCCAGAATACTGGAGTGGGTAGCCTTTCCCTTCTCCAGGGGATCTTCCCCACCCAGGGATCAAACCCAGGTCTCCCCCACATTGCAGGCGGATTCTTTACCAGCTGAGCTATCAGGGAAGCCCATAACTTATATAATATTGTGTTATAAATCAACTATACTTCAATAAAGATAAATAAATGAACAGAGGACATGGGGAACATTTCACTTCTAAATACTTCAGTGTGCCTTTCTAAATAAACAAATTTCCTACAGGATCGCTCCTAAAAAAAATCAACAATTCCTTAATTTTATCAATTTAATGGTTCAGTCTTGTCTTCATCCATCCCGGCTGCTGTAACAGACTGAGGTGCTTGTTCAGTTCTGGGGGCTGAAAGTCCAGTGTCAAGACACTGGCTGATTTGGTGTCTGGTTCTGGCTGCTGCATGGTGGGTGGCTGGACTTCTCACTGTCTTCCTCCTTCCTGGTGGGAGGGGCCAGGGAGCTCCCTGGGTTTCTTCTTGAGGGCACTAATCCCATTCCCAGGGGCTCCAGTCTCAAGACATAATCACCTCTCCAAGGCCCCACTTCCTAATAGCATCACATTGGGGGTTAGGTTTTAAAGATAGGAATTTAGGGGGACGCTAGACATCAGTCTATAGTGATGTTAAAACTTTCACCAACTTTCACTAATTGTCACCAAGTTGTCATTTATAGCTGACTTGCTATTGCATCCAGCTGAGGTCCCCACACTGAGTTTGGTTTTTATGTCCCTTAAATCACTTCCTCACCCTCACCCCACCTGAGACAACCTTTCCACCGCCCCCCCTTCCGCTCATGGAGTCTCTGTTCCTCTTGCCCAGGCTCCTGTACCAAGAAGTGAGTCGTAAAGCCTGCTTATGACAGGATAGAATGAAGGGACAAAATGGGTGATTAAATAGTTACTCCCACTAGGGAAGTGTAAATAGGAAATTTGAGAGACCCCTGTAAGTTAATGATAGCCAAGAAAGCAGGGTTGCTTAACCACAAAACCAAGCAGGCTGGCTTAGCAACAAAACCATTCAGCAGAAGCCTGGGACAGGCCCTCACACAATAAAACACGGTGGCCTGAGGCCCACATCCTGCCAGGGAGCTCAGTCATTTAATGAGCCCTAGGACGTGCTCTTTCCACCCATGAAAACTGGTAATTTGTGGACCTAGCTTGACCATGTAGGGACAGGAAAACTCCCCTGCTCAACCTGGAGGCAGAGCCAATAATGGAAGCATGACGTCTACTCAAAAAAGATAAAGATGATCTTCTCCCTTCCCCACTCTTCCTTTGATGATAAAACTGCAGCCCAGTAAGTGCTCGGGGCACGGCCCTCCTCGCCCTCCTGCTCATCGGCCGCACAAGCGTCCTGTTCAACGAGTCACTTCTCACCTACCACTTCCAGTCTCAGGCGGACGGAGCCCTGGCGAGGATGCCGGCGGGAGGTGCTGCGTGATGCCGTCCCCGAGCTCGGCGTCCCCTTGGGGTCCGGCCCCCGCTCTGTCAGTGACGCGAAGCCTGGTGGTTATCAGGATCTCCTTCCTTGCCCCTGGTGAGCAGCCTGAGGGTAAGCACTTGGGAGCCCCACAATTCCCCATGCTCCAGCTTGTGTCAGACGGCTTCAGACACTTTGGTCTTCTGAGCTTATCATTCTTCTACATTATTCCTGACAGTCCTCTGTAAGGAAGTTCCTGTTGATTATTCCCAACTCATACGTGACATTACAAGGTCGTCTTTTTTTTCTTTTTTCTTGTATTATTTTCCTCCACTTTTGTCGCTGGTGTTCACTCAGTCATGTCTGACTCTTTGCAACCCCATGTGCGACAGTGCTCCAGGCTTCCCCATCTCCCGGAGCTTGCTCAAACTCGTGTCCATTGAGTAGGTGATGCCATCCAACCATCTCATCCTCTGTCGTCCTCTTTTCCTCCTGTCTTCAGTCTTTCCCAGCATCAGTGTCTTTTCCAATGAGTCAGCTCTTCACATCAGATGGCCAAAGTATTAGGGGCTTCAGTTTCAGCATCAGTCCTTCCAATGAATATTCAGGATTGATTTCCTTTAGGATGGACTGGTTGGATCTCCTTGCAGTCCAAGGGACTCTCAAGAGTCTTCTCCAACACCACAGTTCTAAGGAATCAGTTCTTCCGCACTCAGCCTTTTTTATTGTCCAGCTCTCACATCCATACATGACTACTGGAAAAAACCATAGCTATTCGGACCTTTGTCAGCAAAGTAATGTCTCTGTTTTTTAATACATTGCCTAGGTTTGTCATAGATTTTCTTCCAAGGGGCAAACATCTTTTAATGTTATGGCTGCAGTCACCTTTCAATTGAAGTGTGGTTGACTTGCAATGTTACATTAATTTTAGGTGTATGACATAGTGATTCAATAAGTTTATAGATTACACTCCATATAAAGTTATTACAATGTAATGTAATTCTCTATGCTGTACATAACATCCCTATAACATTCATTTTATTATATTTTTATTAAAAATATTTATTTGGCTGTGCTGGGTCTTAGTTGCGGCAGGTGAAGTTTTAGTTGCAGCGTACAGGATCTAGGTCTCTAACCAGGGATTCAACCTGGGCCCCCTGTGTTGCGAGCGCTGAGTCTTAACTACTGGACCACCAGAAAGTCTCATAACTTACTCATTTTATACCCAGCAGTTCGAACCTATGCCCCCAGCTCCCTGGGGCAAGGAAAGCATGCCCCAGAGGGCACACAGGAGGTACCCGGCCAGTCACAGGCAGGGAGTGAACTGTGAGGAAGAGCCGTGATTGCGGCTTCTGCAGGACGGAGGGGTGAGGCAGAGCAGGCAGGTTCAGGCCAGTCGTGTCTGCAAGGGCCCAGCCCGGAAGCGGGTTCATGTGAATGAGATGAGTGTACACTTTGCAGCCGTGTGAGGATCCCAGGTATCCTCAGGTGAGTCTTCCTGTGCTCAGAGATGGCTGACAGGCCCTCAGGGGGGATGATAAAGCATCAGCTCACAGACAGCGATGCGTGGCTAACACCCTCCCCGGGCTGTTAGACCCTGTTCTCTAGCACACCAGCCCAGCAGTACTCACCGAGCTCGCCTCTCCGCAGGTCTGTGGGTGCCTGCAGGACGGGCTGCCGTGTTCCTCCTTACGTGTGTTTGTCCCGTTTTCCGCCATCTCCCGCACGTACCAGGCAGGGCCTGAGACTTTCTGTCTGACTCCATCTACACAAGAGCGTTTCGGGTTTCTTTTTTTTCCCATCCAAAGCTGGGGAAGAGACAGACAGGTTTCTTCAACTTTGAAGACAGGTGGATTTCTGCCTTTGCAGCCTGACACAGAGCATGTAGCCCCTACAGAGGGCCCGGCTTTGTGCACCCCCACCCCACTTGGGTGGGCCAGGGCCTGGGCCAGAGGTCATCAAGCCGTGGGTCAGAGGTCATCAAGCCGTGGGTCAGAGGTCATCAAGCCGTGGGCCAGAGGTCATCAAGCCGTGGGCCAGAGGTCATCAAGCCTTGGGCCAGAGGCCATCAAGCCTTGGGCCAGAGGTCACCAGGCCTTGGGCCAGAGGTCACCAGGCCTTGGGCCAGAGGTCATCAGGCCTTGGGCCACAGGTCATCAAGCCTTGGGCCAGAGGCCATCAAGCCTTGGGCCAGAGGTCACCAGGCCTTGGGCCAGAGGTCACCAGGCTTTGGGCCAGAGGTCACCAGGCCTTGGGCCAGAGGTCATCAGGCCTTGGGCCACAGGTCATCAGGCCTTGGGCCAGAGGCCATCAAGCCGTGGGCCAGAGGTCATCAAGCCGTGGGCCAGAGGCCATCAAGCCTTGGGCCAGAGGCCATCAGGCCGTGGGCCACAGGCCATCAGGCCTTGGGCCACAGGCCATCAGGCCGTGGGCCAGAGGTCATCAGGCCGTGGGCCACAGGCCATCAGGCCTTGGGCCACAGGCCATCAGGCCGTGGGCCAGAGGTCATCAGGCCGTGGGCCAGAGGTCATCAAGCCTTGGGCCAGAGGCCATCAAGCCTTGGGCCAGAGGTCACCAAGCTGTGGGCCAGAGGTCATCAAGCCGTGGGCCAGAGGTCATCAGGCCTTGGGCCAGAGGTCATCAAGCCATAGGCCAACTCCAGCTGAATATGTTCCTTGGCGTTCAGCGAAACATTTAAACATATTTTTGTTGTCATTGATCCAACATCTTGACTTCCACTTTCTTAAGCCACCAAGCAGCTGAAAGAAAAGCTCCCTCATCGTCCTATCCTTCTGTGCATGCTAGGTCGCCTCAGTTGTGTCTAACTCTTTGAGACCCCATGGACTGAGCCCACCAGGCACCTCTGTCCGTGGGAGGCTTCAGGCAAGAACACTGGAGTGGGTTGTCATGCCCTCCTCCAGGGCATCTTCCTGACCCAGGGATCATACCTGCATCTCTTGCATCTCCTGCATTGGCAGGCAGGTTCTTTACCACTAGTGCCAGCTGGGAAGCCCCCTATCCTTCTTGTGGCTGCCTTAAATATTTCACTCAGTACTTGACTTCAAAGTCTAGAATTCATTGATCCCTCCACATTTTTGAACAAGAAAATGAGATTGGGAATTTTTTCTTCCAACCATTTCTTCAAGAATTCTGTTTTACTTATTTTCTAGTATTTTAGTTTCCTCTTTTTGGGGGTAACCCTTCACAATCACTATAATTTTTTAGCTGTCAACATTATTTAGATTTACTGCATGTTTGCCAATTTATTTACTATTTTTTCTTGTATGCCACGTCTTCCTTCTGAACTCAGTTTTTTCTTCCTGATTATCCTTAAATAGTTCTTTCATTGTGGTGCTAAGAGTAGTAAATCTTCAAGCTTTATTGTCAGAAACCATTTCTTTCTCTCTCAGTCTCAAAGGGTAGTTTCTCTGGGTACAAAGTTGTTGGCTGATAATCCTTTTCTTTCAATAGTTTGAATATGTTGGCTTTAATTTATTTTTAATATATGCATATGTATTTTGCTAACGGGGCCTTCATTGCTTCAAGGGCTTCCCCCAGTCGTGGAGAGCAGGGGGCTTCTCTCCAGCTGTGGGGCTTGGGCTTCTCGTGACTGTGACTTCTCCCGAGGAGCGCAGGCTCTAGGCCCACGACCTTCAGTCACTGCAGTGATGTGGGTTCAGTACTTGTGGCACACAGGCTTAGTCGCCCCGCGGAATGTGGAATCTCCCCTAACCAGGGGTCAAACCTGTGTCCCCTGCACTGGGAGGCAGATTCTCAACCACTAGACCACCAGGGAAGTCACCAAAGTTTATTCTTATACATCCCTCTTGGGACCTGTGAGAATTTATGCCTTTGATCATTTCTGGAAAGCTCTCAGCTACTGTCTCTTTGAATATCCCTGCTCTGCATTTTCTTTATCCCCACACTGAAGGTCGGATTAACTGTATGCAGAAGCTTTACATTGTAGCTTCCATGCCTCACAACCTCCTGTTACATGCTACATCTATCCTTCTCCATTTCTGAATCTGGCTGATTTCCAGTGACCAACTTTCCCATTTACTGGTTGTTTCTAAGCTGTTTATCAGCTGGTCAACTTTCCCCAAGGTCTCAGCTTCTTACTGCAGACTTTTCCCCCCTCTCACCCAGAACCTGGGAACAGACAAGCCTCCTTGCCCTATCACTGGGGCCATGGGGAGAGTTTTTCTGACCCCTTTCCCTCTGTGTACAAACTTTTGAACACCCAGCTCTGAACAGGATTCTTAATATCAACTCTCCTCTTACCAGGCACAAGCCTTATCTTCTGACTCTGTATGGACAGAAAACATCACCTGCTTTGACATTAGGGGTTTTTATGGACCTTTTAACGGCCCCCTGGAAGCGGTGCACTATCCGTTTCTTTATCCATTCTGCCTTTTGTTTCCCACCTAACTTCTGGGACATGGGGGCTTCCCTTTTTGTCTTCTTATCTCAGCTTTGTGCCTAATTTTCATTTTATTTTCAGCAGCACTTCTGGGCTTCCCAGTTGGTAGAGAAGCTGTGAGGCAGAGGCGGAGCAGCTGGGCGAGGGTGGCTGCAAAGATTCAGAGTGGACAGGCTGGTCTGCGCAGACTCGCAAAGCTAGCAGGGCACCAGCCTTCAGGCCTGCCAGGGCCACCAGGGCTTGTGGGCCGAGATTCCTGGGTGGGGGAGGCCGGGGAGAGAGCCGGCAGCCTGCGCTGTCCTCCTTCAGCACTGGGGACTCCCCTGCCGCACAGGGCTCCGAGGCTGAGCCTGGAGGGGATGCAAAGCTGAACCACGCACAGTAGTATTATCGTTCCAGGAAGACAAAACTGAGCTCGGTATCCTCGTCAGAGGAGGAGAAAGCTGGTCGCTCACCTGACTCTCCACTGGGATCCCAGGAGGTGAGCCCAGAACCACCGGCAGTCAGGACGTGGACCAGCCTGAGTGCATCTCAGTCCAGCTTCAGGCCAGCTCAGTCCCTCCAGCAGAGGACAGGGTGATCCCCACTGATCACATAGAGCATTGTTTAGAGACTCTACTTTCCTCAAAAAAATCTTTATTTTTAAATGAACAGAAACGGTTTGGCTGCGCTAGGTCCCTGCTGTGGTGCATAGGTTCTTTGCCGCCGCACGAGGGCGCTCTCCGGCTGCCGAGCGGGGGCTACCCTCCAGGAGCGGTGGCGCGGGCTGCTCACTGTGGGGGTTTCTCCTTGCGGAGCGCAGGCTCCAGGGCACGTGGGCTTCAGTGGCTGTGGGTCCCGGGCTCAGCTGCCCCACGGCACGTGGGATCTTCCCGGACCGGGGGTCAAATCAGCATCCCCAGCGTCGGCAGGCAGATTCTCAACGCTGGACCACCAGGGAAGTCCCTATTTATTTTTATTTATACGTTTACGTGGCGAACTGGGCAGCCACGTTGGTTGAGGTTCATGGGATCTGTAGTGATGGCATGTGAACTCCTAGTTGCGCATGTGGGATCTAGTTCCCCAACCAGGGGTCAAACCTGCAGTAGGGGCATGGAGCCACGAGACCACAAGGCAAGTCCTTCTGCCCTTTTTTTCCGCTCACAATATCTGTCCCTTTATTTCACTGTTTTACTTTACTGCACTTTTTTTATGTCAAGAGTCACCAGGCACATCAAGAAATAGAACCAATCATAAAAGCAGGGGATCCAGGTTCTGGAGCTATTGAACACAACTTCTGAGATAAACACGACTAATATGTTCAGAACAATAAATGACAAGTCAGGAATTTTTACTTAGAGATGTGAAATTATTTTTTTACGAATTAAATGGAAATTCTAGAACTAAAAATAACTAAAGTAAATAGAGCAAGAGATGGGCTACTGGACAGCTGAAGAGAAACGAAGAGAGGACTGGTGAACTGCAGTTTGTGCTAAGTCACTTCAGTCATGTCCGACTCTTTGTGACCCTATGGACGGTAGCCCACCAGGCTCCATGGGATTCTCCAGGCAAGAACGCTGGGGTGCATTGCCATTCCCTCCTCCAGGGGATCTTCCTGACTCAGGGATCGAACCCATGTATCTTGTCTCCTGCAATGGCAGGTGGGTTCTTTACCACTGATGCCACCGGGGACACCTGAACCATAATTTAGGGCAGTAGAAATAAAGACTGAAGCATGAAGAGAAAAAATGTATAGGAGATATAGAAAAGAGCATAAGAGACATAGCTACTGCTGCTGCTGCTAAGTCGCTTCAGTCGTGTCCGACTCCGTGTGACCCCATAGACGGCAGCCCACCAGGCTCCCCCATCCCTGGGATTCTCCAGGCAAGAACACTGGAGGGGGTTGGCATTGCCTTCTCCAGCAGATGAAAGTGAAAAGTGAAAGTGAAGTCGCTCAGTTGTGTCCGACTCTTAGCGACCTCATGGACTGCAGCCTACCATGGACTGCAGGCTCCTCCATTCATGGGATGTTCCAGGCAAGAGTACTGGAGTGGGGTGCTATTGCCTTCTCCGAGTCCTCCCTGTAGGTGGGCACATATCACTCCTGGGCGGGAGGGTCAGCAAGTAAGGTCAGAGACCCCTCTGAGCCCTGAGGAGGGGGACGGACTGGGGGCAGCAGACACCCAGCACCCAGGGTCTGCGTCCCTCCTGGGCTCTGGCTACGGCAGGGCCCGCTGTGAAGGGTGCTCTTGGATGCTGCATCACTGAACGGCTTGAATAACGTTTTTTCCAAAGCAAACCGCAGACATTTCCCAGCTTTGCTTTCTTGCCTAGGTCGCCCTCTGGTGGCAGCGTGTCTGTCCTGCAGTGCGCCTGACTTGGAGGCTGAAACAGCTTATCCAGACCAGGAAGGAAGGAAATGGCAACCCACTCCAGTGTTCTTGCCTGGAGAATCCCAGGGACGGGGGAGCCTGGTGGGCTGCCATCTATGGGGTCGCACAGAGTCGGACACGACCGAAGCGACTTCGCAGCAGCAGCAGCAGACCAGGAAGGGAGACCCTGGCATGAACCTCCCGGTTGCAGGGGGCCCCCTCCCTCCCCAAACACCACTGCTGGAGAAATGAGTCCACAGCGACAGACAGCGGCCTGTTGCCACATGATAGAAGAATGATTTATTAGAACATATTCCATGACAAATCATATAAAATAACCATTTTTTGAAAGACATCCATAAGACCACCTGAGGACAAACGCACAGAGGTGCCTCCGAGAAGCCAGACAAATAAGTTATGGATCCCTGGGTGAAGGCTGGAGGGGAGCGGAGCGTGGATTCGTGAATAGAAACGTTGTGCAGTGATCACCACGGGGCAGGGGGGTGGACGGCCACTGCTCGCTTCTGGGGGGACAGCCGTGTGGGCATGCGGGGAGGGAGGGGGCCCCGGGACTAGCACCTCCTCCATGCGGACGCAGCAGGCTCGTGGCGGGGCCGGGGGGGGGCCCCGCCGCACTCACACACGTAAACGTCGGGGAGGGGCGCAGGGCCTGGGCACCATGTCAGCGGGACAGAAACACAGACAGGCATCACCCCCCACGGCCCAGGCCCGCACCCACTGGCCTCGGGGACCCAGCCCCGGCGCCCCCACCCCCGCTCGCCATTGACAGTGCAGACGCCAGGCGGGGAACACCCCCACCCCAGGATGGTCCAGGCGGGCCGGCCGCATGCCCACCCGCCACAGCCAACAGGCTCTTTGGCTTAGAGGCTCCAGACACACCAGCCCCCGGGGAAGGAGGGGCCGCGCTCTGCTGCCTGGCTCGTTCCCAGCTGAGAGGATCCTGAGAAATGAACTGTTCCTGGGGGGGCTGCCCCCATGCCACCACCCACCAACCCCCGGCACACGGAGGCCTGAGGGCCACCCCTTAATGCCCGCAGCGTCCAGAGGACGGGGGAGGGCGCGCAGTCCAGGGAGCTTCTGGAAGCCCGGGGTTCTCGCTGCTTTGGTCAGCTGCTCCCCTGACCTGGTGGCTCACCTGGACCCCAGGGGCCGGGGGCAGGGCCTGCCACCCTCCCTGGCCGAGCCTGGGCCTGCCGTGAGTGCGGACATGCTCCTGGCGTGTGCGTCTGTGTGCGTCTGTGTGCGTGGCCGCCCGGCCCACACGCTGAGTTTGGCAGTTGGGTTGGCACCAAAGGCTCACAGCAGTGGGGTCGCCGCCCCAAACGTCCCCGCGGGCTGCACCCTGCCCAGCCTGGCCCGCACTCTGCCCGCCCCGAGGCCTGGGGCATCTCGGGGCACGCCCACCCCTGGCCCTGCATTTGGCACTGAAAGCCCACACCGCCCAGCCCCTCCTCTCCAGCTGGTCCTAGCCAGCACGGAGGGACTGGCAGGAAGCGGGTGTCCCCCAGCCCACGACAGGGATGGGGCCCTTCCAGGCCGGGGAGGGGCGCGGCTGCAATGGCTCAATGACTCTTTCCTCAAAGCTAAAGACACGACAACGGGGATGGAGGGGCGCTGGCCCTTGGCGGCGGCCGCAGCGGGGGCTGGGCCAGGAGGCCAGCAGGGCGGGCGGGCGGGGGGGGGCGGTGCGGGAGCTGAGGAGGGGGCCTGGGCACCCACAGGGTTATGGCACGTGTAGGGGTCTTTGCAGTGACCTGTCCAAGCCGGAAGAGGCCGCGGCAGCGGGTGGAGCGGGTGGGGAAGGCCCCGCTGCCTAGATCAGGAACTTCTCGGCGTCCGGGAGGAAGTCAGGGCGGAAGGGGGGCTCGGGGAGGCCAGGGGTCCCACAGCTCGTCCGCTGCGGGAAGCTCCGGGGTGGCAGGGCCGAGGAAGGCGAGCACAGGCCCTGGGCGGCTGCCCGGCCTCGCCCAAGCTGGGCCGAGCCCACGGGGCCGCGGTTTCCGGTCAGCAGGTCCAGGTTCCCACTGGGGTCCACGATGGCATTGATAACTGAGGGGGTGGGAGCGTCAGGCTGCTCGGAGGCCCGGCCCTGCTGCCTGGGCCCACCCTCTGGGGGTCCTTCCAGCCACTTAGCCGTGACTGTGGGTCAGGCCCTGCCGAGGCCCCCGGCAGCCCTCCCCCTGCCCCCCCAGGTCAGGGCCTCACTCACCTTCCAGCTGCTTCTGCACGCGCCTGAGCTCCTTGAGGATGGAGCTGATCTCCTAGAGGCGGAAGAGCAAGGAGGAGGTACAGCAGGACCGCCCAGCCTCACCCTTCCCCAGGGACCGGGGTGGGCGAGGAGCCGGGGTCCCGGCTTCAGTGACTTCCCCGGGTCTCCCCGGAGCCGAGCGGGCTGGGAGCGGGGGGCCCTCACCTTGTTGGATGTCTTCAAGATGGGCACCTCGTTCTCGGCGTTGATCCTGGCCTCCAAGTCCTCCCACGCTCGCCCTGAGTTCTGGAAGAGGATCCTGTCCCCGGAGGAGTGGGGGCGGGAGCAGGCAGAGGATAGTGACCACGGGGCCCTGCACGGACCCTCCCAGGCCACCCCGCCAGCCACGGGGAGGCCCACGCCATCCCCCACCAGGCACAAGGGAAGACTGAGACCCAGAGCAGGACCCAGGCTGGTGGCACCAGCGTCCCGTTTCTGCGCCTGACGTGGGGAGGGCTGGGAGGAGGGCGGGGCAGGCCGCTTGGGGGCCCTGTCCCCCAGACCACGGGTCTGCTTGCCAGAGCACGGGCCTGTGTCTGCAGACGCCCGGCACGGTCCTGGCTCACAGGTGCGTGTCTGTACCTATGTCCGGGGCCCAGGCTGGGCGTCCAGCAAGCAGTGGTGGCTCCCTGGCCCCTCCCCGGGGGGGAGGACCACAGGATGACTCACTTCATCTTCTCGGCGAGGTGCTCCGTGTTCTCGCGGATGGCCTGGGACAGCTGGGACACTGGGTTCAGCATGAGGTTATCGAAAATCACCTGCAGGGACCCGGGCGTCAGCACGGCGCCCACTCACCCAGGGAGCCCTGCCCCTCCACACCCCAAGGGGGCTCCCCTGGGGGGCGGGGGGCGCCTGCCTCCTCGCGGTTCCGGGGCCGTGTCTTGTTGGCTAGGGCGTCCTCGCCACGGTCGTTCATGTTCTGGTCCAGGTCCCGAGGCCCCAGGGAGCCAGGTGGCACCTTCTGGAAGTTGAGGCTGGCCTCGGGGATGCGCTGCACCAGCTACAGAGGAAGGGAGCAGGGGTGTGGCCCACGCCCGCCGTGCCGCGGGCAGAGCAGACCACAGCACCAGCGGCTCGGGGTCCCCAGCCTCCCCTCGGCCTCCACTGAGGGCTCCCTGCCACGACCCCCGAGCCCCGCCTGCGAGGGGCGTGGAAGGGGCCGCCAAGGGCCAGGCTCACCTCCTCGCGGGCAGAGATGGTGGAGGCAGGGGTGCTGGGCACGTTGTTGAGGGAGGGGCTGCGGGCAGGCCCCGGGGAGCCTGGGGAGTCACCGTCGCCAGCCACGTCGTGGATCTCACGGGCCAGGGTGGCCACGTCCTTCACCAGCGTCTGGCTCAGCCTGCAAACCCAGGAGAGAAGACGGGTCCCTGCGGGCTCCTCCCAGGCCCGGCCCCGTTGCGGGGGACGCTGGGGACAGGAGCCAGGGGGGACACGATGCCCCAGGCGGGGGCGGGAGGCCCTGCCAGGAGGCGGCCGCTGGGTGAGGGGCCGGGGGCACAGAGCCTCCCACAGTAGCAGTGACAGAGGGACAGGGCCCCGCTGGGCGCCTTGGGGAGAGGTGGGCAGAGGCACCCCCAGGCCCCGGCCACGTGCCCCCCTCCTGTGGCCATCGGGGCCACACAGGCCCTGCTCCACGGGACACAGAGGCAGGACCACCGACAAGGGTCAGGGTCAGGTCGACCCAGAGAGGCCAGGGACCTCCCCATAGGACAGCAGGGCCAAGCCACAGCCCCTGGGCCAGCCGAGACTCCTCGTCCCTTCTGCCCTGAGGAGGGAAAGGCCGGGGGACCGCTGGGGACCAGCTCCCTGCCCCAGGCCTCCTGCAAAGCCCCGGGGCTAGAGCTGCACACAGAAGTGCCCCCTGCACCCCCGTGACCCGCGCCCCTGCCCCCCGCCCGCCTCCCCTTGGCCTCCTGCGCCTCCAGCACCCCACACGCTGGTGCATTTGGGCTCGCGCACGCAGGGAGCCCCCGCGGGGCCCCCACGTCCCGTCCTCTCCTCCCGCCTCCACTCCCTTTCCTCACCCGAGGCGGCTCCCCTCCAGGACACCGTGCCCTGTCCTCTGGGCCGGCCCCCCAGCTCCTGCCCACGTCATTCTGCAGGCAGCTCGCCTCCCTCTGCCCTGCAGGCGTCCTGAGCACGATGTCCCCAGCCCTCTCTTCATGACCTCACGCCGCCCACAGCCTGGGTCGCCGTCTCTGTGCTGACGACGCCGGGCCTCCACCCCCACGTGGGCCACTGTCCTCGGAGGTGCCTGCCCCAGTCACGTGCCTCCCCGGCCAAGCTGAGCATCCTGGGCACCGAATGCGCCACTCATCAGCCCAGCCGTTCACCTGGCCCCTCCTCACGGCCGGCACAGCACTGACCGCCGCCCGGCCAAAAGCCAGTCTCTGCCCCCAACCGCAGAGTCCTCTCAGCACCTGACCGGGAGGCGCCCTCCACTGAATGACTGCGCGAAGGCACTCACCTTCGATAAAAAGTTTGTGGAGACCTTCCTTGTGCCCAAGGTTCCTCCCCATGCTGTTATGGGCAGATCTGCATCCGTTCATCCAACCACCCACCACCCACCACTCTTCATGCATCCATCCATCCAACCACCCACCACCCATCCAACCACCCATCACCCACCACCCATCCAACCACCCACCACCCATCCAACCACCCATCACCCACCACCCATCCAACCACCCACCACCCATCCAACCACCCACCACCCAACCATCCATCCAACCACCCAACTGTCAACCCTCCATCAATTCACCTGTCCACCCAACCATCATCCATCCATCCATCATCCACCCACCTGACTCCCAGCTACCCATCCACGCGACCGGCATTTCTGAACCCTTTTAGGAACTGAACCCCCAGCCAGTCCCAAGGAGAGGCACCCCTCACCTGGCAATCTCCGCAATCTCGGCCGTCTGCACAATGAAACCGTAGGGATCAGGCTCTTCATCCTCGTCGTCCGTGTCCCGGAGGCCAGGGGCCCGGGGCCGCGCCCGGCCGGAGCCGCCAGCCCGTGGGGTCTGCGTGGCTGTGGAGGCACGGGAGCGTGTGTGTTTGGGGGAGCTGTGGTGGGAGCCATACTCCTCCTCCGAAGTGGACGTGCAATCGGAGCCCTGTTGCCGGCGACGCGTGTCTCGGGTGAGTGAGTTGGTTCCAGAAGCAAGAACAGAACAGAGCAGCACTCAGCACCCGCGGGCGCCCCCAGGCCTCCGGGCGAGGGCCCGGAGCGGCAGGGTGAGCCGAGCTGCGGCTGGCGCCCCTGCACCCAGAAGCCCTTCGGCTGAAGCGCCAGCAGATCCCCGCCGGCTCAGAGGCATGAGCCTGGACGGGCAGCTGGGTGCGTCCAAGGGCCCTTGCAGAGCAGCCCAGGGTGGCGGCCGGTCAGCGCTGGGACGGGCCGTGTTCTGTCTGGGGGTAGCTCTGTGCCCACTGGATGGGAATGGTTCCCGTGGGTCCTTGGTGGTAGAGAAGTGCTGCCCACAGACAGCCTGGGTGAGGGGGAGCCTCTCCAGGTAGATCAGCCGTGGCCCTGGGCTGGACCGCGCTGGTGGCCTCGCACAGCCCCTGGTCAGATCCCAAGCTCAGCTGCCGCAGCCCCCCCTTACAGCTGCCAGGTCGGAGCACCCCCTCCTTGGCCACCCCGGCACGGAGCCCCCGAGGCGGCCGCGAACACGCACAGGCCCGGGAGGGCGGGGGCCAAGCAGGTGTGGCCCCCAGCCCGCAGCCATCCTGGCCCCACCAGAACCTCAGCACCCCCAACTGGTCTCTCACCCCTCACCCCCGACCAGCCACCACCGCCTCGGCCCCCAGCAGACCCACAGGCAGGGAGGGGCTCTAAGTCCACAGGGGGGTGCCCGCAGGGCCAGGGCCGGGCAGTGAGGAAACAGCAGAGCCAACGCCTCCAAACGGTTCACTCAGGACGGTCAGCCCCTGCGGACGGGGATCCACCCCGGCAGGAGGCCAGCTCCGGAGTCACGGCGGCCAGCCCTCCCCACTGCACCTGTGGGGTCCGGACCCCAGGAGGGAGTGGACAGACCTGGCCCTCCGCCTGCGGGCCCCTCCACCCAGGACACGGGCAGGGCTTCCCGCGTGTGCAGGACGGCCAGGGCTGGGGTTGGTGGGAGGCGCACCGCTCTGCACAGCCGGCTGGGGGCCCACACATCTGCTGATGGGAAGGGGGCTCCTCCAGGGCCAGCACTGGGCCCGACACCTGCGGCCAGGCTGCCACACAGGAAGCTGCAGACATACCGCCCACACTGACCAAGCCCGGGACCACCCGCCCGCTCCCGGCACTCACTGGGTGACGAGTATCGGGCGCTTCCCGGGCGGGCCCTGCTGAAGGGCTGGCGAGGGACCGCAGTGGCATTGGCGGCCTTCCTGGCAGTGGGCCGAGCTTCGGCCATCATGGTGGGCTTGCGTCCAGGGCAGTACAGCTCGACGCTGCGGCCCGAGAAGCCAGCGCGGGAAGGGGCCGCCTCAGAGTCGCTGGGCCCCGTGAAGGAGCCAGCCCGCTTCCGGGGCATGGCCAGGATGTCCAGGCGGGACAGCTTCTTGGCTTGCTCGGCCGCCAGCCGCCCCGCGGGCTCCGGGTTGGCCGGGGGCCCCCGTTCGCCGTCTGCCGTCTCCGTGTCCGAGGCGTCCCCCAGCCGGGCCCGCCTCAGCCGGGAGGCCCGTGTGGCCCGCGGGGTGGACAGGCTGTTGGAGCGGGTCAGCGCCTGCTGCGCCTTCTGGACGCTCGTTGAGCTTCGGCCTTGCTCCTCCCGGGCAGCGGCAGTCGGTGGCGGAGGGGCCATGGGTTTCCGGCGTGTCCCCGGCCGAGCTGCGCCCGTGGTCCCAGGGGTCTCGTGGTCAGAAGTGACCGTGTCAGTGGCGGGCGGGTGTGCGAGGCTGGAGCCGCGGTCCTCGTCGGGCCAGTCCAGGGACCCCCGGGGGCCGTGGCCACGCCGTGCGGCCAGGCGTCTTGCTGGCTCTCCGCGGCCCGCGTCCACCGGGCCCAGCGGGCGACGCTGCTTCTCCGAGAGCCGCTCACGGGCGCTGCTCAGGCCGACGCCCCCCGGGTCCTGCGCAGCTGCTGGGGATGGCGGCTTCTCCCTCTGCAGCCCCGCAGGCTGGGAGCCGGTTGGGCTGGGCCCATTCTTGCCGCTGAGCAAGCTGACGGTGCTGGCCGTGTCCACGTCAGAGTCCCCGGACAGGGAGTCCTCTGGCGGCCCGGGGGCACTGCCCACCTCCCCCTCCGGCTCCTCCAGGGACTTGGAGAGCAGCCGGGCCTCCAAGGCGGCCAGCGCCGTCTCAGTCTCCTTTAAGATCAGGTGGGTGTCCTGAGAGTGAAGGTCCATGCGTGCGGCCCGGGCCGCGACCAGATCCTGCAGGAGGGGGTGGCTGGGGATCTGGGGCAGCTGGCCGGGCGCCGCGGGGCTGCTGGCCGGCTCCTTGGTGAAGCTCTCCTGCCGGACGAACGCCAAGGCCTCCTTGGGGGGGGTTGGGGCAGGGCCCTCGAGCTCTGGGGGCTTCCCCGTTGTCTGCAGCTGGATGACCATCCTCCCGCTGGCGCTGACGTATGTGCCGTCACGGGCGGGGGCAGGGGTGGGGGCGCTGGGCTGGGCCCGCCCCGGGCCCTCCACCTGCCCCGGAGCCGCAGGGGCCTTCCTGGGGAGGGCCACCTCCGCGCTCGGGTCGCCGATGAAGAAAGAGGTGGGGGCTGGCTCCCCGGGACCCCTTGGGGAGCGCCGGCCCCTGGTCCACACTGGCCCCTCCTGGGGGCTCCTGCGTCTTTCCTCCTGGGGGCCCCCGCCAGGCTCGGGGCCCCGCCCGCCGTCTGAGCCGCTGGCGTCACTGAGGCTGTCGGGCTCCAGGTCCTCCTGACCCAAGAGGAGGCCGGCCTGTTCGCCGCCCACCTCCGGCGGCCCGGGACCGCTCCTCCTGGCCACCTCGGGTCCGGCGGGGCTGTCTGCCCTGTCGCTGGGCAGCTGCGGGAGCAGCCGCCGTGGCCGCGCTGGCGGGATCCCCTCCAGCTCCGCGGCTCTGCGCCCAGGGCCGTCCTCTGTGGAGACAAGGGGCCAGCTGGAGCGGACGCTGCCCACAGGCCCCCTGAGCACACAGGGAGCTGGCCCTCCTCCAGCGGCCAAGCACGCACACCCGTCGCCGCTGCAACACCGGAGCCACTTACCTGACAGGCCTGGGTCTGAGTAGCTGTCGGCCAGGCTGGCCCAGCGGGACACCCACTTCTGACCCCCAGGGGAGCCTGGTACCGGGAGGCCCTAGGAGGGGAGGGCAGAAGGGCGTGAGGCTGGGGAGAGGCTGGAGCACCGCAAGGAGGTCCGCTGGCAGCGCGGGGTGAAGCAGCCCAGCTTGACACCTGGCTCCCACACCTTCCCAGTGCCTGCCCCCTGTTCCCCCAGAGAATCAGCGGAGAGGCCCCCTGTGGCCCCGCCTGGCTCATAGGACCCTGACCTGACCACCCGCATCTCAATCTGGTCCAGTGGCCCAGCGGTCAGCAGGTAGGCTCTGCCATGTCCCTTAGACTCAGCCAAGCCCTGCCCTGGGGGCACACGCACCCAGGCACTCAATTTGACTCGGGGTTCCAGGCCTGGACCTCTCAGCCCAGGTGGGCCCTGAAGCCTGGAGCCCACCGCTTGGGCAGGATCAAGACCAGGACTGGGATCCAGTGCCCGGGACCTTGGCCAGGTGCTGCTCCCTCCCGGCCCAGTTCCTCCCTGGGCAGCATCTGGGCTCAGCCCCACACCTGCAGCTCCACCTGGGGGGTCACGCCCGTGGGCCGGGAGGCAAACTCCTGCAGCAGGGCCATTCGCTGGGCCACCCCGTCTCCAAGCTCCTCTCTGTCCCCTCTGATGACTGGGCGGAAGGTGGCCGAGGACGCTCTGGAGAGTTCAGGGGACTCAAGGACCCCAAAGACCTGCGGGGAGGAACAGGCGCCAGGTCAGAGCCCATGCCCAGGCCGGACCCCCTCCCCCCGCCCCGCCCCGCCCCCTGCGCAGCACCTGGTCAATCATCTTGCGGGCCTCCTCCACCTCCTGGTCCTGCGCCTCCGTCTCGATGGTGTAGGTCCCCGCGTCGCTGAGGCTGTCATCCTCCTCCTGCTTGCGGGCCTTCGTCACCTGGGGGTCGGCGGGCGGGGGCGGCGGCGGTGAGGGGGCCGCGGGGCTGGCCCCACGGGGCGTCAGGGGGGCCGGCAGCGTCGGGGGCGCTTTCTCGGGGCCTTGCCGGGCTGCCGGGGAGCTGTCCCGCAGACACTGGGCAGCGAAGTCCTGGGCCAAGCGGGAGCGACGCCCCACGCTGCCGAAGGGGCGGGCGGGGGCCCGGGCGGCCGGCGAGGGGCTGCCCAGCCGCTCCTCTGTCTTTTCCCGCTTGAGCGAGCCGGCCCGCTGCGGCCCCGAACCGCTGCCGGTCCCCCGGGCCGGGGCGGGGGCAGCCGGGCGGTCCCTGTCGGCCGGCGCAGGGCCGCGGCGCCGGTCGAGCCTGGGGTCCCCGGGGGGCGTGTGCGTGAAGGACTGGGAGCGCTTCTTCCGGGGCGTGTCCTCGTCGAAGAACTCGATGACGAAGGCCTGCTGGTTGTGCAGCAGCTCCTGGGGGTCCCGCTTGATCTGCCTCTGCAGCCGCGCCTGGTCCCCGCCAGCCTCCGCGGGGACCCCGGGGGCCCCGGCCACCTTGGCCAGGGGGTCCTCCGAGTCGCTCTGGGTGCCGTCCTCATGCTTGTGGCCTGCGGGGGAGGGGGGGGGAGTACCCTACGGGTGAGATGGAGGGTAAGAAACACAGGACCCCTGCGGTCCCAGAGGCGGAACACGGCGCCCCCCCTACCCACCCCGGAAACCCTGTACATGCGGTCCAGACGGGCAGCAAGAAAACGCGGGAGGGCCCCGCCCCGGGCGGGCATCTCCCGGGACACGCAGACGCATCGCCGGGGACAAGGCCAGGAGGCCAGGGCAAGCGGCCACGCGCTCACCCTTCAGGGTGCGCGTGTGCACCGGCAGGTCACTCTTGGTGCTGTGCCGGTCGTCGCCGGGGCCGGCCCGGGGCAGCAGGCTCGGGTCATTCTGCACCAGCCAGTCGGCCACCTTGGTCTCGGCGGAGACCACCTCCGCGGGCGCGGCCTCCTTGCCTGGGGGCCGCCGCTGGCGCAGGAACTTGGTCACGTGGTCCTTGATCTTCAGCTTGCCGGGGCTGCAGTCGTCAAACTCGATGGTGAAGCAGGCGTGGCTCTGCACGGGGGCCGCCCCGCCCCCGCCGGGCTCCGCCTCCCTGGTGGGCGCCTCGTGCGCCGGCGCCTCTGGGGGCCGCGGTGGGGGCACCTCCTTGGTGGGGATCTCGAAGTAGCTGGGTTCCCGCCGGAAGGAGTAGACCTGAGGCTCCGAGGGGCCCCGGAAGCCGGCCGGCGTCCCCGTGAGATCGCCGTCCTGCTGAGCCAGGTCCTTGGGCCGCTCTGGGGCGGGAGGGACGCGGGCTCAGGACCACAGGCGGCACGGTCAGCTCCGCCACCCCACCCCCCCCCCCCCCGGCTCTCCCCCACGGCCAAGAAGGCACCCC
The DNA here is from genome assembly GCF_910594005.1 of Cervus elaphus. NCBI lineage: Eukaryota > Metazoa > Chordata > Mammalia > Artiodactyla > Cervidae > Cervus > Cervus elaphus. Next base: position 70,854,764 of record NC_057827.1, on the reverse strand, counting down.
GGGCCCAGGCTGCCCCCCAGGGCTCACCCGGGCAGGGCTCGTCCTGGCGCCGGTCCTCGGGCAGGGCGCCCCCATCATCCTCTCCCCACCAGGAGGGCTGCCCGTACAGAGGGGTGCGGTAGCTGGCCGCCTCTGCAGAGGGAGAGAGTTTGACCCTGGGTCACGCGGCCCCATCGCCGACAGGAGGGGAGACCCGCAGCTGGGGAAGATGCTGGGGTCTGCGCGAGGCCCTGCCATTGCCTCCCGCTCCGACCTGCAGCCGCCCCGACCCTTGCTAGCAGCCAACCATCCCGAGCCCCGTTTCTGCACCCGTGGTGGCGCAGAGAGCCCTTCTGCGGAGCAGCTGTTCCAGGGGAGGCCTGTCCCCGGTCCCGGTCCTCTGCCCGATGGACCATCCATCAGGCCTGCCCAGGGCTGGCGCCTCTCCCAGGCCCTGCTCTGGTTCTGGCCACAGATGAGTGAGCCGGGAGCTGAGGACCCCTTAAGTCTGACTGGACCGCCCGGGGGGCACAGGGAGTGTCGACAGGGCTGAGTGGACAGGCGTGCCTATGGGGGCCCAGGAAGGCAGGCACACATGGGTGGGGTCGTCGGGGGTGGGGGTCAAAGGCCAGCCTCTGGTGAGGGGCCAGGGCCTGGGTGCTGCGCCCCGCCCCGCCCCTGCCCCGCAGCACCGCCGTCCTACCTGGGCCTGGTCTCCGGTCCCCCCGCTCTGGCCTGGGGGTCGAGGCCTCGCAGTAGGGCACCTGTTCGGGCACAGCCTCAGGCCTCTTGGGTGCGGGGGTCTTGACGCTCACCTGCAGCTGGCTCGTGTACTTCTCATGCTGTGGGCAGCAGCGGGGGTGAGGGGCGGGCCTGCTCCGCCCGCCCCGCCCCCCGAGGACAGCCCATCCCCCAAGGACACCCCCCCAGGACAGCCCCGCCCCCCCAGGACAGCCCCGCCCCCCCCGAGGACCTCCCACCCCCCCCCAGGACAGCCCCGCCCCCCAAGGACAGCCCCTCCCCCAAGGACACCACCACCCCCAGGACAGCCCCGCCCCCCCCAGGACCTCCCACCCCCACCCCAGGACACCCCGCCCCCCCAGGACAGCCCCTCCCCCAAGGACACCCCCCCAGGACAGCCCCGCCCCCCAGGACCTCCCACCCCCACCTCAGGACACCCCGCCCCCCAAGGACACCCCCCCCAGGACAGCCCCGCCCCCCAGGACCTCCCACCCCCCCCAGGACAGCCCCGCCCCCCCAGGACCTCCCACCCCCATCCCAGGACACCCCACCCCAGGAGAGCCCCTCCCCCAAGGACACCCCCCCAGGACAGCCCCGCCCCCTGAGGACACCCCCCGCCCCGAGGACAGCACCCCCCCCAGGACCTCCCACCCCCACCTCAGGCCGGTCCCGCCCTGCCTGGCCCGGCCCCACAGAGAATGCGGTCTCCCTCACTACCCGTGTTGGGCAGACACCTAAGACCTGCCCCGGGCCACACAGCTCGACGCTGGGGGTCCACAAGCTTCCAGGAGGGAGTGGGCAGCAGCCGTCAGAGGGGGACCACCACCCACAGGCCCCTAGAGACGGGTGGGGTCAGCCCCCAGGAGCCGTGGGAGGTGGGGAGCAGCGCCTGCCCGGTGCCCGTGCGTGTGTACACACGTGCCTGGTCGTGCCTGCGTGCACGGTCCCCCCACCTCCAGCTGAGCTCCGTGGTGGTCGGAGCCGGGCTCACTGGGCCGCTGCTCCTCACTGGTCACGGGCCTCTGGGCAGGCCACCCACTCCTTGCACTGCCCACAGTTCCTTTGGAAAATGGGAGCGAACCTCCCCTCACTCCTATCTTGGGGCTCCTGGGTGGGCTGTGCACAGGGTCCCCTGAGTCCGCTCCTTGACGCCCGCACAGCTGAGCAAGGGGAAAGTGGGGGCTCACCTGCTGTGACCCGCCCCTCCCCAGCCCCAGCAGACGGAAGTGTGCCGGAGGGCACCCCACCCAGGACCTTCCCCAAGGCTGCCCCCTGCTGGCCTCTGGCTACCCCTCCCTGCCTACCCCCACCCAGGAGGAGGGTCCTCCTGGTGCCCGAGATGCCAGGAGGGTGGGTCCTCTTCCCGACCCCACCTCCCCCGTCCTGCTGGGCCCAGAAACCTCCTCTCTGCCTCCAGCCACGCCCTCCCGTCTGTGGCTGGGGGGTGGCTATCTCCCCGCTGGCCAGACCAGGCCATCCGGCGGAGCAGGCCAGACCGGGCTGACTCACAGCACGGCGGCCAGGCGGGGCAGCCAAGAGGCCTGGGCTAAGAGCAGCGGGAAGAGGGGGCCGGGGGCGGGGCCTGGCCGCGCAGCAATTACCCTGAGTGCCTCCTCCGGGACGCGGTGCTGCACGCGCTCCAGCACATACATGTTGGGATGTGACAGCGCGTTAAGGAGCACGGGCGGCAGTAAGGACGAGCCGGGCCCACGGACGGCATCCTCCACTCCCAGCACGGTGGATGGGGAGGGCACGCGGGCATGAGGGTGGACGCCGGCGGGCCGTCCCGGGCACATGTCCACACTGCAGGGGCCGCCTGCGGGCTGTGCTGGCCCCGGTCATCGCAACCACGTGCCTGAGGGCTACAGGGACCCCCCTCCACCCCACGCACAGCCCAGGAGCCCAGGGGCCTCCGGAGGGCAGGCCACACGCATCCAGCTCCGGCTCCCATCCCAGACTACCCTCAGCCCCGGGTTCCCAAGGCTCCACCAGTGGGGAGGGCTCAGTGGGGGCACCGAGGATGGGGGGGCAGGGGACGGGCTGCACTCCTAGGCGTACGGGTCCCCGGCTGCCCAATTAAGGAGAGGCATGGCCCCACCCCCCGCGTTCTCAGCACAGAAAGTCACTCCTGGGGTCCCCCAGCAACACCGGACTCTGGGTCCCAGGAAAGCTGTATCATTCCTCAGGCCTGTGTGAGCGCACACCGGTGGGCCGGCGAGTGGACAGACGTGCCCATGGTCAGGCCCGAGCCCCGCCCCAGGTTCACCGTCCTGCCTCTATGCTCCTGGGGTCCTGGGTGGGACCAAGGGGCCCCCACCTGCTTCCAGGATAACAGGGCGACGGTGGCCGTGCGGATGGAGGGGGCGGGGAGGAGGGTGAGCACCCGGAAGGATATCGTAGCCGAACCGGATGACGTCATTGAGCTTCAGAGTGACGTATCTCTGGTCTGGGATGCGCACGTCATTCACGAACGTCTGCCGGGAGGCAATGGGGCGCTGAGCCAGGGCACGTGGGGCCGTGAAACACCCGGCCCTTCTGTGCTGCTCGGAAGGGCACACCAGCGTCACGCCCCAAAGGGACAACAGGTCAGATGGCTGGAAGGGGGGCCAAGGCGTGGGGCCCACCCAGCACCCAGGGACCGTGACACAGCCCTCGAGCACAGAGCCCGTGACACCCTTGTGAAACAGATACACAGGGCCTCCTGCCAGCCCCAGCGCCCGAGGCCCTTGGGTGGCGGCCCCCAGACCTGCGGGGTGGCCCTGTGCAAGGCTGCTCGGGTTGTGCAGGCCCCTTGGGGCTGGAATGGCTCATCTGACGGGGGGGCTGAGGGAAGAGGGGTCTCAGGGGGCAGACTCCAGCAGAGACCGAGACCCCCGGCTGGGGGCACTCAGAGGGGGACGCGGTGGGTGGTACTCAGCAGCTGGTGGAGGCAGGGTGGGCCTGAGGGTGCGGTGGGACCCCCAGCTCAGGATGGAGGGAGCCAGACTTCATGGCTTGGGGGCGGGGCAGGGTCCTCCTTGGCTGGAGGGAGGCTGGTGGTTTGCTTTCTTACTGAAACAGCCTCCAGGGCAGGGAACCAAACACAGAAGGAATAAGACGCCCAGACAGACACCGAGCCCTGCGTAGGGCCCCTCCTGCCCTCCCTGATGGTCTCTGCCCACCCCCTCACTTGCTCCTGCAGCCAGGAACGTCCTCTTGGTCACCTCTCTGGACCTGCCACTCCCAACTCACAGAAGAGCTCACATATGCCCCTAGGACAGGACACCCAGCATCCATCCATCTTAGGAGCCCATTTTCCAGCCTGCAGGAGGTCCCCGAACCTCCCCTGCCCTCCTGAGAGCCTGACTCCCCTCCTCCCAGAAGGCAGCCCCTCCTCCTAGGGGCCCTGCCCAGAGGGAGCCTTCCCAAGGAGGCCGCCAGAGCAGGAGGTCCTGGAGGATGGGGGCATGGGGGTGGGACAGGGGCGGGGCCAAGGTGAGGGGGCGGGGGCGGGTGTGGGTGGGGCCTGTGGGAGGGGGCGTGGCCAGCATAGAAGCCCCGCACTCACCCCATTGAGGCTGCCCAGGTCCTTCACCCAGTGCTCGTCCCTGTCCTGGTCGTAGTTGATGACAGCATGCTGCTTGTCCACGCTGCGGGACTGGAGAGAACGGAGGCCCTCAGGTGGCCTCCCAGGAAGGGGAACCAAGGGAAGTGGCCCCAAGGGAAGTGGCCCCACAGGTGGCCCCGCATCCACCCGCCCCGACCAGATCACACCCCGACCAGGCCTGGGGCCTCGCAGCACAAAGGTCTCAGTCACGTCTCTGGGGGGAGTGCTCCCCCCAGAAAGCCCATGCGGGCCGGACCCAGTCAGCCCGCCCAGCACCAAGGAGCCTCGGGTTCCTCCCACCCCACCTGCCGCTCTGGGCCCTCCCTCTGTGACCAGTGGGCACCAGCAGGCCAGCGCCCAATGCCCTCCCCGCCACTGCTCCTGGGGGAGCGTGGGAAGGATGGACACCCTCCAATGCTCCGGGACAGGCTGTTCACTCCCAAGGGCGGGGGTGGGGGGTGGGGCACGGGGGAGGACCAGAGCCCAGAGGGAGGACCAAAGGAGGGCTGGGGGGCTCAGGGGAGCCCCGATCCCACCCAGCCAATCCCACAGCGCACACCTCTCAGAGTGGGGGACACGCACACACATGAACGCGCACGTCTGCTGGCGTACGCCAGGCTCGCACACGCTGAGCGCTCATCCTGCCGCCCAGGTGCCTTCGCCCTGGCCACCAGCTCACCAGGACCCCGCCCAGCTCCCTTACATGGTCAAGCTGCAGTCTCCACCCCGGGCGACAGAGGCAGGGACGAGGTCACAGGGTCACGTTCTGCTCGGTCAGGAAGCGCCAGCACAGGCCGCCCTGCCCGGCCAAGGGGCTGGCGGTCTCGGCACAGAGCATCACCGCCCATCCCGCGGCCACACCTCAGTGAGGAGACCCACCCCTCGGGTCCAGGGGCAGCTGTATCCCTCCGAGGTCCAGCCTCAGGAGTGACCGGCAGGACCGGCCGCCAAGGGGCGCTGCCACTCAGCCCTCCAGGAGTGCCCACGAGACACCCTACATCCAGAGCACACTCGTGGGGCCCACGGGGCCCACGTACCACCAGGACAGGACCGCCTGGCCCTGGGGAGGGCGGCCCAGCACCTGAGCCCCCGCGTCACCACCCTCTGGGCTTCTCAGGTCTCACAGGTGAGGGCCCAGAGCCCCTCCCTGCCAGCGCTGTCCCGCCGACCGGGAGCCACTTCCTCTCTGAGGCTCTGCCCACCCAGCCCCTCCAGCATCATCCAGAAGCAACCAGCTTCCAGGGGAGGCTCCAGCACCTGCCCCCAGGATGGGAGCTCCCAGGGCCGGGCCTCCTCCCTCACCCAGAGACGAGCGCAGGCAAGGGAGAGGCGGACGTGGGCTCCGGCCCAGCCCTGCCTGCACCCAAGGTCACACAGCCTGGCCAAGGCACCGAGGCAGGGCCTGGAAAGGAGAACCCAGCGGGCGGGCTCACGGGGGCCACAGCCCTGGGCCTGTCCTGGATGCTGAGCCTGGCTCTGGCCGGTCGGGGCACAATGGCATTGCTATGGTGGGGGCCCCGGAGTGGGCTGCTGGGCCCCCACCTCATCCCGCCACGGACCCTCGGGCCCCTGGAGGGAGTGGGGGTGCAAGGGTGGTTTCAAGGGCAGCGCAGAGTCCGTGGGGCCAGCCGGGGCCTCCCTGACACAGAGCCACCTGCCGCAGAGCCCCAGCCCCGACCTGGGCGCTTCCCAGGGAGGACCATCGAGCTTCCCCGGGCTCAGACGGGCGGCGCTGGGGCAGGCAGCTCTGCCTCCCCAAGTAACGAGTCTCAGGTGAGCTCAGTCTGACCTTGACACCTACTGCCCTGCACCCCAGGCCTGGTCTCTGCCCTGGCCCTAACTTTCTCAGGCAGAGTTGGCACCCGCAGCTAGACGGCTCCTGGCCACCCTGGCCGCGGCCTGTGCCTGGACACAGGCACCAGCTCCCCCACTGGACTCCCCACTGGGCCCCGAGGCCGCCCCTGCCACGGCCTGGCCCGGGTGGGGGGGTCGGTGGGCACACGGGGGACCCCGCCCCCTCCTCCAGGCCTCCAGGCTGCTCAGGCTTGCCCGCCCTCTCCCAGGCAGGCCACTGCCCCCATGGGAGGCCCCACGGGTCGGGCACTCCTTGGAGTCCAGAGGGCAGCTGGGAGGACTGAGGCTCACCTCCCACACACTCTCCATGTCCAGCCAGCTGCCCAACACCTGGATGCCACTGGGGGCTGGACTGTGCCCTCCGCCTAGCCGGGCATCAGGTCTCCCAGCACCGTGGGCCTAGGGAGAGGCTGCTGGAAGCTGCACACTGGAACGTGATGGGACCTGGGGGGCTCTGCCCGGCCTGAGGCCCCAGGGGTGGGCGGCAGAGAGCACACTGCCCCTCAGGCTTGGCCGCCACCTTTGCCGAGGTGTGGCCCCTAGAGGGTCTTCCAGACCCACCTTTCTGACCTGAACACCTCTCTTCCCTCTCCAAGCTTCAGACCCCACCTCCACCGCCCGGCTGCCTTCCGGGTGGGTCAAGCCCAGCCTGGCCAAACCCAATTCCTCCTCCTCGCCCACCTGGCCCTGCAGCCTCCCTCGGGACTGCCGCCAACCACGACCCCCAGTTGCTCCGGCCACGCCCCCAGGCCCCCACCTTCCGGGTCAGCACCCCAGTCAGCCCACCCGCATCCATTCCCACAGCCCCCCACCTGACCCTGACTTGTCTGTTGAATTTTCCTGGACTCCCCGAAAGCCACAGCCCTCCCTGAATGTTCCCCTCCCCGCCTGTTCAGCCAGACCACTATGCAGGCTCTGGAGGTGCCCTGCCCACTCTGGGCCTGGGTCCTCTGCCCAGGACCACCCCCTCCCTCGGTCCACCTTCCCTCTCTGGACAAGATGCCCCGCCCTGCCCATCTGCTGGCTCCCAGGACTTGGCACAGCCCCCCTCATTTGCATCCAGAGCTTGGGCTGCCCCTTCCAGTTCCCAGGCCCCCTCCACTCCAAGCACAGCCCCTGCCAAAGCCCCTCCCCAGACTGTGGGGACCCCCAGGACCCCCTGGGCCCAGGCAAGGAGGGGCCCCACATCCAGAACCCCTCCCCCTCGGGCCGATGCCCCAGGCCAGAGGCAACCCCACCCCCACCAAGGCCAGCCGCTCACAGGCGACAGGGAGGGGGCCTGGGCCTTCAGAGTTAAGAGGACCCAAAGCAGGGGGCGTGGCAAGTGGAGCGGGTGGGTCACATGCGAAATAGACTAGAGAAGTTCCAGACACAGGGACCTTTGGGAGGGGACCTAATTGTACTCCCTTTAAAACGGAGTAAAGACGTGCTTCCAAAATTCGTGCCTGACGCCCTCCATGGGTGGAAGCCTCGCCTGGAATCCAGCAGTGGCCAAAACCCTGGGCTGTGGGCACACCCTGCTGCCAGCTCATACCCAGCGCCACCCAGCTGGGCCACAGCGCCCATGGCCTGCCTTTGTGGGGTGTGTGTGCAGGGGCTCCCGGGCCGGGTCTCTGGGTGAGGACGGGAGCAGACGGAGCCCTCCCAAGGGGCAAATGGGCAGAAGCAGAGAGGACCTCTCGCCACACAGAGACACATCCAACATGCCTGCGTGCATGCACACACGTGCACCTACACGCCTGTGTGTGCGTACACGTGTGTGCACACCTAATGACACACGCCCTGCACCAGAGCCTGGGCCACAAGTGCAGGACGCACAGCCAGAGGCCTGGGCCCGGGTCCCCGCTCTCATCCTCACTCAGGCCCGGGGGGAGCCAGGCTCAGCCCGGGAGCCATGCCCTGAGGTGCATGGGTGGCCGGCTAGAGAGTCTGGGGGCAGCGAGGCCAGGCGGGCAGTGCCGCCCCCACGACACAGCGCCCCCGCCCGGGCACCCCCTCCAAGGCCCCTGCCTGGATGGCAGCACAGCCTCGGGGCAGCCCCCTGCTCCCAGCCTTCCCCTCATCACACGGCCTCCTCCGTCCCCCGAGAGGACCCCCCATCTCCAGCAGCACCCCCAGGCTCCTCCTCCTCGGCTCCCAGCATGTCACACAGCCCCCGTCCCAACCCCTGCGCCACCTTCGGTCTGTCTCCTGGGGGGTCGTCTGGCTCCTCCCACGTGTTTGTGGCCGGCCCAGCCCTGCCATGGGGACCCCAGGCTCCAGCACGGGGCCAGTGACCCTCAAGCGACAAGTGTGGGAATGGACGCAGAGGGCAGGCCCGGGCGCTCCAGGAACACGCAGCTGGAAGAGGGTGAGGATGGGACGGAAGAGGGCAGCTAAGTGGAGGGGCTGGGACAGGCATGGGGGTACCAGAGAGCGGGGACAGGCGGGGCCCCACGGAGGCCTGGAGGCTGGGGGGCACTCAGGGACACCCGAGGCGCAAGGTGGGAGAGGGAAGGTCGGGGTTTGCCCTGGACACCGGCGGGTCAGAGGATAAGGGGTCTGTTCAGCAGCAGCAGGCCGGGGCTGCCTCTGAGACCCCAGGAGCTGGGGACACGGGGGGCTGGGGACAGGATGGCGAGAGTCACCGTGTGCATCACACGCGCGGAGATGGGGACCGAGGCTGTGGGTGTGGACGGCCTCCAGGGAGAGGCCTTGTGCGCCCAGGGCCCAGGCCCAGGGGTGGCCACGGGGGCCGCCAGGCAGGAGCCAGGAGGCCGGGGAGCCTGGAGCTGCCCCCGGGGAGAAGCTGAAGGGAATCCCATCCGGGTGGGGGGACTCAGGTCAGGCAGAAGAGGGGACTCAGGCCGGGCACCGGGGCGGGGGGACTCGGGCTGGGCGGTGGGGGGCTCAGTCCGGGCAGTGGGGGGTGGGGGACTGAGGCCGGGCGGGGGTGTGCCGGTGAGGAGCTCCCTAGCAGGGGTTCCACAGAGGGTCGCGGGTGAAGGGGGCTGGCAGGACCACACAGCCCAGGAGACAAGGGCGTGGGGCGTCCTGAGCGAGGGGCCGGTGGGTGGCGCAGGCGGCGTTCCCACTTCACTCTCCAGCTACACAACCACCTGGAGCCTGTTTCCTTGTGTGATGGAGACAAGGCCCAGGGCAGCCAAGGGCAGAAATGAGGGTGCATCCAGGCCAGGAGCTGGTCCGGCCCTCCACCCTACTCAGGGCTCCACCACCAACTGGCCCAGAAACTGGGAGTCGGACCCCAGACTCACTCTGAGTACCCTGCCCGCCACTGCACCGGGAGCCTCTGCTCCAACCTTGGGGAAAAGCAGCAGGCAGAGTGAGGGCCTGGTGCGGGGACAGGGCCGGGGCCGGGGAGGGAGGAGCCAGCACACTGGCCCCCCCCAGCACTCCCAGGTCCTTGCAGGCTCCCATCAGGTGCCACCTCCTATGAGAGGCCCTCTGGGCCACCCCGGTGGGCCACACACTTGGTCACAGCAGGGAACACACAGCCCCCTGCCAGGGGTCCGGGCCAAAGGCGGCGAGCCCTTCAGACCTCTCAGCACTGACAGGCAACAGGGGTCATGGCACATGACACCACCATCAGCCATCCCTGGAGGCACAGTCTGCGGCCTCTGCTTGTCTTATGTGGGCCTGAGAAACAGTCTTTCCATTTCACAAGGTCAAAAAAAAAAAAAACGAAAAGACTCTTTCAGGACAGGTGAAAATAGCGTGAAACTGACATTTCAACATCACAAAGTCTGACTGGCGCCCGCTGGACTGTGCACAGGGCTTCGTGGCAACAGCGAAGGCGAGGGGCTGTGATGGAGGCATGTGACCCGCGAGGCCTCAACCTGGTACCCAGCCCTTTACAGAAAACACCTGCCCAGGCTGGCACAGAGCCTTGCAAAGGCAACTTCCAAAGGCAAGATGCACGGAGAAAAAGGGAGAGGCTACTCTAGATCAGAGATACTGAAAAGACCAAACAAGCAAAGGCAACAAGGCAGGGTCCTGCTGGGTCTGAAGGCAGGCAAATCGTTAGAGAAGCCAGCTGTCTGGACATGCACAGGCCTTGCACTTGCTGCCCAAGTGGACACGCACTTGGCTGGGATCCTCGGCTGCCCCAAGCCTCACGAATCCCAGGGAGTGAGGGGGCAGCACAGGGAACAGGGTCTCACCTGGCCCTGAGCGGGCCCCTGGTTGGACCGAGCAGTGCAGCCCACGGAGAGTCCCTCCTGAGAGTCCCACGGTGGGACCTGTGGAGCTTGGAGGCCTTGGGGACAGGGGCCCAGGCCCCATGCCAGGGAGGGCTCGGGGCTGCAGGGAGCCTGACTCAGTGACAACCATTAGCGTTGGGGAACCCTGTGGACCCTGCAGGATCAGGTCTCCGGCCCCATGCCCTCCCCTCCCTGATCCTAGGAGCCAAGGTCAGCGCAACACACGCTAGGGCCAGACAGAAATTCCTGACTGCCGAGTGCCTGGCATCTTGGCACTTAGTGCCCTGCAGGCCTCTCCAGCCCCACCGGGGGGCACTGGGCTTCCCCTGGTCAGAGCCAGCCCTGTGGCCCCTGATTCCCAGCCCATCTGGGGCCCCCGGGCGAAAGGGATGTGCACAGATCCGCTCTCAGGCACCTTCCAAAGGCGGGCTTGACGCCTTCAGAGTCGGACGGCATCAGCACCTCCCATTAGAAGAGGCCCAGGCCCCTTGCCCCTGAGCACACAGCCCACCCAAGACCCGCGGGCCCGCTGTGGGCCCAGGGCCTCCTCCGCGGGGAGCCCGCAGGAAGCAGGGCGGGCTCTCCCTGCCCCCCGCCCCGGCCGGCGCAGGTGCCCACACTCACCTGCAGCATGAGCTCACACTCGTCCCGCCCCACGAAGATGAGCTCTCGGGGGAGCCGGTGGCGGGTGCCGCTGCTGCTCACCAGGAACCACGAGGTGACGCTCATCTTGGCGCTCATGAGGCCCGTCCGGCCCTGGGGGTGGGAGGCGTCATCAGAGAAGGGCTCCCCGGCCTGGGCCCCGGCCCCTGGGCACCCCAAAGGCCCACGCAGGACCTGACCTACTGGGCCTCAAGCACCTTCACAGTGCCACCACTGTGGCCGCTTTCGGAAATGCTGGGCTCCAGACCAGCCCCTCCCGGACCGTGCCTGTCCTCCGGACCCCCTCCCAGGCTAATGTCCCCCCTGATGCTCTGGGCCCACGTGTACCCTCTTCTCTGTCTGGGTGCCAGGGGTCAGGCATGCGGGGCCTCTGCCACACTGCCTGTGCGTGGACCCTCATGACTTCCCGTGACCTGCTTCCGGGGGGACTCCGTGAGCAGCCTGAGGGGCCCCATGAGGCCAGGTCCGCAGCCCCGGACACAGACGCTGAACCAGAGGCCCCACCTCCCGCAGCTGGACACCGCAGGCTGGAGGCGAGCGCCCAGAGCCACCAGTGCACTTGCCATGAGGGGGCACCAACGCCTCTGGCAGACACCCCCAGGCCAGGCCAGGGTCAGGGCAGCAGGCAGCCCCTCCAGGGCCCAGGAGGCGGGTGGTGCTGCAGTGCCTGAGGTCCTGGGGGGGACCCACACCCATTGCCCAGAGACGTGTCACCACACCCGCACAAGGGCCCGGGCACCAAGTGTGCAGACACACCCATGCCACACACGCGTGCACACAGCTTCCAAACACGCTCGGAGCACCGCCCACAAGCACCCAAGCCACGCTCCTGGAGTGGGCGTGCGCACAGGCAGGCGGCATCCTGGGCTCTGGGAGCCGCACGCCGTCCCCGCATCGTGGGGCTTCCTTCCAGCCGGTCGGCGGGTGCCAAGGAGGCGAGCAGCTTGTGCAAAGGTGCCAGCAACACAGAGCAACAGGGGTGGGTGGCCGCACTGGGGGGAGAGGTCCATCCAAGGCGGGCAGTGGGGACGCAGGTGCACGAGCCCCGTGGGCTGGGCTTCAGGCAGAGGGACGGGCCGGGGCCCAGATGCCGGGTCGGGCGTGCCTGGGAGTCCAGTGGCTGGTCCAGGAGCAGAGCAGAGGCCCTGGAGGGCCTAGGACATGCTGTCACCCTGGGTGCTAAGTGTGGGATGAAATGCAGCTGGCCTGTTCCAAAGTCACGGAGGCGCTCAGGACAGGAAGAGCAGATGGCTACACCCAGCTCAGGGTCTGAGCGCATGTCACACACCTGTGAGGCCAGCCCTGGAGTTCCCAGGTCCCTGACCTGACTCACCATGGGCGGCGGGGACTAGGTGAGCGGTGAGCCACTAACCAGGAAGAGGGAGAAGGTGCTGGCAGCCTGGGGGAGCACCCCCAGGCCTCCTCCCTGCAACGCCCACACCCAGACCTCTGCCTGAGGCTCCTAAGAGCCAGCTCTCAACACCAGGCCCCACCCATCGGTGAAGGCCCGAGTGACCGTGTAATCCATGGCATACCCCGTGCCACCTCGGGCAAGCAGGTGGAAAGATACACAAAATCCACCCAGAAGATGGCCCCAGCCGGCCAGAGCCCCCTCATCCTGGGACCCCTGCCCTTCCTCAGGGTCCAGCCAGAGGGGCAGGTGCTGGAGGCAGAGGGGGTGGGGACCTCCGAGCCCCTGCAGCCCTGGGAGCGCTCTCTCCAGGGGCATGCCCACCCCGTCATGGTGCTTCCCAGCCCCCACCCCGCCCAGCTCCCGCCCTCTGCCGTCACCTGCTCCTAGGTCCCCACCAGCAGTTGGGAACGGAGACCCCACCCAGAGAAGGCCACAGCCTCTGCTGGCAAAGGGAGGCCAAACCCCCAGAACCCCGTGATGCGGCTGTGGCGGAGCCAGGCCGCCCCTGCCACTGCCAGCCCATCCCAAAAAGGCCCAGGCCTGGAGCAGTGGACGCTCCCCAGCAGCCTGCGGCCGGTTCGGAGCTGGGCTGGCCATCGTTGCTAGGACGGAGAATAATAAACACCCCAAACTTGTCCCCTCGGCCGCCACAGCCAGAAGGGCCACCCGCCCAGGGGTGCGGGGAGGAGGAGTCGCTCGGGGCAGGGACTGGGAAGGGCTGGGAAGGGCTGGGAGCGGCGGCGGCGGCTGGAAGGGGCAGACGGAACCGAGGCCGAGGCCGGGGCCGGGCCGGGAGAGGAGGCAGGGACGGCGGAGAGGCGGCGGCGGAGGCGGCGGGGAAGGGAAATGAGGAGACAGGGAGAAGGAGGAGGAAGGCGGAGGGAGGGACCGCGGAGAGGAGGCCAGGCCGGGAGGCGGCCGGCGGGAGCGCCGGGCCCGGAGGGGGAGGGGGCGGCGCCGTCTCTGAATCAGCGCCCGCCACGGACTGCCGGGGACCAGCCGGTGCCTGGGCGGGGACCCCTCTCTCCAGGCCGCGCAGACGCCCTCAGCGGCCCCTCCCGGCCCGGCGCAGACCCGGGCCGCCTCCGCGGCGGCGGGGACCAGCCCGGCCAGGTGCGTCGGCAGCCCCCACCCTCGCGCCTTTGTCCGGCCCACTGGACCCCGCACCTCGGCCCCCTGCCCGCCGCCCACGCGGCTCCGCAGGCGCGCAGGTGCGCGCGCGGGGAGGCCCGGCCGCCGCGGGCGCAGATCGGCGCGTCTTACCTGCGGTTCAGCCCCGGCTCCGTCCCGGCTCGGCCCCGGCCCTCCCGCCCGGCCGGCCGAGCGCTGGGCGGGGCCGCCGCCTAGGACATGCCCGGCGCGGCCCGCACGCTCGCGGCAGCCGGGCGAACCCACGGGCGGAGCGGCGCCGGGCCTCGGCGGCGGGTCCCTGACGTCCGCGGGCGCCCCGCCCCGGCCCGCCCCCGGCCCCGCCTCCGCCCCCCGGAAATCCAGGTCGGGGCGGCCCCGGGCGCCAGGTGCGCGCGGCCCCCGCGCCCGCGCCCGCCCCGCCTCCGCCTCCCGGGCCCTCCGCCTCGCCCCCCGGCCCCCGTGGGCTCCCAGACCCCTCCCCTCCGGCTCTGCGCCCCGCCTCGCCTTGGGGACCCGCCCCTGCGTGCCGGGCGCAACCCGGTGCCCGCAGCCGCCCCGCGTCCTGGCTCCGAGCCCGCGCGCGGTTAACGCTTAACCCAGCTCCGGGAGCCCGAGGCTCGAGCCGCACCCCCGGCCCCTCACCTTCGGCCCCGCCCGCCCTAGTGAAGGTTGGAGGGAGGAGGCGGGGTGGTGGTGGGGGGGAGCCCCAGGGCGCGCCCCGCCTCCGCGAGCCCCCGGCGCCCGACCCCAGGCGTTCACTCGGAGGGCCGGGGTCCGGCGGGTCGCGGGCGCTTCCTCCGTCCCACCCGGGGCGGGGCGCGGGGTCCGGGAGAGAGTCCCCCCGGGCCGCTCGCCCCTCGCTGGGCACTACCACAGAGGTGTCCGGTGCCCCAGGAGCTCCAGGCAAGAGGGATTAATGCCCGGGGCGCGGGCGCGGCCGGGGCAGACGCCGCGGTGGGGTTCGGCAGGTAGGCGTTCTCGCCTTCATGGTCATGGCAGGCCTGGGCCGAGGGAAGAGGCGTGCGGCCAGAGCGAGGGAAGCTCTGGGAGTTGAGCTTCAGGGCCTGGGCGGCCGGAGCCGCGGAGGGTTCACGGGCGCGACCGGGCCCCCCCCTGCTCGGCACTCGGAGCTCCTGGGCCCGCCCCGCCCCACGGTCTCCGGCCCCCGGACAGAGCCAGGCCCTGACCTGGGGGGTTCCGCACCCTACGGTACAGACGGAGCGCCACGGCAGCTCTGGGGGAAACGCACCTGCAGAGGGAAGGGCGAGGAGGGTCCCAGCACTGCACCCGGCGGTGGGCGGTGCCACCTGCGCCCGGCTCAGCGGAAGGAGGGAGCTTGCACTGCGAGGGGTCCAAGGGGGCAGGGGAGGGACCTGTGGCCAGGTGATCGGGGAGCTTGGGCTTCATCCCAAGGACGGAGCGGCGCCCAGGGAGTGCTTGATGCTGGCCGAGACCTACTCAGATGAGGGTTTCCGAGAGCTGCGGCTCCCGAAGGGCGTGGATGAGAGAACAAGACTGGGGGGCGGGGAGGGGGAAACCGGTCAAGTGTCCAGTCCTAGCCCTGGAAGAGAAGAGGTGGGGCAGAGGACTGGGCTGGGTGTTCCAGATTTGCCCCCAGACCCACCCTCTTCCCCCCTCCCTGCCCTGTGCTCTGGGACTGCATCGGTGACCCCATCCCCCACTCTCCCCTGGCTTCCAGTGAGTTTGGACTCCAGCCCAGAAATTGGAGAATTTCCCCAGTTTCCTCCTGGCTGGGCACACACCTGTCTTCTCTCTGAGGCCCCAGGCCCTGCCCTGAGGCCCTTTCTACCCTCTTAGGACTCTGGGAAAGGTCAGTTTTCATTCCAATCCCAAAGAAAGGCAATGCCAAAGAATGTTCAAACTACCACACAACTGCAGTCATCTCACAGGCTAGCAAAGTAATGCTTAAAATTTTCCAAGGCTTCAACAGTACATGAACCGTGAACTTCCAGATGTTCAAGCTGGATTTAGAAAAGGTAGAGGAACCAGAAATCAAATTGCCAACATCCGGTGGATCATCAGAAAAGCAAGAGTTACAAAAAAACATATACTTCTGCTTTATTGACTACGCCCAAGCCGTTGACTGTGTGGATCACAACAAACTGTGGAAAATTCTTCAAGAGATGGGAATACCAGACCACCTGACCTGCCTCCTGAGAAATCCCAGGAGGTATACAGGTCAGGAAGCAACAGTTAGAACTGCACATGGAACAACAGGCTGGTTCCAAATCAGGAAAGGAGTGTGTTGAGGCTGTATACTGTCACCCTGCTTATTTTAACTTCTATGCAGAGCACATCATGAGAAACGCTGGGCTGGAGGAAGCACAGCTGGAATCAAGATTGCCAGGAGAAATATCAATAACCTCAGGTTTGCAGATGACACCACCCTTATGGCAGAGAGCGAAGAAGAAGTAAAGAGCCTCTTGATGAAACTGAAAGAGGAGAGTGAAAAGGTGCTGGAAAATGTTAAAACTTAATATTCAAAAAACCAAGATAAGATAAGATCATGGCATCCAGTCCCATCACTTCACAGCAAATAGATCGGGAAACAATGGAAACAGTGACAGACTTTATTTCGGAGGGGGGGGGGCTCCAAAATCACTGCAGATGGTGACTGCAGCCATGAAATTAAAAGATGCTTGCTCCTTGGAAGAAAAGCTATGACCAACCTAGACAGCATATTAAAAAGCAGAAACATTGCTTTGCTGACAAAGGTCCATGTAGTCAAAGCTATGGTTTTTCCAGTAGTCATGTATGGATGTGAGAGTTGGGGCATAAAGAAGGCTAGCACTGAACAATTGATGCATTTGAACTGTGGTGTTGGAGAAGACTCTTGAGACTCCCTTGGACTGCAAGGAGATCCAACCAGTCAGTTCTAAAGGAAATCAGTCCTGAATAGTCATTGGAAGGACTGAAGCTGAAACTCCAATACTTTGGCCACCTGATTCGAAGGGCTGACTCATTAGAAAAGACCCTGATGCTGGGAAAGACTGAGGGCAGGAGGAGAAGGGGACGACAGAGGGTGAGATGGTTGGATGGCATCACTGACTCGATAGACGTGAGTTTGAGCAAGCTCTGGGAGTTGGTGGTGGACAGGGAGGCCTGGCATGCTGCAGTCCATGGGGTCGCAAACAGTCGGATGTGACTGAGCGACTGAAATGAACTGAGGGCTCTGGGACCAGCCCCTACCTTCACCACCCTGTTGGTTTCACCTCCCCCTTACCTGCACCTTGGTAAGTGGAGCTTTATAAAAGTCCTTTTCTCTCTTTGCATCTTTCTCCTGCCAGAACCCTGGTTTCCTCTAAGGTGAGGGAGAGAGGAGGCAAGGAGGATGCCCAGTGGTCACCTGGACCCCTGCTGGCACTGGAAGCAGGCGGACGGGCCAGGAGAGCGTGTGTGCAGGGGTCAGCTGCTGAGTTTGACGTGGAATGGTGGAGAGACCTAAGGACACTTAGGGGAGCTGTCCAGGAGCGTTTGGGATTCAGGACAGAACTGGGGCATCTGGAGGCATCCTAAGGCGGGGGCAGTACCTGGAGCCCTAGGGAGAGGGTAGGAAAAACAAGTAGACTGGCCAGGAACCTGCAGTGAGGGCTGGAAAGGAAACCGGAGGAGGGTGAGGCCATAGTCCCCCCAAGGTGACCTGTACGTTGGAAGCAACCTTAGCAGCTACAGGACTTTTTTTTTTTTTCTAATAATTATGTGAACCAATCTTGGAGTCCATGAAAAAAACAAAGATGCAAGAATAATTAGCCCGAAAGGACTTGAATAGACATGTCTCCAAAGAAGATACCCAAATGGCCGACAAGCACATAGGAAGATGGTCAATACCATTAGTCATTCAGTTCAGTTCAGTCACTCAGTTGTGTCTGACTCTTTGCGACCCCATGAATCGCAGCACGCCAGGCCTCCCTGTCCATCACCAGCTCCTGGAGTTTACTCAAACTCATGCCCATCGAGTCGGTGATGCCATCCAGCCATCTCATCCTCTGTCGTCCCCTTCTCCTCCTGCCCCCAATCCCTCCCAGCATCAGGGTCTTTTCCAATAAGTCAACTCTTTGCATGAGGTGGCCAAAGTACTGGAGTTTCAGCTTCAGCATCAGTCCCTTCAATGAACACCCAGGACTGATTTCCTTTAGGATGGACTGGTTGGATCTCCTTGCAGTCCAAGGGACTCTCAAGAGTCTTCTCCAACACCACAGTTCAGAAGCATCAATTTTTCGGCACTCAGGTTTCTTCACAGTCCAACTCTCACATCCATACATGACCACTGGAAAAACCATAGGCTTGACCAGATGAACCTTTGTTGGCAAAGTCATGTCTCTGTTTTTTAATATGCTATCTAAGTTGGTCATAACTTTCCTTCCAAGGAGTAAGCATCTTTTAATTTCATGGCTGCAGTCACCATCTGCAGTGATTTTGAAGCCCCAAAAAACAAATCATTAGGGAGATACAAATCCACACCAGAAGGAGATACCACTTCATACCTGTTAGGATGACTACTGTTAGAAATTAATAATGATCAGTGTTGGGGAGGATGTCTGTGGAGAATTAGAACCCTGTGCCCTGTTGGTGGGAATGCAAGATGGTGTTGCTTCTATATAGATAGAACTCCCATACAATCCAGCTATTCCACTTCTGAATATATGCCTGAAAGAGTTGAGAGCTGAGACTCAAATAGGTATTTGTACACCTGTGTTCACAGCAACTTTATTTACAATAGCCCAAAGATGGCTGTATCCCAAATGTCCACCCATAGATGAATGGATAAACAAAATGTGGTCCATCCATACAATGGAATATTATTCAGCCTTTAAAAGGCACATGGATGAGCCTTGAAAACAGTACACTAAGAGAATTAAGCCGGTCACAAAAAGCAAACTCTTTATGATTCCTAGAGTAATCAGATTCTTAGAGACAGAAAGTAGAATGGTGATTGCTGAGGGCGGGGGTAGGATGAGGAGTGAATATTTAATGGAGACAGTTTCAGATTCAGGAAAGAAGGTGAAAAAGTTCAGGAAGTGGATGGTGATGATAGTTGCATGACGACACGAATGTACTTAATGCCCCTGAACTGTACCCTTAAAAATGGTTGCAGTGGCAAAAAAAAAGGTTTTTTTAAATAATAGATTTCATGTTTTTTATGTGGACAGAGGAGCCTGACGGGTGGGCTACAGTTCATGGGGTCACAGAGTTGGACACAACAGGAGGGGGAGGGTCCCTGCAGAATGTGGCAGGGAGCGGCCAGCACGCCCTGTGGACCCCTGGCTCCAGGGCCAGGTAGGGTCTGAGTGGTCCCTAGGGCCTGAGGCGGAGACTGCAGACACCCTTGCGGGTTGGAGTGGGTCCCGGGGATGCAGAAGAGAGATAACGCAGGGACAGAGGCCTCCCTGCCCTTCCTGGCCCGGGGCCTGCTGCCCTTTGAAGCCTGGACTCGGCATTGTCGGGCGGGGCTGGGCCTAGAGCCCCGCTCTGGTCAGGGCCCCCCCCTGAGCCCCACGCCCTGCTCCTCGGGCTTAGGCTGGGGTTCTCTGGCAGAACTCAAATAACCTGAGCGTCTGCCAGCCCAGCTGCCCTGTTCTCGGGGGTCAGGGGTCAGGGAGTGGCCATCCTTTGCATTTGGACGTTTGCACACGGCCGCTCGTTTCACGAGGCATTTGCTGTGAAATGAGAAGGAAGCCTCAGGGCTGTGGTAACTCCTGACCCAGAATGAAGCCCCAGCCCCAGGCCCCTTCTGGGAGTCTGTCCGGCCTTGCAGCCTCGGACCTGAGCCAAAGGTCGGCTGCAGCCGGCGGCGGGGGCGGGGGGTGGGAGGGGGGTTAGTGGGACTTCCCGAGGGGCCGGCGTCCCCCTCGGTGTTCCCCGCGTGTCTGCCCAGGCCTGTGTGGACCTGCCCGGCCCTGGGCCAACAGGGATGGCCCTCAGGCCTGGACGCAGGCTGAGAGCGGGCAGGGCAGCTGGGTCAGAGGCAGGGAGGCCCCTGGCCTTTCTCCCAGGTCTGCTGGCCCCCTGTCTGAGCAGCGGGTAATTATCCTAATTACCCGCAGACGGCAGGAAGGCCGGTCCTAAAGCCTGGGCCACACGGTGTCCCTGGTTAATTATTCAGCCCAGCTGAGACCCCAGCTGAAGGGGCGCCCCTCCACTGAGGGGGAGGGGGGCACCCCGTCCTGCTGGGCCTGGCCTGGGAGCAGCAGATGCTGGGTGTGGCAGGCCAGGCATTAGCCCCTGCACCCCTAAACCTGAGGGCAGGTGGGAGGGGCTGCTGGCGGCTGGGTCCCCGAGAACCTTGAGCCTTCCTATTGAAGGAGTGTCTGCCTACACCCCCCACAGAAGTCACTCCTACAAAGGGAACCCAAGGGTGGGGAGGGCTGTGGCCACGCCCCACCAGGTGGGTGCTGCATCCATCCCGCACCCGGCCCCTCCCCATTCACGCCCTAGCCAGGGGCCCTCTTGTGCTCTGGGACTGGGCAGGAGCTAGGAGCAGGTCCAGCTCGGGAGCCCTGGGTGTTTGCTTGCACCCTCTGGCTGGCGGGCAGAGCCCACCTCTGCTCGGGTCCAGGCTCTCATGCGCCGCCTCCACCCAGCCCCCATAATCCTATAGCTCCGTCTCGGGGTCCAGGTCCTCATGTGCCCCCACATAACCCTGCAGATCCGTTACAGACAAGGCGGGTGAGGGAGGGCTGCAGGACTACCTCCTCCCACCTAGGGTCACCCCCGGAACCCCAGGGGACGGGAAGGGCTTTGCTCTGGTCTGCAGTGCTGCCTCAGCCCTCCCACCTCAGTGACTCTGCCTGGAAACCTCCCACCTGGTTCCTGCCAGCAGACCCAGGTGCTTTCAGCCCCTGGTGCAGAGTTCTTGATCTCCCAGAGGACGGGCCAGTGCTGGGAGTGGGCACATGCCCAGTATTTGACAAGTGACGGGGCTTCTGCTTTCGATCAGAGGGTGGGGAAGGGTGCTTCTGGGAATGCTGAACCTCCCATGGAAGAGATGAGGTGAGGGAAGACGCTGCCGTCTGCACACTGCCTTTGCTGGCTGAGGATGTGATACTTGGAGCTGCAGCAGCCATAATATGACCAAGAGGAGAAGACCGGGAGCTGAGCAGCAAGGCCAGTCCAGATCCCTGTCACTGCTGCTGAACTGGACCCGAAATAAACATGTTATTCTTTTCTTTTTGCCTGCTCAGCTTGTGGGATTTTAGTTCCCTGACCAGGGATGGAACCCCTGCACCCTGCATTGGGAGCGCAGAGTCTTAACCATTCAACCTACGTGCTGCAAATGAGTTTGCATGTCGCAACTGAAGATCCCCCTTGCAGCAACTAAGACCGAGAATAGCTAAATAAATTTTAAAATATTTTTTTAAATCCTTGCCCTAACCAAAGACTTTTTTTTTAACTCTGGACACTTACTTCATTTGTATATTTTAACTCATGCACATGTGCTCTTTGAATAATTGTAAAGTTTAATTAAAAGTCAACATCTTTGAGCTGCATCACATCAGTTTCTATCGACACTGCTACACACCACAGCCTACCTTGGCGTCCTGCATGCACGCTGACCGTCGCCTGGCGTCTGCTCCGACCCTGGCAGCACCCACAGCCCCGCCTGCTTTTGCTACTCCAAGCCCAGATCCTTGCTTTACAGCTTCAGCCCATATCATGATGCGCTTCAGTGTCTGCCGCACCCCAAATACATATACTATGCAGACTTCTTCCTTCTGATTTGATGGCTCAAACAAGAACGTATTAAAATGTCCCAAGGCCTTATGATCTCAAACTGGACCCGAGTCACATAAGCAGAAACCAGAATTCTTCCAAGTAGAGAAGAGTGGTTGCAGCCTCCCTGGGCGGGAAGGACCAGATGAACCAACTCCCAGGTATCAGAGCAAGACACTGCATGTGGCTAGCATGCTGTTTCCTCTCATGGGAGATGAACGGGCTTTCCGACGATTCTAGAGTGGGACTCTGGCTGAGTTGTTGTTGTTTAGTCACTAAGACATGTTCAACTCTTTGTGACCCCATGAAGTGCAGCACTCCAGGCTTCCCTGTTCTTCACTGTCTCCTTGAGTTTGCTCAAACTCACGTCCATTGAGTCAGTGATGCCATCCAGCCATCTCATCCTCTGTCGTCCCCTTCTCCTCCTGCCCCTAATCTTTCCCAGCATCAGGGTGTTTTCCAGTGAGTCAACTCTTCACATCAGGTGGCCAAAGTATTGGAGCTTCAGCACCAGTCCTTCCAATGAATATTCAGGGTTGATTTCCTTTAGGACTGACTGGTTTGATCTCCTTTCAGTCCAAGGGACTCTCAAGAGTCTTTTCCAGCACCACAGTTCGAAAGCATCAATTCTTGGGTGCTCAGCCTTCTTTACGGTCCAAATCTCACATTCGTACATGACTACTGGAAAAACCATAGCTTTGACTATACAGACATTTGTCAGCAAAGTGATATCTCTGCTTTTTAATACACTGTCTAGGTTCATCATAGCTTCCCTTCCAAGGAGCAATTTTGTGACTGCAGTCATTGTCCACAGTGATTTTGGAACCCAAGAAAATAAAATCTGACTCTTTCTACATTTTCCCTATCTATTTGCCATGAAGTGATGGGACTAGATGCCATAATCTTAGTTTTTTTAATGTTGAGTTTTAAGCCAGCTTTTCAGTCTCCTCTTTGACCTTCATCCAGAGGCTCTTTAGTTCCTCTAAAGAGGAACTGGCTAAGTTAGGTGTACGATTCCCACACAGAAACCACTCACCAGGGGAGTCACACAGGCTTAAGTTTCTCGTGGTTTCTAGTGTCAGATTTCATGAGCAGGAAAAGAAAAGAAAACCACATACTCTATCTTGATATGTGTCCTTAATGTGGTTCTTACTAAAATAATGCAACCTGATTTCTCTTATTTTTGTTATAAAATTTAAAACACATAATTTCGACAATTTAAAAATTTTTTAATTTATTTATTTATGGCTGTACTGGGTCCTCGCTGCTGCTCGGGCTTTGCTCTAGTTGCGGTGCGAGGGCTTCTCATTTCTGCGGCTTCTCGCGTTGCCGGGCACAGGCTCCAGGCACTCGGGCCCCAGCAGTTGTGGCCTGTGCACTCAGGCTTACGAAACTCCCTCACTGGGAGTCACGGCCCCCAGGCTTTAGAACACCGGCTCTGTAGCTGCGGTACATGGACTTAATGGCTCCATAGCATGTGGGATCTTACCAGACCAGGAATTGAACCCATGTCTCCTTCACTGGCAGACGGACTCTTTACCACTGAACCACCTGGGAAGCCCTGATAATGTCTGAGTCAATTAAATCATCCAGTAGATTGTTCTGACCATATACCAAGCAAATCCATAGCACTCATTATAGTTTATAAGACTATTTAATTTTTAATCATGCTTCCAACTATGATGAATAGCAAACATCAGACAAAACTTTGCATCAAAAGCAACTTTAAAAGCCACATTTAAAAATACACAGCTGGGGACTTCCCTGGCGGCCTAGTGATTAAGACTGCACAGTGCCAATGCAGAGGGCACAGGTTTGATCCCTGGTCAGGGAACTAAGATTGCCACGTGCTGCATGGTATGGCCGAAAGATTTTTAAAAATACACAACTGTTTGAAGGCATTGGTGAGCAACCGAGGCAGCCAAGACTTGAGGGGCTGAGGCCCTTACCAGAGAGGATCACCTTGAGATGAGCCACGTCCTCGGCCACTATCCCCCTTGGGAGCCTGTTGATCTGTGGAAGATGCTGTCCCTGGAGGCCAAGGAGAACACAGCGCCTGAGCTCTCCACATCCTCATGGCCTAGGGAGAGAAACGCCAGCATGAAACCCCATCTAAGAGCCTCTTGCCCCTGGAGGTATTTGCCCATTTCTATGCTGTTTGGTGGCTTCCCTGGTGCTCAGAGGGTAAAGCGTCCGCCTGCAATGTGGGAGACCTGGGTTCAATCCCTGGGTCGGGAAGATCCCCTGGAGAAGGAAATGGCAACCCACTCCAGTATTCTTGCCTGGAAAATCTCATGGGCAGAGGAGCCTTGTGGGCTACAGTCCTTGAGGTTGCAAAGAGTCGGACATGACTGAGTGACTTCACTTCACTTCACTTCATGCTGTTTGGGGTGAAGGACTAAGAAGCCACGCGGAAAATGGCAGTTAAAAGCCTAGAAGGCTAAGCGAAATGCTTAGCAGTCTGGTGGTGTTGGAGAGAGAAACCAGAACCCCGGCATGGAGGAGAGAGCTGTGGGAAACACCCAAGCCTTCAGCTGAGGCCCCTGCAAGTGAGTCTCCAGCCAATGAGACGTACGCCACCCCCATCCTGAGCAGGTCCAACACTCATCCCCTAATTACAGAGCATGCCAGGGCACAGGGACAAAAGAGGGAAGGAAGAAGGAGTGAAATAACCTAGAGAAGAAAGAAGCAGGGACCTCCCTGGTGGTCCAGTGGCTAAGACCCAGTGCAGAGGGCCCGGGTTCCATGCCTGGCCAGGGAACGAGATCCCACATGCCACAAATTGGAGTCCGCGTGCAGCAACGAAGACCTGGAACAGCTTTTAGAAAAGAAAAGAAACAGACTCACAGGTGATCCAGATATTGGGGCTATCAAGTTGGCTTTTTAAATAATTATTATTAGAACATTCGAGAAACAAACGACAAGATGGAGAATTTTACCAGAGGCCCGGAGTCCATGAAAAAAAAAATCAGATGGAAATTCTAAAATTAAAAATAACCAAAAGGGCTTTTCTGGTTGTCCAGTGGTTAAGAATCTGCCTTGCAATGCAGGGACACTGGTTCGATCCCTGGTCCAGGAAGATCCTACATGCTGTGGTGCAACTAAGTCCATGGGCCGCAACTACTGAAGCCTTAGCGCCTAGAGTCACCAGATCCAAAGAGAAGCAAAGAGAAGCCACCACAATTAGAAGCCCACACACTGCAACAAAGACCCACCACAGCCAAAGATAAAATAAATAAAGTGAAAGTCAGTCGGTTGTGTCCGACTCTTTGTGACCCCATGGACATATACAGTCCATGGAATTCTCCAGGCTAGAACACTGGAGTGGGTAGCCTTTCCCTTCTCCAGTGGATCTTCCCAACCCAGGGATCAAACCCAGGTCTCCTGCATTGCAGGCAGATTCTTTACCAGCTAAACCACTAGGGAAGCCCAAGAATACCAGAGAGGGTAGCCTTTCCCTTTTCCAGGGGATCTTCCCAACCCAGGAATAGAACTGGGGTCTCCTGCATTGCAGGCGGATTCTTTACCAACTGAGCTATCAGGGAAGCTGATATAAATAAATAAATACATCTTTTAAAAAATAACTGGAAAAGAAAAAAAAATAACTGAAATTAAGACAATGACAGATGAGCCTACCAGCCCAGTAGCTTCAGGAGATGCATCAGGGAGCTCTCACCCGTGAGCTGGAGGGGGCCGCCCGTGTTCCCCCAGCAGCCTCGCTCCCTCCCAGGAAGCTCCCTCCCCAGGCTCCTGGGGGTCTGGGCTCCCACCCCCAGCCCCCTCACCACCCCCTATCGCAGTGTGCACTCTGGTCCTCACTGCTTCTGCTCCGGGGACACCCCACAGCCCTGGAGTGTCCCCAGCATCACTGTGTAGGGTGGACGGGGTAAGGATGAGAACCCCAGGGTCTGAAGGGCCTGACGGGCAGGAGGGGGGCTGTCTGGGGAGGGGGAGTGCGTGGAGGAGGAGCCCCCGCTCCTGTTTTCTCCAGAACCCCCCACTGCCTCCCCTTCCCTGAGATCCAAGCCCACCGCCTCCCTTGAAGCCATTCCAAGGACAGCAGCTCACCTCCGGCTCCCAGATCCTGGGGCCCTGGGTAAGGAGGTGGCAGGGGCCTGGCCTCCTTCACCCCTTCTCCTTGACCTGTGCTCTGGCCGCCGTCTCTGCCCCACAGAGGGTGGCGCCCCCAGCACAGGCAGGCTCTGCCGGCCCTCAGGTCAAGCAGCCGCCTGAGCCCCTTGGGCGAGCTGCCGGGCCAGCCCCCTGCATGCTTTAAGCTGCGAGACCCGCCGGCACTCGGCTCTGAGCTTTCTCACAGGCTGTTCCCTCCCCTTGGAGGGCCGTGTCCCCGAGTTTGCCCCAGCTTACCAGGCTGGTCCCCCAGGCCTTGCTGACCGACCCTTGGGGAACCCCTGCCCTTCGCTCCACTAGCCCACCAGGGGGCGCCCTGTGGTCAACCAGCAGGTTCTTCCCCGGAGGTGGGCGTGGCCGGGTGAGGAGAGGGTGGGCCCGAGCGGGAGGGGCGGGCCCCGAGAAAAGGCCGGGACCCTGTTGGGGGCGGACCCCGAGAAAAGGCCGGGACCCTGGGGAGGGGGGTTGGACCCCGGGAAAAGGCCGCACCGGCGGCAGAGGAGGGGAGCCCCGGGGCAGCAGGGCCGGGATGCACGGAGCCCGGAGGGGACGTGGGAGACCACGACCGGGGACGACGCGCGGAAGCCGAGCAGGAAGCGGACAGACGAGTTTTCCAGCGTGGGCTCTCCCCGCTCCCGCCCCGGGAGGAGGGAACCGGACTATGAGGCTCGCAGCCCATCCAGCCCCGTGTTCGGCGGAGGGGCCCCGGGGAGACGGCCCCTCTCCTGGTCCTGAGGGGCCGGCCGGCAGAGACCCCCGTCTCAGAGCCCCCGCGCTTCTCCTCTCCAGCGGCCACAGGGAAGGGCCTTCTGAAATCGAGCCACACGGCTCTGCGCTTCAGGGGCCGGGCCTGGGCGGCCCACGGTGGACAGGCCCTGGGGTCACCACAGGGAGCGGGGACGCGGCACCGGAGGCGGCTCGGGAAGCTCCGTGCTGGGTCGCTGGCCGCCGTGTCCCCGCCGGACTCAGAGCCCGAGGACTCAATCCCGGGACCTGCGCTCGGCCAGCGCGCCGGGAGGACCCCGGTGTCAAGTACGTGAGCGTCCCCTCCCGTCCCGACCCCCACCCCGACTAAGGAGGAGCCCCGCGGGGAGGGGAGGATGGAGGAGGCCGGGTGGGGGCACGCTTGGGTCAACTTCCTTTCCTTTAAGGGATGGAGGAGCCGTCAAGGGCATCCATGGAGAGGGTGCAGGTGCCCAGAGTGGGCGCTCCCCGAGAATGGGAGCCCGGGCTCCGCAGGAAAGTGGCGGGGAGGCCGGGGGCCTGGGGTCGAGGTGAGGAGAGGCGGACGCGGAGCCCTCCAGGACTGGGCGCCTCTGTGCTGAGGGCCGGCCCCTGGAGGCCTGCCCTGCACAGGCGGTCGTCTCTTCCCAGAGGGCCCTGCTGGGAGGTCTCTGGGACTCTGAGGATGCCGGCACCCAGCAGCGGGCCGCCTGGCTCCCCCTGCCCGCCTTGGTGGGCCGTCACCCGGCTTCTCCTCCCCCGCCCCCAGACCTACAAGTTGGGGGCCGAGCAGTTACTCCCCAGGCTGAGAGGTGCCGTCAGCCAAAGGCCCCCGACTCCTCAAACCTCCCCCATGAGGGGAGGGCAGCCGTAGCTGGTTTGTCCTGCAGGCTGCGGGGCGGGGTGGGGAGGATGCGGGGTGGGGTGGGGAGGATGCGGGGCGGGGTGGGGGTGCAGGCCGCAGGAGGAGCAGCCCTCTGCCCGCCTTTAGAGACCAGTCTGAGTGCGGCTCTATTCCATCCCAGAGGAAAAGGCGGAGCCCCCCCACCAGCTGATAACAGATGGTACAGAAAAATAGCCATCCCACTTATGAATATAGATGAGACTGAGAGGATCAGCATAAACACTGGAAAAGAAGAATGAAAAACTAGTAAAAACCACTGGTGTGAATAAAATAATCTGGTGAATAGGCAGGAAGAGAGAATATGGAATAATCCATCATTTTTTTTCTATTCCACTAATGAGCTTCTAGAAATGGGGAATCTATTGCATTCCCTACAGTGATGGGAAACAAAACAAAAACTTTAAGTACACAAAGAAAGGCACACGACCTATATGAAGAAAGCTGGAAACTCCTACAGAGCCATATAAAGCATGATCTGAACAAAAGAAATGAGGACCAGGGAGAGCCCCAGGTCTTTTCAATGGCCAAAATAATCTTAAAACTTGTATGTAAGAATCAGCTCACTCGCTCAGTCGTGTCCGACTCTTTGCAACCTCATGGACTGCAGCACACCAGGCTACCCTGTCCATCGCCAACTCCCGGAGCTTGCTCACACTCATGTCCATTGAGCCAGTGATGCCATCCAACCATCTCACCCTCTGTCGTCCCCTTCTCCTCCCACCTTCAATCTTTCCCAGCATCAGGGTCTTTTCCAATGAGTCAGTCCTTTGCAGCAGGTTGTCAAAGTGTTGGAGTTTCAGCTTCAGCATCAGTCCTTCCAATGTAGGTTCAGGACTGATTTCTTTTAGGATTGACTGACTGGATCTCCTTGCAGTCCAAGGGACTCTCAGGAGTCTTTTCCAAAACCACAGTTCAAAAACATCAATTCTTCAGCGCTCAGCTTTCTTTATAGTCCAACTCTCACATCCATACATGACCACTGGAAAAACCAGTAGTCTCGCTTTGACTGGATGGACCTTTGTTGGCAAAGTGATGTCTCTGCTTTGTAATACGCTGTCATAACTTTTCTTCCAAGCAGCAGGCGTTTTTTAATTTCATGGCTGCAGTCATCATCTGCAGTGATTTTGGAGCCCCCAAAATGAAGTCTGTCACTGTTTCCATTGTTCCCCTATCTATTGGCCATGAAGTGATGGGACCAGATGCCATGATCTTAGTTTTTTTAATATTGAGCTTAAAGCCAGCTTTTTCACTCCCCTCTTTCACTTTCATCAAGAGGCTCTTTAGTTCTTCTTCGCTTTCTGCCATTAGGGTGGTGTTGTCTGCATATCTGAGGTTACTGATATTTCTCCCAGCAATCTTGATTCCAGCTTGTGCTTCCTCCAGCCCAGCATTTCTCATGATGTACTCTGCATATAAGTTAAATAAGCAGGGTGACAATATACAGTCTTGACATACTCCTCTCCTGATTTGGAACCAGTCTGTTGTTCCATGTCCAGTTCTAACTGTTGCTTCTTGACCTGCAAACAGATTTCTCAGGAAGCCGGTCAGGTGGTCTGGTATTCCCATCTCTTGAAGAATTTCCCACAGTTTGTTGTGATCGACACAGTTAAAGGCTTTGGCATAGGCAGTAAAGCAGAAGTAGCTGCTTTTCTGGAACTCTCTTGCTTTTTTGATGATCCAATGGATATTGGCAATTAGACCTCTGGTTCCTTTGCCTTATCTTAATCTAGCTTGAACATCTGGAAGTTCACAGTTCACATACTGTTGAAGCCTGACTTGGAGAATTTTAGCATTACCTTACTAGCGTGTGAGATGAGTGCAATCGTGTGGTAGTTTGAGCATTCTTTGGCATTGCTTTTCTTTGGGATTGGAATGAAAACCGACCTTTTCCATTCCTGTGGCCACTGCTGAGTTTTCCGAATTTGCTGGCATATTGAGTGCAGCACTTTCACAGCATCATCTTTTAGGATTTGAAACAGCTCAACTGGAATTCCAGTGTACTCCCAGTAAACTCCGGGAGTTGGTGATGGACAGGGAGGCCTGGTGTACTGCAGTCCATGGGGTTGCAAGGAGTCTGACACAACTGAGCAACTGAACTGAACTGAACTGAACTGGAATTCTATCACCTCCACTAACTTTGTTCATAGTGATGCTTCCTAAGGCCCACTTGACTTCGAATTCCAGGATGACTGGTTATAGTTGAGTGATCACACCGTCGTGATTCTCTGGGTTGTGAAGATGTTTTTTGTATAGTTCTTCTGTGTATTCTTGCCACCTCTTCTTAATATCTTCTGCTTCTGTTAGGTCCATACCATTTCTGTCCTTTATTGAGCCCATCTTTGCATGAAATGTTCCCTTGGTATCTCCAATTTTCTTGTAGTCTTTCCCATTCCATTGTTTTCCTCTATTTCTTTGTATTGATCGCTGAGGAAGGCTTTCTTATCTCTCCTTGCTATTCTTTGGAACTCTCCGTTCAAATGGGTATATGTTTCCTTTTTCCTTTTCCTTTTGCTTCTCTTCTTTTCTCAGCTATTTGTAAGGCCTCCTCAGACAACCATTTTGCCTTTTTGCATTTCTTTTTCTTGGGGATGGTCTTAATCACTGCCCCCTGTACAATGTCACAAACCTCCGTCCATTGTTCTTCAGGCACTCTATCAGCTCTAATCCCCTGAATCTATTTCTCACTTCCACTGTATAATCGCAAGGGATTTGATTTAGGTCATACCTGAATGGTCTAGTGGTTTTCCCTACTTTCTTCAATTTAAGTCTGAATTTGGCAGTAAGGAGTGCACGATCTGATATGTGAGCATAAATACCCAATAATAGGCAAGAAAAGACTGAAAAGGAGCAAGGGAGGATCTGCCACCCCAGACATGAGGCCAGTCTCTGAACACTGATCTGATGGATACACTATTGATTTAGGAATAAGCAAACAGACCCTGCACTGGGATAGAAATGCTAGAAGTCGTTACCATTTGGGGGAGAATTTCATTCGTGACAGAAGAGGCAGGTAAATTCAGTAGGAAGGATGGGTTAGTTACTAAGTGGTGCTGTTACAATAGATAACCATCTGGAAGAAAAATGTACATACTGTGTCAGTGTTAGAGCCAGACTGATTAAGTAATTAAATGCAGAAACCAAAGAACTGAAAAAAAACACATATATAATCAACACGTAGGTAATATAGAGTCAAGAATGTCTTGCCTCAAGGCGAACACCCTGGAGCTATAGGAGAGGGATAGATCTATGTGACTTTGTAGAATATTAAATTTTCTGTGGAAAAAGAAGCTGTAAACAAACAATATGAAAATAATAAATTTGGAAAAATAAATATTTGTAAAGCAGATGACAGACAAATGATAAATATCTATAATAGACCAAAGGCTCCTGGAAATTGACAAAAAACAGATTTTTAAGAGCCAGTAGGAAAGTGGACAAAGGAAATAAGCAATTCACAGGAGAGCAGTTCATCAACAAACACGTGAGGGTGTTTAAGTTCGCAGGCCTGGGGGGAAATGCTGACACAGTCTCCACCCCCAGGCTGCTGACTCTGAACACGAGCCTGGTGGTCCCGGGAGTATGAGGGGTGGGGGACTTTGTACGCTGATGGCAGAGAGGGGAATCATTGCATCACCCTGGAAAGCAGTCTGAAAACTGCAGATATGATTAAAAAGACAAGTGGATGTCAATTCCCTGATGAAGAATTTTTGCCATAAAAATAAAACCTTCACTGCAGGAAATTCATGGTCACAGCTCGTGTGCAGTATTCTTTGTTGTGGCCCAAGACAAAAGCTATGGAAAACGAAGCGAATGCTGATATAGGTGAATGGTTCTGTCGTTACTATGCTCTCAAGAGTTATGTACTGAACTATGTGCCTGACACTGTTAAGATACCATGACAATAAAATCTAAGCTGCAGCCCTTATGGAAGTTTAATTCTTGTAAAGGAGACAGAAGACAAGCAAATACATAACATTAAAATGTTAGGTAGTAGGAAGCAGTAAGATCACAAATAATTCAGGCGATAAAAGGAAATTAAGGGCTTCCCTGGTAAAGAATGACTCAGTGGTAAAGAATGCATCTGCCAATGCAAGAAACACGGGTTTGATCCCTGATTGGGGAAGACCCCACATCAGTTCAATTCACTCGCTCAGTCGTGTCTGACTCTTTGCAACCTCATGGTCTGCAGCACGCCAGGCCTCCCTGTCCATCACCAAATCCCGGAGTTTGCTCAAACTCATGTCCATCGAGTCAGTGATGCCATCCAGCCATCTCATCCTCTGTCGTCCCTGTCTCCTCCTGCCTTCAATCTTTCCCAGCATCAGGGTCTTTTCCAGTGAGTCAGTTTTTCGCACCAGGTGGCCAAAGAATTGGAGCTTCAGCTTCAGCATCAGGCCTCCCAGTGAATATGCAGGACTGATCTCCTTTAGGATGGAGATGATTTGATCTCCTTGCAGTCCAAGGGACTCTCAAGAGTGTTCTCCAACACCACAGTTCAAAAGCATCAAAAGCGTCCCACATGCCAAGAAGCAGCTAAGCCGATGCCCCACAGCTATTGAGCCTGTGCTCTGGAGCCGGGAGCCACAGCTCCTGAAGCCCGCACGCCCTAGAGCCTGTGCTCCGCCTCAAGACAAATCACCGCAGCGCGAGGCCCCTAGAACACGCCAGAGAGCACCCCCCACTCGCCGCAGCCGGAGAAAAGCTCACATTCAGCAGCCGAGACCCAGCACAGTCAAAAAGAATAGATAAATAAATACATTTCAAAGGAAATTAAGAGAGCAGTTCCATCTAAAACAACACCTAAAAGAATTAAATACTTAGGAATAAATGCACCTGCTTCATGAAAGCCTTGTATGCTAGAAACTACAAAACACTGCTGAAGAGAATTGAAAAGAAACGATATAAATGCAAAGGCATCCCCTATTCACAGACAGGAAGACTCAACATTGTTAAGATGTCAACAGTGCCCAAAGCAATCTACAAATTCAGCACAATCTCTGAAAAGTCCAACAGCCCTTTCCCACAGTAGAAAAGCCAGTCATCAAATTCATATGGAATTGCAAAGGGCTCCAAATAGCCAAAACGCTCTTGAAGAAGAATAAGTTGGAGGATCCACATTTCAGAACATACCACAGGGGACTTCCCTTGTCGTCCAGCGGTTGGGACTTTGCCTTCCGCTGCAGGGGGTGAAGGTTCAGTCCCTGGTTGAGAAGCCAGGATTCCACACACCTCACAGCCAAAAAAAAAAAAACCAAAGCAGAAAACAGAAGCGATATTGTAACAAATTCAATAAAGACTTAAAAATTATTTAAAAAAAAAAAAAACAACTTATTGCAAAGCTACAGTAATTAAAACCGTTTGGTACGGGCACAGGAACAGATAATGAATACAAGCATGGACAGCCCAGAAGCAAACCCTCACATATAAGGTCAAGTGACTTTTGACAAAACTGCCCAGACCATTTAACTGGGGAAAGGACAGACTTTTCAACAAATGGTGCTGGGAAGATCAGATAGCTACATGCAAATGAATGAAGCTGGACCCTTACCTTACACCATATACAAAAATTAACTCAAAACGCATCAGAGACCTCAGTGTAAGAGCTAGGCCTCTAAGAAAACATGGAGGGGGATATGCATGACCTGAGGTCAGCCAGAGTTTTCTTAAATAGGACACCAAAATCACAAACCACAAAGGAAAACATAAGTTTAACTTCCGAAAAATTTAGGACGTTTGCCTGCAGAGGACACTACCAAGAAAACTGAAAGACAACCCACAAGATGAGAGAAAAGTATCTGCAAGTCTTGTGTCTGATAAGCCTGATAACCAGAATACATCGAGAACTCTTACGACCCGGCAACAATAAGAAGCCTGATTAAAACAGGGCAAAGGGTCTGAAGAGGCATTTCCCCAGTGAAGACACACAAACGGCCAATGAGCAGAGCTTCTGAAATGAGGTCTTGCTGATGGGTGACGCTCACACAACTCTGAATATACTGAAAACCACAGAATTATATGGTTTAAATGGGAGGATTTTGTGGTATGTGAATTATGTCTCAGTTTAAAGTTCTTAAAAAGAAAGAATGAAAAGAGGTTGAGGCATTGTGTTATAGCCAATATTCCACAGGCGTTTTGCAGCAGAGATCTGTGCCTGTCATTGTTTGTAAATTATACTGAATTATACCTCAAAAAAAAAATAAAGGAAAAAAACATAAGAACAACAACAGGTGCATGGAATGAAGTGCAAGAAGGTTGCATTTAATAGTAACCTTTGCTGCTGTTCAGTCGCTCAGTCCTGTCCGACTCTTTGCGACCCCACGGACTGCAGCACGCCAGACCTCTCTGTCCTTCACCATCTCCCGGAGCTTGCTCAAACTCATGTCCATCGAGTCAGTGATGCCATCCAACCATCTCATCCTCTGCCACCCCCTTCTCCTCCTGCCTTCAATCTTTCCCAGAATCAGGGTCTTGTCCAGTGACTCAGTTCTTCACATCAGGTGGCCAAAGTATTGGAGCTTCAGCTTCAACATCAGTCCTTCCAATGAATAATAGTAACCTAGGAAAGGAAAAAAAAGTTTTAAATCAAACCTGTGATCCATCAACACTGGGAATTAGAACTACAACCAAATAAAGATGGGGTAAAAAAAAATGGAGTTTGGGTAGAGTCATCTTTTAGGGCTTTCCTGGTGGCTCAGACTGTAACAAATCCGCCTGCAATGCAGGAGACCTGGGTTTGATTCCTGGGTTGGGAAGGTCCCCTGGAGTAGGAAGTGGCAACCCACTCCAGTATTCTTGCCTGGAGAATCCCATGAAGAGAGGAGCCTGGCGGGCTACAGTCTATGGGGTTGAAAAGAGTTGCACATGACTGAGTGACTCACAGCATAGCACACGAGTTATCTTCTAAAACACAGAAGCTCAGAAGTTACTTTAGCCTCTTATTAGAATCTGTATCCAGATTAAGACCAGGTCTCAAAGGGAAAACAGATGAAAACTAAGCAGAAAAGTGAAAGATTCAACGTTTGAGGGCAGATATTACTCCATGGATGGGGAGCTCTTAACACTGGGCTAGAGAGGCACACGGACGCGGCGGGGGGCTAGAGGCTGCAGGCCCCCAGGTGTGAGCGTCTCACGAGCACTAAGAATGAGCAGCAAGATGGCTCCTGAAGAAGGAATGCTGGGGCTTCCCTGGTGGTTCAGTACAACCAAATAAGTAAATATCAATGTTAAAGAAGAGAGAAATGTTACAGGAATATCTACTGTAAACGCCCTTTCCATGAATACCTAATATCCGAAATTTAACTGTACAAAGCACAAAAAATTCTCCATCTGACCGACAAATCAGCTGTAAGTAAGTGAAAGGCCTGCAAGTTTTTTTCCAAAACACGTGAAGAAGCTCAATACAGAAATCCCGGGACTTATGGTGGAGGGATACAATTTGGTTTCAAATACAAGGAGCTCACGGAGATGACTCAGGTGATCAGGAACACAGCGTCTCACGTCCAGAAGCCTTGCACTGTGTACCTATCTATTGAAGGGTCTCCTGTGTGCGCTCTATTTCCCAAGCCTTATGAGGACCAGATTTCATTTTTAACTGGGGTATGGTTGCATTTCCAGCTCCTGGGAAGTCAGGACAGCTGCTTGTCTCTGGTCTGCTCTGCCTGCTAGGCTGTGGGCCTCTGGAGGCCCAGGGTTTTGTGCCAGCAGGGACATGGAGACCGTGGGTGTTTACAGGGATGTCTGTGTGATCCTGGAGTGGGTTGCCATTTCCTCCTCCAGGGGATCTTCCCGACCGAAGGTCAGATCTGCATCTCCTTCATCGCAGACAGACTCTTCACAAGTAAAACTTACAGTAACTATCCAGTTAAGGTGTGGGCGGGTACTTAGGGCACATGATACCTCTGTAAAACCAGGTAACATGAAGAAACAGCATTTTTTTTTTTAGCATACTGCTACTCCTGTAAGTTTGAAACACGCACACAGGAAACAAGCTTAAACACTTTTTTAACCACCATGCACCCTTTATCCTGAGGGCTGCCGAGGCTGGAGGGTTGGGGTTCGGTTAAACAGTGGGAGGCGCGGAGCTGGGAGCCCAGAGGTACCCTGGGGGTATCACCAGCTCCGCGTGCTGGCCCGGCCCATCACCCACCGGGCCCTGGTCCCCAAGCTCTCCTCCGCCGGCTCGGGCCCCAGCCTGCTGCCCACTCCACCCGCCCGTGGCTGCAGGGGGAAGTGATCCTCACGGCCCCCGCCCCTGCCCCGAGGACCCAACCCCCAGAGAAGTAGTGGGCAGAGGGACCCCCGAGGGATTCCGACAGCACCTGGGGCCACCTGAGACAGGGTCTGGGGCACTGGGAGGCGCAAGTGGTCCCAGAGACCCCGGGGGGGCAGCACCCCCAGGACCTGCCTCACCGCCCCTTCCCTCCCTCCACCCGCTGGTGAGGAGGCCCTCACCACCTGGGAGGGGTCCAGACCGCCTCTTCACGGGAATCTGGGCAGCAGCCCGCCCCCAGCTCTCAGCTTTAACACACTGAGCAGTCCTCCTGCTTACAACATCCCCGGTGCTCCTCCATCTCTCCTGAGACCCTCCAGTTAAGCCCCCGTTCACCCCGCTCTTCTCATGCCTCCTGCCACCCCAGGGCTGCTGCTGCCCACGGGTCAGGAGGGACTGGGCATCCAGGGTGCCAGGCCTCAGCGGCTGTGGCCAGGGCCCCAGCTGCCCTGGCCCTGCCCGGAGAGCTGAGCTCTGCCCTTCCGTGCCCCTCTGAGCACTCCCCGCCCCCGCGGACCCTCACAGCACAGTGAGGGTGACCCCAGGCGCCCCAGGTCTTCTAATCCTGCGAGGACCCCTTCCCCACTGGCAGGTGGTGATTCTGGTCCCACCAGGGTCGAGTGTGTCCGAAGGGCTGCATTTGCCCACAGTTTGGACTCTGGAGGCCATGAGGGCTTCTGTAGAGAAGCC
Source organism: Cervus elaphus (assembly GCF_910594005.1). Lineage (NCBI taxonomy): Eukaryota > Metazoa > Chordata > Mammalia > Artiodactyla > Cervidae > Cervus > Cervus elaphus. The sequence goes on along the minus strand of NC_057827.1, from coordinate 70,818,749 downwards.
CACTGTTGTTGTTCAGTCGCTAAGTTGCATCCAACTCTTTGCAACCCCATGGACTGTAGCCAGGCTCCTCTGTCCTTCATTATCTTCCCAACTTTGCTCAACTCGTGTCCACTAAGTAGGTGATGCCATTTAACCATCTCGTCCTCTGGGGCCCCTTCTCCTTTTGCCTCAGTCTTTCCCAGCATTTGGAGAAGGAAATGGCAACCCACTCCAGTATCCTTCCTGGAAAATTTCAAGGACTGAGGAGCCTGGCAGGCTACTGTCAATGGGGTCGCAGAGTCGGACACAACTGAGCTACTTAACTTTAACTAACTTCCCAGCATCAGGGTCTCTTCCAATGAATTAGCTCTTCACATCAGGTGGCCAAAATATTGGAGCTTCAGCATCAGTTTTTCCAGTGACTATTCAGGGTTGATTTCCTTTAGGATTGACTCCTTTGATCTCCTTGCTGTCTCTCAAGTGTCTTCATCAGCACCGCAATTCAAAAGCATCAATTAAAAAACAAAAAACAAAAGCATCAATTCTTTGGTGCTCAGCTTTTTTTATGGTCCAAATCTCATATCCAGATATGACTACTGGAAAAACCATAGCTTTGACTAAACAGACCTTTGTCAACAAAGTGATGTCTCTGCTTTTTAATACACGTCTAGGTTTGTCATAACTTTTCTTCCAAGGAGCAAGCATCTTTTAATTTCGTGACTGTACCCACCATCCACAGTGATTTGGGAGCTCAAGAAAATAAAATCAGTCACTGTTTCCACTTTTCCCTCATCTATTTGCCATGAAGTGATGGGACCAGATGCCATGATCTTAGTTTTTTGAATATTGAGTTTTAAGCCAACTTTTCCACTCTCCTCTTTCACCGTCATCAAGAGGTTCTTTGGTTTCCTCTTCACTTTGTGCCAGTAGAGTGGTGTCATCTGCATATCTGAGGTTATTGATATTTCTCCCAGCAACCCTGATTCCAGCTTGTGATTCCTTCAGCCTGGCATTTTTCATGATGTACTCTGCATGTAAATTAAATAAGCAGGGAGACAATATCCAGCCTTGTCATACTCCTTTCCCAATTTTGAAAGTCAGTTGTTTCATGTCTGGTTCTAACTGTTGCCTCTTGACCTGCATACAGGTTTCTCAGGAGGCAGGTAAGATGGTCTGGTATTCCAATTTCTTTAAGCATTTTCCACAGTTTGTTGGGATCCCCACAGCCAAAGGCTTTAGTGTAGTCAATGAAGTATAAGTGGAATTCCCTTGCTTTCTCCATGATCCAAAGAATGTTAGCAATCTGACGTCTGATTCTCTGCCTCTTTGAAACTCAGATCTGGAAGCTCCCAGTTCACCTACTACTAAAGTCTAGCTTGAAGGATTTTGAGTATTACCTTATTCGTATGTGAAATGAGTGCAATTGTACGGTAGTTGAGATACTCTTTGGCACTGCCTTTCTTTGGGATTGGAATGGAAACTGACCTTTTCCAGTCCTGTGGCCACTGCTCAGTTCTCCAAACTTGCTGGCATATAGAGTGCATCACTTTAACAGCATCATCTTTTAGGGTTTGGAATAGCACAGCTGGAATTCCATTATCTCCACTAGCTTTGTTCATAGTGATGCTTCCTAAGGCTCATTTGACTTCACACTCCAGGATGTCTGGCTCTAGGCAAGTGATCACACCATCGTGGTTATCTGGATCATGAAGATCTTTTTTGTATAGTTCTTTTGCGTATTCTTGCCACCTTTTCTTAATCTATTCTGCTTCTGTTAGGTCCTTACCATTTCTATTCACTGTTGTGCCCACCCTTGCATGAAATGTTCCCTAGATATCTCCAATTTTCTTCAAGAGATCTCTAGTCTTTCCCATTCTATTGCTTTCCTCTACCTCTTTGTACTGTCCATTGAAGAAGGCCTTCTTACCTCTCCGTGCTATTCTCTGGAACGCTGCATTCGGTTGGTGTCTATCTTTCCGTTTCTCCCTTGCCTTTGACTTCTCTCCTTTCCTCAGCTGTCTGCAAGGCCTCCTCAGACACCACTTTGCCTTCTTGCTTTTTTTTTCACTGGTTTGGTTTTGGTCACCATCTCCTGTACAGTGTTCTGAACCTCCGTCCATAGTTCTCCAGGCCGTCTGTCTACCAGATCTAATCCCTTGAATCTATTTGTCACTTCCACTGTATAATCATAAGGGATTTGATTTAGGTCATGCCTGAATGACCTAGTGATTTCCCTACTTTCTTCAATTTAAGCCTGAATTTTGCAATAAGGAGCTCATGATCTAAGCCACAGTTAGCTCCAGGTCTTGTTTCTACACCGTTTCTGACTGTATGGAGCTTCTTTATCTTCAGCTGCAAAGAATATAATCAATCTGATTTTGGTATTGACTATCTGATGATGTCCATGTGTAGAATCATCTCTTGTGTTATTGGAAAAGGGTGTTTGCTATGATCAGCATGTTCTCTTGACAAAAGCTCTATTAGCCTTTGCCCTGCTTCATTTTGTACTCCAAGGCCAAACTTGCCTGTTACTCCAGGTATCTCTTGACTTCTAACTTTTGTGTTCCAGTCCCCTATGATGAAAGGGACATCTTTTTTTAGTGTTAGTTCTAGAAGGTCGGTCATCATAGAACCATTCAACTTCAGCTTCTTTGGCATCAGTGGTTGGGGCATGGACTTGGTTTACTGTGATATTGAATGATTTGCCTTGGAAACGAACAGAGATCATTCTGTCGTTTTTGAGATTGCATCCAAGTACTGCATTTCGGACTCTCTTGTTGTCTATGAGGGTTACTCCATTTCTTCTGAGAGATTCCTGCCCACAGTAGATAAAATGGTCATCTGAATTAAATTCACCCATTCCAGTCCATTTCCGTTCACTGATTCCTAAGATGATGATGTTCACTCTTGCCATCTCCTGCTGGACCACTTCCAATTTACCCTGATTCATGGCCCTAACATTCCAGGTTCCTATGCAATATTGTTCTTTACAGCATCAGACTTTACTTCCATCACCAGTCACATGCACAACTGACGGACCTCCGCTTTCCCCAGCCTCTTCATTCTTTCTGAAGCTATTAGCAATTGCCCCTTGCTCTTCCCCAGTAGCATCCCGGACACCTTCCCACCTGGAGGCTCCTCTTCCAAGTGTCGTGTCTTTTTGACTTTTCATACTGTCCATGGGGTTCTCCAGGCAAGAACTCTGGAGTGGGTTGCCATTTCCTCTTCCAGTGGACCACGTTTTGTAAGAACTCTTCACTACAACCCGTGCATCTTGGTTTTTTTTTCCGGACGCCGTGGCTCACAGCTTCAGTGAGTGCGCAAGCCCCTTGCCCAGGGCGGGGCTGTGACTGTGTGAAGCGGGAGAAGCCGGTTACCGCGGGGAAAGCGGGCAGGCCGCACGCGGCGCCGTTACGGCTCGCTGCCGCCAGGGGGCGCGCTGGTCGCGGGCTGGGCTGCGCCACGAAGCGCGCGGGGGGCGGGGAGCGCGCGGGTGCGGGAAGCAAGGGCGCCCTCCACGCGGACACCCGGCTCCAGGCCGGCGCTCCCGGGCGAGGAGCGAGAGGAGTAGCTGGGACGCGCCGCCCAACCGTCCCAGTCCCCGCAGCCTCCCAGATCAGGAGCCCTCCTGTGGAGACACCAAGGCGCTCAGTTTACTGAGCGAGCTGCGGCCCAGCCTGGGGGCGTGCCCGCCCCGGCCCGAGCGTCCCGAGGGCCGTCCGCGGCCTCTCCAGCCCCGGTGCCCAGCCCTCCGCTGGGCAGCCCCTGCCCTGCTCCGCACCGCTGCGGTGCCCTCGTGGCTGACCCCTGCTCCCCCTGCCCTGCGCTGTGTGCTGTCCACGCAGCGGCCAGAGACGGGCCCGAACCCAGGGCGCATCCTGTCACTCGGGGCATGGAATCCACTCAAACTCGAAATCGCTGCAATGGCCGCCAGGCCTGTGTGCCCCCCGCCCCGCCCCGTCCCTCCGCCTCTCCCCCCTCATCTCCAGACACTCTGGCCGCCTTGCTGCGCCCCCAGCACACCAGCGATGTCTGCCTGGATCTCTCTCTGCTCACACATCCCGGTCAGCCAGCAGCCCTGCCCCACCCACTGAAATGCCGATCTGGCATCCACAGTATTTACCTCATTATTTGCTGACAGGGGCACGGAATTCTGCCACCTGCCCTCATGAGCCCCATCCAGAAGGGCCCTGGGGCCTTCCATAAACACCTGGAGGGCCCAGGTGAGCTTCCCAGGCAGAGCCCAGACCAAACCTCAGCGCCTACCTGCACCTCTTTCTGATCTGTGCCTCCCCTTTACCCCAACCTGGCTGGGAGAAAGCTGCCCCACCCCTGCCTTCTCAACCCCCCCAACACGTCACTGAGTCAGGGTTTCACTAACAGAGGCAGAGGGTAGAGGTCAGCAGATGGAGCAGCAAAGTAGTCCACTGGAGGATTTGGTCCAGGTTTCTGAGCCTCCCAGAGCTCTCAGGAGGCACCCCTGCTGATCCTCCATCCAACCATCTTGCTGTCCAGTCATCCACGCCACACAGTCATTCATCCATCCATCCATCCATCCATCCATCCATCCATCCTTCTACCCATCCATCCATCCATCCATTCTTCTATCTATCCATCCATCCTTCTACCCATCCATCCATCCATCCTATCCATCCATCCTTCCATCCTTCTATCCATCCATCCATCCATCCTTCCTTCCTTCCATCCATCCATCCATCCATCCATCCTTCTATCCATCCATCCATCCATCCATCCATCCTTCTATCCATCCATCCATCCATCCATCCTTCCATCCATCCATCCATCCATCCATCCATCCTTCTATCCATCCATCCATCCATCCATCCTTCTATCCATCCATCCATTCATCCATCCATCCATCCATCCTTCTACCCATCCATCCATCCATCCATTCTTCTATCTATCCATCCATCCTTCTACCCATCCATCCATCCATCCTATCCATCCATCCTTCCATCCTTCTATCCATCCATCCATCCATCCTTCCTTCCTTCCATCCATCCATCCATCCATCCATCCATCCATCCATCCTTCTATCCATCCATCCATCCATCCATCCTTCTATCCATCCATCCATCCATCCATCCTTCTATCCATCCATCCATCCATCCATCCATCCTTCTATCCATCCATCCAACCATCCATTCTTCCTTCCATCCATCCATCCAGTCATCTTCCTGTCCTTTCGTCCACCTGCACATTCATTCATCCTTCTATCCACTCATCTTCCTGTCCATCCATCTGTCCTCCATCCATCCAATCATCTTCCCATCCATGCGTCAATCCCAAACATCCATCCAGCCACCCACCCACTCACCCATCCAATTCTGATCCATTCAACCATCCAAACATCTGTCCATCCCACTTATCCATCTATCCTCCATCCATCCAATCTCCACCTGGACTAGGTTTTTTTTGAGGCATCTCAGCTCATTAGGGTGTAATGAGCTGTCTCAGTTCCTGTGCTCTGTCCAATCCCCCTTTCTCTCCCATAACTTTATCTCAGGCTCAGGCAGGGTCCACAACGTTCAGGCATCAAAACATCCCCGACAGTTTAAAATGTCCATCTCATAGCCAGTTTCAGCCCTCCACTTTCCCTCGGGAATCTCACTGTTGACCGCATCTGTGACCCACAGGCACTGAATTGGGGTGGGGTCGGGTCTGCTCACTCACTCCAGCACTGGCACGAGGAGAAGAGCAGTGACCTGCCTCTCGGACAGGCCTTCACCTCCCTCTCCTGGGCCTTGGCCTTCTTGTTTGGGGGCAAGAAGGTGAGGTGGGGAAGCAAGGAACACTGTAGTGGGGGCCTGGTCCTGCTCCCCGGCTCTGGCCAGGTCTCATCATCCCTGCAGTCTGATGCCCCTGCGGCAGTGGAGGCCATTGGTGACTGTCCTGGGGCAGCGGTCAGCCTCAGCTGGACCCCTCCTCTGCTAAGCCCCCAGAAGCAGTCCCTGGCTGCAGGCCCTTCTCCAAGGTGGCAGCCCCCAGTCACAGCCTGACCCCCCGAGGCTCTCATCTCCAGCCTCCCTTTACCCTCACAGGCCTCCACCCTGCTCTGTGCCCTCGGAGGCTGGCTCCCACACCAGCCAGTTTCCGGCTGGATCAGCCCGAGGGAGACACGAACGAGTGACCAGAGCGGGGAACTCCTCGGTAGTTTAGGTCATCTTTTCAAGCTCCCGCCCAGCTTTAGCGCCAAGCCTCTGGCAGCCGCCACGCGGCCGAGACCACGGCCGTGGGGGAGCCCTGCTCCATGGGCCCAGCTCCTCGTGGGTTCCAGAAACACTAGCTGCTACCCTCATCCTTCCAGCTCATAAGACGGTGACAGTTTCCTGTTTGCGAGCCTCCAGTGCCCCTCCACCTCCCCTTTGCTTCCCAAGGCAGCTCCACTCCTCCATAAATAGTTCCTTTGGTAAACAGTCTGTATCCAAAATGTCTGGGATGAACACGGCTTCCCAACTGATCCTGTAACCGGTGCTGGCTACAAGAGTATCCCCAGGAAACAGACCTGCCGATGGGTCTCAGCACTGATGAAAGCCCGAGCCCCGTGAAGAGGCCGAGACTCCACGGCGCACAGCGACCTCCGCCACTCAGACGGTCAGCAGAGATGTGTCAGCCGGAGCCACCCTTCTGCAGTGACGTCCCTCCGATGGCGTCCCCGGGGGAACCGTCCCCCCCTTCCCTGCTTCACCACTGTGACTGTCACCCCAGACGTCGGAGGGACCCCTGCAGGCGTGGTCCAGGAGGAGCTAACGGGACACCAGACGAGTCGCCAGAACTCACCAGCTCACATGGGCAGGAATCAGTCTGTCCATGGAAGGATGAGACCACGGGGGTGGGGCTGCAGAGGGCCGGATGTGAGGCTGCTGGAGCCGTGTGCCCCCAGTGGGTGCACGCAGGCAGGGCTGGGGTCTGCCCTTGAGGCTGGGTGGCCAGGGGAAGCTCTGACAGTTTGTTGGCCAAAGCAGAACCAGGCTGGGGATTTGAGACCCTCACCCAGCCCCCCGCCCTGAATCAGGCTGTAGATACCCAAGCTCCGTGATGGGGAGGGTCTGGGTCCCCCCAAGGAAGGCTGCTGCTGTAGGGCCACACATGTCCACCACAGAGCTTTCCCCAGGCCTGTCCAGAGGACTGGGGCCACCGACCACGTGAGCTGGGGAAGAACAGGCACGTGCCCTGGGGGTGGCCACACGCTGGCCCTTTTGGGCCTCCACATGCTGCCGTGTCAGACAGGAGGCTTTGGGAGCTCAAGTGATGGAAGAGTCTGGCCCGAGTCCATTTCAGGGTGAGGCCAACGGGCCGCGGTCACCCCTCCGGCTGCTGGGCGTGCGGGGCTCAGGCAGACTCGGCACAGGAGTGGTGGGCCCTGCTCCCGGGAAGCAGAGCGGAGAAGCCACTTTAGGGAAACTCGGGTCTTCTCTCAGCACTCCAGGCCCCAGCTGTTCTCTCCGGGTTTCGGCGGACTCCCTCTGGGTGTCACTGTTCATCTTGATCCTGATACTGTCTGCCCAAAATGGCACGGATCCCACAGCGTGAGGGCTCAGTTCGCCAGACGGCCCCATCCCCTGTGTACCAAGCCCAAGTCCAGCTTGTCACCGGTGCTTCTGAATCCGAGGCTTCTCTGTCAGGGGCCCCATGGTGCTCTCTTCAGGTTCAGTAATTGGTAGACTGGCTCACACAGCTGAGGGGGATGTTTCCTTACCTTTACTAATTTCCAGTAGTCATCTGTGGATGTGAGAGCTGGACCACAAAGAAGGCTGAGCTCCAAAGAACTGATGCTTTGGCATTGTGGTCCTGGAGAAGACTCTTGAGAGTCCCTTGGACTGCAAAAAGATCAAACCAGTCAATCCGAAAGGAAATCAATCCTGAATATTCATTGGAAGGACTGATGCTGAAGCCGAAGCTGCAATACTTTGGCCACTTGATGCCAAGAACCAACCCATTGGAAAAGGACCTGATCCTGGGAAAGATTGAGGGCAGGAGGAGAAGGGGGTGATAAGATGGTTGGATGGCATCACTGACTCAATGGAGATGAGTTTGAGCAAGCTCCAGGAGTTGGAGATGGATAGGGAAGCCTGGTGTGCTGCAGCCCATGGGGTCACAAAGAGTCAGACACGACTGAGCGACTGAACTGAACCGAACCCTCCCAGCACCCGGATGTGTCCCCAACCCAGAAACTGATCACATCGTGTTGTTAGAGAGTTCACAGAGCTTAACCTGCAGCGCCCCTCTTGGCTTCCCAGGAGCCACGTTAACTGAGTGACACGTGGCTTCCAGGCTCGAGGGGGGCCGGATCAAGAGGAGTGAGAGCTCTTCCGTGGGGCCAGGCAGGGGCCAGGCCACCCTGCCATTTGGGACCCGTGACCCACTGGGGCTGGTGCTGCTGAGATGCCGGAGAAGAGGGGGCTCTGGGGGGAGCCTCCGGCAGCCCTAACAGGGGAACTGCTGGACCCCGAGGTGGCTGGCACGAAATCGTGGCCTCGGGGGCCACAGGCAGCTCCTGGCTGAGCTGCTGGCCCTGGGAGACGAGACCAGGGGTTGGGAGGTGACCCTGAGCCGCCCTGGCGCCCCACTGATCCTCCGTCCACACAAATGGAGAGTTAAACCCGCCCCACTCACCCCCGTCTCTGACTGAGGACAGCGGGCGTGAGACCGGGCCCCGCCGGGTGCAGGGGCCTCGAGTGTCTGCCGGACGCGGAGGCCGCTGCTGCAGCCCCTCCCTCCGGGTGTGGGTGAGCCTCACACAGTGACCCCTGGATGGGTGAACAGAGGAGAATGGGACGAGTTGGCACGGGGTGTCAGTGGGCAGCTGGCCCCACGGCGCACAGCCCAGCTCGGGGAGGCCCCGGAGGACCACGGCAAAGCCACCTTCAGAGTGGTCACAAGGACCGCCTGGAGCGTGACTGCCTTGTTTGCGAGGTGCGGCCCCCAGTGGGAGCGGGGGTGGTCCACAGGGCGGTGGCTGGGGCCTGGAGAGCTGGGCAGGGGTGTTCGAAGGAGGCTCTTGAAACGGGCAGAGCGTTTCACCTGTGTCCCACAGAGATGTTCCCAGAAGCCTGTGCTGCCCAGGGGATGCTTGAAAACCAGGCGGACAGGAAGGCCCTGTCTGCGGGGTCCGACACTCCTCACCAGGACCCGCGGCCCTCGCCCAGTGTGCTCATGGCAGCAGGCACGTGGCCGCGGGCTCCGCACCAGGCTGGCCCCCCAGGCCCCTCCAGCGGCCTCGCTGCGGGCGCCCATCTCACCAGCAGGGCACCCCTCAACCTGCCCTGCCCCCGCCCCCGCCCACACCTCTGTGAACAGGCCCCTCATGCCGCCTGTGTCTGAATCCGCAGGGTAAGCTGTTTTCTGCAGCCCCCGTTCTCCCTGGCTCTCCTGGACCAAGGCTGCCTCTCATCTGTGGGCGCCTGCTACTCTAAGAGGCCTCTTGACCTTGGAAATACCAGGGGGGTGGGTGCTGTGTCTTGCGTGCGGCCACCTTCAGGGAGGGTAAACCCAACCCCGAGGATGGTACCGGTGGAGTCTACAGCTGGAGTGCGATGCCCTGGCCTTGCTCCAGGATGGCGAGGCGGGGAGGAGGGGGTGGCCCAGGAGGGGGCACTCCCTCGGCCTGAGCGCTGGCGGCCCTCCCCACCCATCCTCTCTGGGCTGGGGCAGTTCCTGCCGGGTGGCGGGACTTTGCAGGAGACTGGTGGCCCTGGCTGGCAGAGCTCCCAACAGAACCTGCTTTGGAAGCACACGGCGGGGCGTCTGGGCCCTGCTGCAGCTCTCTCTGGGGCCGGGGGCCTCGCCACTGAGCAGACCCCACCACTCGTGTCTGCTTATGCGTCCGTCTGCCTGCTCTCCCCTCACCCTGACACTCACGGTTGTTTGGGGGATGGGCTGGGGTCCTTCCCTGTTGTACGCGTGTTCTGAGGCTGCCGCAGCAAAGATCCGCACACCGGGGGTCTTAAAACCACAGGAGCTTATTCTCAGGCTCCAGAGGCCGGAAGTCCAGCATCCAGGTGTGGACATGCCGTGCTCCCTCTGAAAGTCTGGGGGAGGGGCCTCCAGCCCCTAGCTGCCGTCAGTCTGGCCTCCAGGGCTTGAAGCCACAGCCCCTCGACGTCTGTCCCTGGAGTCACGCCGCCTTCTCCCCGAGGGTCTGTGTCCACGCTTCCCTCTTAGGAGAATGCCAGCATCCTGGACGGAGGCCCACCCCAAGGACCTCTTGGTGACTTGATGACATCTGTAAAGAGCCCGTTTCCAAGCAGGGTCCGAGTCGCAGGTATGGGATGAGGACACAGCATCTGTGGAGACACATCCGGCCCCTAACGGCTGTGGATGAAGGGATCCACTCTAGCTTGTTTACGCACGTGTGTATTTATAAGGAGCTGTGAGAGAGCTCACGGATCTGGCTCAGCTTCCAGGAACAGTGCCCAGAATCCCTGCCAGGACTGGTCTGGCTACGGGCTCTGCTACCCCCACCACGGCCGAGCTGCTGCAGCATCAGGAGGTGGACACCACCCCCGGCCCCAGAAACAAGCTGCCTTTGCCAGAACCAGTCCAGCAAAACCTTTGCTCCAACAGCCCATGGGGTACTGGTGCCGCTGCCCGCTCCCAGGTCACGTTGGACATCGGCCTCTAGTAGTGAGGGGAGGCTGGGCAATGCAATCCTTCTGGATTCCAAGCCGGAGGGACAGGGTTCACAAGGTGGGAACCACCCAACTGCAGAGATGACATTCAAAAGATGCTGGGAGGCCGCATGCCCAGCGTCCGCTGCAGTCACACCTCCACCCTCCTCTCTTCTGCTAGAGACACTGGACACGCTCCGTGCCCACTCCCCCAGCTCTGCTCTAGTAGTGCTGGTCATGTGGGACACGGTTCTGACCAGTGAGACTGAAGACGACTACCGGGGAGCTTCTAGGGAGTTCGTTTCTCTGATAAAAGAGGTAGACATCCCTTTCACTGTCCTTTCCCCTCTTTGTCCAGCTTGGAACGTGGATGTGATGTCTGGAGCTGTGGCAACCCTCTGTGAGCATGAGGGAAGCCAAGCATGATTGCAGAGATGCTGGTCTGACATAACTAGGCTGCTGAGCAGAACTGCCTGCTACCAGGACTCTCGTTATGGGAGAAAAATAAACCCACTTTTCATAACTACTGCTACTTGAAACCAAAAGTGCTTCTAACTGATATACTAGCCATGCATTCATCCAACTGTCCATTCATGTATCTGTGAAAATTTGTAAACCAAAGCTCACTCAAATGGAATTAAGAGGCCAGAAGGAGGAGCTCTCACACACGTACCACTCACTACATGTACCACATAAACGCGATTCAGACAGGAAGACGGGTACCTTCATCCCCCGCAGGAAGTGACATTGTTTTATTATCAGGAGGAAGAAAGATTTTTTCCTTGCGTGGCAACAGCTCACCCAATAAGAGACAGTCACAATTTGGCCAATGAAAACCCACTATGCTCTGATCTCCCAGTTTCCGTCAACAGACTTTGTGTTTATAACAGCCCCTCCCAACTTCCTTTCTCCTCTATAAAAGAGTTTACTCTCTTTGGCTTTGCCACAATTTCATATGGTTTGCCGTAGTTGCAAGTCTAGAATTTCAATCCTTTACTGCTCCCGAATAAACTTGCTTTGCTGGTAAAAATAACTATTTCATTATTTTTGGTTAACAGGTCCAACTGTCCATCCATCTCCCTAGTGTCAGCTACAAACGGGCACTTGCCAAGAGCATTTGCCAGTGACTTAACAACGAGGGCATCTGCCATCTGGAAATGGCACCCCACCCCAGTACTCTCGCCTGGAAAATCCCATGGATGGAGGAGCCTGGAAGGCTACAGTGCATGGAGTCGCAGAGTCGGACACGACTGAGCGGCGTCACTTTCGGTGGAGACTGAACCCTGTGCCGCGCACCACCACCCCCCTCCAGGGGAATTCAGGGTGGAGAGAGGCACTCTGTGCTCCAGGGAAACTGGTGGAACAGGTCTTCAGATAGTTAGATATTTTCAGGAACTGATTCCATGATCCCAATCCTTGCACTTCTTCTTATCTAGAAAATCACTAAATCCCTTCAAGGTGACATCAGCTCCTCGTGACTAGCAGAAAACCTTTGTAAAGTAAGCACTTGATTGCCATGAACTCCCCGTTTGCTGAAGTCTTATATGCTGACCTTCCTCCCTCTGCCTCTTCGCAGCAGCCTCTCAGAGCTGTCTCCCGGGGAGGTGCTGTCTCCTGGGCTGCAGTCTGCATTCTGCCCCCAAGAAAACTTTACTCGCAACTCTCACCCTGTGCGTCTTTCTAGTCAACACTGAATTTTACAGTGAAAGTGTGCAAGAATTTACAGTGGTTTTAAGGAAATGAGGGACATTTTAAGTTTACTTCGAGGCTTGGAATAAAGCAGAGAGGAGGCATGGAAACCAACTGAAAGACAGAAGTGGGGATGGAAGTGGAGTTATTCCAGCGAAGTCCTCTGTAGCAAGTTGTTTACTGTTAGAAGTAGACTTAGGGAAATGCAAAGTTTTGAAGGATTCCGAGATTTGTACAAAACCAAGCTGCCCAGTGGGGATACCACTTACACTATAGTCCTCTAAAGTAGTGGAGCTTTTTCTCCTAGCGTTCACTTATCTCAGGCTTTGGAGATGGGTCAGAATTCCTCTCCATCCCCATGCTGCCTCCAACGTTCCTCTGTGCCCTGGAGAGACAGCCACCCACCATGGAGCTCCCTGCTGTCTGGCTGCATCACTCTCTTCTACCCAACCTCCCTGGTGAGCTCAGGGGTGAGCCTAGCTTCGGACAAAACCAAGACGTCTCCCCAAAGCCCAGTCCAGTCAGGCAGTGGAAGAGTTTCTGATTAGAGAGACTTGAACCTGGAAGACATGCAGACTGCCTTGCTGAGGGTCAGTTCGGAGCTGCCCTGGCCCTGTGCCCCAGGGCTGAGCAAGGACCATCAGGACTGAAACTGTTTACCTTAGGGGGACCTGAACCCACGTGGCTGGGACTCTAACCCACCGACTCAATGGACATGAGGTTGAGCAGGCTCTGGGAGATGGTGGAGGACAGAGAAGCCTGGCGTGCTGCAGTCTGTAGGGTGGTAAAGAATAGGACATGACTGACTGAAAAACAGCAACCCACATGGCTGGGACTCAAAGCCAGCCGAAACCCACAGTATCTGGTTTCGGGACCTAATGAAGCTCAGGTGTTTGATGTTTCATCACAGAAAGAATTCAGTGTGAGACAAAGTGATAAGAAGTGGGTTTCTTCAGTGAGAAACACACTCCACAGAACGTGGGCCATCGCAGAAGGCGAGTCTAGCGGCTGCTACGTGTGGCCTGGTTAGCTTTCATGGGCTGGGTAATTTCACAGGTTAGTAACTGGGAGGATTATTTCAACTATTTTGGGGAAGGGGTGGAGATTTCCAGGAGTTGGGCCACCAACTGCTTTTTGGTCTTTTGATGGTGCCTTGGAAATGGATCTTCCCTGTAGCTCAGACAAGTAAAGATTCTGCTCTCAAGGCAGGAGACCTGGGTTTGATCCCTGAGTCACGAAGCTCCTCTGGCAAAGGGAATGGCAACCCAGTCCAGTATTCTTGCCTGGAGAACCCCACGGACAGAGGATCCTGACTGACAACAGTCCTTGGGGCCTCAAAGAGTCAGGCACGGCCTAGCGACTAACACCACACTGGAACTGTCACAGCGCCTCTGCGTGTGGCACTTCTATGTGCTTAGTAGCTCAGTCGTGTCTGACTCTTTGCAACCCCATGGACTGTAGCCCGCCAGGCTCCTCTGTCCATGGGATTCTCCAGGCCAGAATACTGGAGTGGGTTGCCATTCCCTCCTCCAGAGGATCTTCCTGACGCAGGAGCAATCGCGTGGCAGGCAGATTCTTAACCCTCTGAGCCACCGGGGAAGCCTGGTGTGTCATTCAGCTTGCTGACTGAGGATAAAGCTCCAAAGCTGACTCGTCTGCCATCGTGGGCCCGTTTGATTCTAACAGGTTTATGTTGTACCCTTGGGCTGTGTCAGTCTCTCAGGGGTTGTGTCCTCCCCTCTTCCCTCCTGTTTCGGGACCCTACGGCCGCACCTTATAGCTGCACAGGGGAAGCAGGAGGGCCCCACAGCGAGTGCGAAACCTGAAGAAAGCAGGTTAGGCCCCCTCCGTGGGCAGGCCTCCCCTGCCATCCTTCACCCAGGACCCGGGCGCTGCCCTGTCCCTCTCGGCCTCGCGTCTCTGCCCGCTCTCCCGCAGGGTGGCCGCGGCGCGCCGGCCGGTAACTCATCTCCCACGTCCCCTCAGTCTCGCCTCCAACGTGAAGCGACCCCGCAGGCACCGATGGGCACGGCGGGCAAGGCCGGCCGCCGCCCAGCCCGCGGGCGCCGCGTTCCAGCGAATCGCCGAGCCTTCGCTCCCGCAGCCGCGCACACGCAGCGTGCAGGACGTGCTGGGCGCTGCGGGGGCCCCCGCGCAGGCCACACACCGCGGCACGCTGCGCGGCGCACTATCCGCCAGCTACGCGTCACCCGGACCCCAGCGTTGGGGGCCGGAACCCGAGGCCGCGCGGCCCGCGTTTCCGGGGGCGGCGACTTCCCGGAGCGACCGGCGCGTCGTCCCACGTGACGTGCGAGCGCGTGCGGGGCGGGGCGGGGCGGTAGTGCGCCTGCGCGGCCGGCGCCGGGAGTTTGCGGCTGGGCTGCGGACGGGAGCTGAGAGCTGTGAACTCAGGGTGCCGGCCAGGCCCTCAGCCCGCGCCGCGCTGTCCTCTTTTGGGCGAGCGGCCGCCCGGCTTTCGGCTTCTGTCGCCGCCCGTCTGGCTGCAGAGCCTCCTGGGGAGGGGGCGCGAGAAGCTGTTTCCTGTCAGCCTCCGCGGGCGGCACAGGAGGACGGGCAGGGCGTTGGTAACAGAGGCCCGGACTCGGGCCCGGCGCCCGCCCCGTGAGCCGCTGCAGGGACCACCTTCCCCGCCAGGGACAGCCCCTGCCGGCGCGCCTGGGCCCTGGGCTGGGCCGTGGCGCCGGGCCTCAGAGAGGGAGGGCTCGGACGATGCTGGGAGATGAGGCCCGGGGAGGGCCTTCTGAGCCGCGGGGGCCACAGTGCGGAGCAGGCTGACGCTCAGACCAGGGCGCCGGCCGTGGAGGTGGACAGAGCCGCCGTGTGCTCTGCACACAGCTCCAGAACCCGCTGTGGGCCCCGGGGGGGGAGGCAGAGGAAGGACCGGCGTGACATCCAGGCGGCTGGCTTGAACAGCAGGCTCCCCGAAGCTCTCCTGTAGTGGGGGCGGATGGTGTGTGTGGGGGAAGTCCGGGTTTCACTTTGTGTTCCTGGAAGGCACTCAGGAGATGTGTGGGTGTCACCTGTGTGACCGGGCTCGGAAGGGAGCTGGCGACAGGCAGCATCGCGTTAGGAGGCCCCAGCAAGACCCTTCACCACGGGGGCAAGGAGGGAAGGCCCTAGGCAGTTGGCACTGGGGCGTGGGGGCCGAGGAGAGGGGCGGGGAAAAGCCAGTGAGGTAGAAACAAAACTGATGCTGAGGAGCAGGCTTTGAGGGGGTAGTCAGCTGAGCTCTCAGAGCAGGTAACAGGGCCTCTGACTTGGCGACCTGCAGTGTTGGTGGCCTGTTGGGAGAGAAACTGATTGGAGAGGATTGCAGAGTAAGGAGAACGCTTCCCCATGCACTGGAGGAGCTGATGCTCCAGTTGGCATGAAAGATGGACAAGTGAAAGTACCAGCTGCCAAAGGAACCCAGAAAAAAAGAAATGAGAGCAGCTTGTCCAGCCACAGATCAATATACATCTCAAGGCCTACTGAGTCCACCGCAGAACTGGGCGGCAGGCAGGGACTTGGGGGGAGCAGTGGGAGGGGACAGGCGTGGACGCACGTGGGAGTTTGGGGGCCACTCTCCAGTAGCGAAGGTGCAGGTGGACACTTGAATAGTGTTGCTCATCCGAATAATGAAGATGTCAGATCCTCAGTGTGACCACGTACCAGTTAAAACGAAAGCATCGAACAAAGATACAAATGTGAAAGAAGTGAAAATGTAAACGTGCTGGAAAGAACTGGGTGACTCCTTCAGCACTGGAGTGGAAATACCCCTGGGAAAGTGGGCGGGGGTGGGAGTGAGCACCGGGAAGGAGGGGACCTCACACCTGTAACAGGAGAAATGTAACAGACAAGAACGGGAAACTTCCTGTAAATCCGAGTTTGCTACCAGGCTGGGCTGGCAAGGTGGCGGGGAAGCAGGTGCAGGGGTGAGGGTAGGGGCCACCCCCAAGGAAGCATTTTGACCCCTGACAGGATCACGGGTGCTTTCTGTACACCAAATACACCGTCCCTGTGCAGAAGGACGCACGATCAAGGTTACTGACCAAGGCGCTGCTTATAACAGCAAAAGGGGTAACCAGGTAGGTGTCCCTCTAGAAGACCAAATCACGTCAGGACAGCTGCACCAGGGAACACTGCAGCCCTCGACAACGGGGTCACGGAACTTTCTATGTGCTGACGGGAGAAGGTCTCCATGGTCTGTTTTTTTTTTTTTTAAGTGAAAAAAAGGCAACATGCAGAACATGGTGATGGTATGCCACATTTTGGGGTGATGATGGGGAAAAGAATATTTGCCTGTATTTATAAAAGGAAACATTGGAGAATACACTAGAAGCGAATCATGGTGGAGGTAAAGATGGGGTATGGATGTGAGAGTTATACCATAAAGAAAGCTGAGCATCAAGTAATTGATGCTTTCAAACTGTAGTGCTGGAGAAGGCTTTTGAGAGTCCCTTGGACTGCAAGGAGATCAAACCAGTCAATCCTAAAGGAAATCAGACCTGAATATTCATTGGAAGGACTGATGCTGAAGCTGAAGCTTCAATTCTTCAGCTACCTGATGTGAAACTTGCTCAGTTGTGTCCTGCTTTGTGACCCCATGGACTATACAGCCCATGGAATTCTCCAGGCCAGAATACTGGAGTGGGTTGCCATTTCCTTCTCCAGGGGATCTTCCCAACCTAGGAATCAGAACCCAGGTCTCCTCCATTGCAGACAGATTCTTTATCAGCTGAACTGAGCTGACTTACTGGAAAAGATCATGATGCTAGGAAGGATTGAGGGCAGGAGGAGAAGGGGGTGACAGGATGTGATGGTTGGATGGCATCACTGACTCAATGGACATGAGTTTGAGCAAACTCTGGGAGATGGTGAAGGACAGGGAAGCCTGATGTGCTGCTGTCCGTGGGGTCACGAAGAGTCAGACACGGCTGAGCAACTGAACAGCAACAAAGATGGGGCAGAGAGCAGGCAGGGAGTTTACGTCCGGGGAGCCCTCCAATGTGTGTCTTTTAATGATAAAGAATAAAACGCAGTAGTTCGGGGGAAAAGGAAGTAGAAGGTACACAGAACTAACCAGTGATGAAAAGTGGAAGGAGTTGTGGGATAAAGAAGTTTATGTTTTAATTAACATTTGAACTGGGAACAAATGATTGGTAAGGTGATTAAAAATTTAAAAAGGTCTTCCACTTCCCACATACATATGCAAAGTCACTTCAGTTGTGTCCAACTCTTTCCACCCCATGGACTGTAGCCCACCAGGCTCCTCTGTCCATGGGATTCTCCAGGCAAGAGTACTGGAGTGGGTTGCTGTTTTCTTCCCCAGATCTTCCTGACCCAGGGATGGAACCCCCGTCTCTCACGTCTCTTGCGTTGGCAGGTGGCCTCTTTACCACTAGGGCCCCCTGGGAGGACCCCCCCCCTTCCCACACCAGACACCAACTTTCAGCCGCACGAGTGATCAAAATAGCTATCAAGTTAGCTACTTTTTGAGTATCCTGCCAGAGACCTTACACACATCCGAACGATGTTGCCGTGCACAGGTGCCCTGGAGTTACACGGGGAGGGTGGCCAGCGCCCCTCTGCACTTCCGAGGTTCACCTCACAGCGCGGAGATCACCCTGCCCCACACGGGGCACCTGCACTCCGTGGCTGTGACGTCTTCTGTCCAGCGTGTCGGCCGTGGTGTCACTAACCCGGCCCCTGCCCCTGGACATCGGAGCCTTTTCCAGCATCGTGGTTCTGATGAAGACTCTCACACGCTCCTGTGCACTTATCTGTAGGGCAGATTCCTAGAGCGCCTGGGTCCAGCACGCGTGCTCGTGACGTGGACAGCAGTTGTCAAGTGGCCTTCCACAACAGACACGTGCCAGCCAGCACCCTGCCCATCCCGTGTGCCAGTGCTGCTGCCCACAGCTGCCCCGAGCAAGGGTGGTGCCAGGCTGTTAGCTTCGCCAGGCTGAGGCAGAATGTACCAGTGCATTGTTGTTTTTCTTCCCCCCCCGCTCTAAACACCTATTTCATGAAATCTCAGATATAGCGGTGCACTGAACTCCCTGCACCCATCACGAGTCTCAGCGACCCGTCCTTCCACCGTTCGCTTTGTGTCCAGACCCCCAACTACCCTTGTCTTCCCACGACTGTCTCACAGTCTTAACAGCACACGTGCGGAAAGACACAAAGATTAACTGTAAATCTTGACAAACGGCTGCACCCGCATGGCACACCCCCAGATAAAGCTGGAAATGTCCGTCACCTGCACATGCCCTGTGTTCTGCCCGGCCTGCCCTCCTCTGCCCAGCTGCCATCCTGCTGGTCCCCCCGCCCCAGACAGCTCCGCCTGCCCTGGAGCTCCTGGATGGCATCCTGGGGACGATGACGTCCACCCACGGCACGCCTCACTTGCCGGTTCCCTTTGGGTCTGTTTCACCCTGTGGTGTGAGTGTGCGGCGGTCACATTCATGCACGTTCAGGCCACGTCTAGTTTCCGGGTAATATGGGAAAGCCACTGTGAACATTTTTTAAGGCTTTAAAAATTTTTAACACTGTGGCTGTGCCTCGAGGGATGTGGAATCTTGGTTGCCCGGTTGAAGCCATGCGCCCTGCAGTGGGAGCGCCGAATCCAATCCTCTGGCTGCCAGGGAAGCCCCGTTGTGAACATGAGTCAGGTCCCTTTGCACACACGTGTGTGAGCTCTCCTGGGCCACGCTCTGGAGCGGACTTGCTTCCTCCAGTGATGGGCGCATGCTGACCTTCATCAGAAGCTCAGTCCGTCTTCCGTGCAGCATGGGAATGCTCTGGTTGCTCCACGTCTCCATCCACACTCGGTGGTGTCCCTCACCGACTTTCAGGTCGGGGTGCGGTGACGGCTCCCTGTGGCTTTGTGAGTTTCACGCTCTTCTGTGCGCTGCTCAGCCGTTGATGTGTGTCTTCCCCTGGGACGTGTCTGGTGACCCTGCGGCCACAAACACACGTCTGGCTGGCCAGTGTTTGTTGTTCAAAGATGGGCTCCTGTCCAGGTTCTGCTTCACCCGCTCTCCACTGCCTTCTGACTGTTACTCTAAACATACCTTTTTATTTTTTTGCCCAGCATGTCTCACTACTTTCCGTGGGGGTAGGGGATGGCATATTAAAAAGCAGAGACATCACTTTGCCAACAAAGGTCTGTCTAGTCCAAGTTATGGTTTCCCCAGTGATCACGTATGGATGTGGGAGTTGGACTACAAAGAAAGCCAAGTGCCGAAGAATTGATGCTTTTGAACTGTGGTGTTGGAGAAGACTCTTGAGAATCCCTTGGACTGCAAGGAGATCCAACCAGTCCGTTCTAAAGGAAATCAGTCCTGAATATTCTTCGGAAGGACCGATGCTGAAGCTGAAACTCTAATACTTTGGCCACCTGATGCAAAGAACTGACTCATTGGAAAAGACCCTGATGCTGGGAGGGATTGGGGGCAGGAGGAGAAGGGGACGAGAGAGGATGAGATGGTTGGATGGCATCACCGACTCGGTGGACATAAGTTTGAGCAAGCTCCAGGAGTTGGTGGTGGACAGGGAGGCCTGGCGTGCTGCGGTCCACGGGGCCGCAGAGTTGGACATGACTGAGCAACTGAGCCGAGAGGTAGTCTAGCCGCGCTTCCCCAGTGGTGCAAACTCTGTGAGGTTCGGTTGCATCTCTCTCTGTTATGATACGGGTGTGAAGGAGGTCACGTAGATGTTCATGAGTCCTGGAGCCATCAGCCCTGCCTTTTTGGAGGATGTCACAGTGAAGGGAATATTTACAGCTGCCCAGGTTTCAGTTTTGCCCCAGAGTTTGATCAAAAAAGAGGGCCAGTGGCTCAAGGCCTGGGCAGGGGCAGTGAATAAAGAGGGGTGCAGGGGAGGCGTGGTGAGGAGATGACAAGTTTGGTGGGTTCATAGCTGCAAGGCTGAATTATTAGTAAAGCTTGATCAGGTCAGCGGGGAGGGAAGGAGTCCTAGAGCAGATGCCCTTACTCGTGGTGACAGAGGCAGGGGTGGGGCTGAGGGGGGCAGGGAAGAGGCCTGGGAGCCCAGGGCGGGGCACTGGCTGCGTTTCCTGCACAGGGTTGAGCCTCGGGGGCCTGGCACCTGGAGGTGGAGATGGAGGAGGGACAGTGGGTCGAGAGCCCAGAGGTGTGAGGAAAGGAGGGGCTCTACCTGGACGCCTGAGACCCGGGAGGGCTGGGGTCTTGTGAGGAGTGATGGAGAAATGTGCCTCCATTCCTGGCCGGCTGGTGGGGACTGATGGGAGAAAAGGTCCGTCTGTGCCCCCTGCGAGGAAGCAGAATCCATGTGGGCTGCCTTGGGGCGGGGGAGGCTGCCGTGCGACGGACCGAGGGAGGGGGAGTTCGAGGGCTGTGGCCCCTGGGGAGGGTGTGGGCAGAACAGGGTTCAGCCTGTGGGCTCCTGGGGAGGGTGACATCCGCAGAGCTGTGGCTCTGAATGCCTTGCAGCCGGCGGCCTGTGGGCTGGAGGGCAAAAGGGAAACACCAATAGACTTCACCTCCAAGAAGACTGTGGTGGCTCGTCTGGATCTGGGCAGGGCCAGGATGGGATCTGAGCCTCCCCGCTCCTGGGCTGGGGTCTGCCAGCCTCCGTGCCTTTCTGAAACAACAAAGGTATGGGGCTAGACTGTGCCCCCAAATTCAGATCCTGCAGACCCTGACCCCAGAGCTCAAACGTCACTGCGTTATGAGGCAGGGTCTCCAAAGAGGGGGTGAGGGTGAACTGGGGTCCCAGGGTGGGCCCTCATCCAGTCTGACTGGAGACCCCGTAAGAGGAGGTGAGGGCAGAGACAGGCACAGAGGGGTGCCCGCGTGAGGACACGGCATCTGCACCCCACGGAGACAGGCTGCAGGAGGAGCCGGCCCTGTGCTCCTGGATCCGGGGTCCCAGGCTCCAGGGTGTGAGCGGTGACACCGGGGGTCCAAGCCCCCCCGCAGTGCTGTGTGAGGGCAGCGCTAGCCAACCCGCAGTACCAGCGAAGACACAGGACAGGATGTGGTTTATGATTCACAACGAGAACTACAGGGAATTCCCTGGCAGCTCAGGGATTAGGACTCTGCGTTCTCACTGCCCAAGCCCGAGTTCAGTCTCTGGTCAGGGAACTAAAATCCCACAAGCCACGCGGCACAACCAAAAAAACAGAAACATACATATTTGGTCCTCGTTCCTGTCTTTGGCACAGAGCTCCTGAAACCCTCGGCAGTTCCTGTGTGAAGAAACTCATCGAGCTGTCATCTGCCCTGTGAAGGAGGTGACTGGAGGCCCCTGAGGGTGGGGCTGCCAGGAGGGCCAACCTTGGATGACAGCCCCACCCCCTGACCTCTCGGGAAGTGGGGCAGCGGAGATGGAATCGACCTTCCACGGTCAATGATCTAATCAATTGCGCCCAGGCACGAAGCCTCCATGAAGCCCCTACAGGATGAGGTTCAGGGGCGTCCCGGCTGGTCAGCCCACGGAGGTTCAGGGCAAGTGGCTCAACCAGAGGGAGCTTGGAAGCTCACAGCTGCCCCTACACCTCGCCCCAGGAATCGCCTGGCTGACCCTGAACTATATCCTTTTTTTTTTTTTTTAATAAATGAAGGATCTAATAATCTGTCTTGCTGGGGTCAGGGGAGCCTTTGCTCCATAACCCAAGGGTTAGAGGTACAGGTGACAAGCTGGGCTTGGGACTAGCATCAGAATTGGGGGAGGGCAGGACTGTCTTGTGGGACTGAACCCTTAAGCATGGATCCAAGCTGTGTCTGGGTAGACAGTGTCTGAATGGGGTTGAGTTGTAGGACACCCAGCTGGTACTGGAGCACTGCTTGTCGGAGGGGTGGGAACACCCCCCAAGACACACATGCACACACCCGCAATGCACGTTTACACATGCATGCACACATGCGCACACATGTACATATGTATGGAGATGCACACGCACACACCCGCAGCACACGTTTACACATGCATGCACACATGTGCATGCACACACATACACATATGCACACGCGCACACACATACACACACACACATTGGAATTGGCTCCAGAACCTAATTTTCGAGGCTCCAGCTGTCTGCTGAAGAAGGAAAGGAAATGGGCTTTCTCTGTACACAGATTTCTGTTCCAACTGGTGAAAACAAACCCATTTGAATCCCAACTCAGCGGGGCGAGCTCTGGTTGCCCCAGAGCCGGACTTCCCTACGGGGCTACCTGCTGACCCAGCTGGAGCTGGGGCTGGGTGCCTGGACGAGTCAGCGCAGCCAGCTTCCTCTCTGAACCACCCCCGCTGGACCCTGGCCCTGCAACCAGCTGTCCTTGGACTCCTCCGCGGCTGCTGGGGTTTGCCCACCACCTCCCACCCTCTGGAGCCCCCCGGGGCTGGGCAGGGGCAGCTGCAGGACGGAGAAGGCAGGCCGGGGGGCATGGTGGCCCAGGAGGCCTGGGACCCGACGGTGATGCCCCTCCAACTGCTGGCGGGTCCCACTCCCCCCACCACAGCCAGCACTGTGGGGACGGGCTCCCCCGCCCCAGGGAGCACTGG
This sequence comes from Cervus elaphus, assembly GCF_910594005.1. Lineage (NCBI taxonomy): Eukaryota > Metazoa > Chordata > Mammalia > Artiodactyla > Cervidae > Cervus > Cervus elaphus. The sequence continues at coordinate 70,795,899 of NC_057827.1, read as the reverse complement.
GGCCAAGCCCTGCGCCGTACTCCCAGTCGGCATCGTCAGCAGCAGCGCCGCCAGCATGCCCGCTGGCCGTGCCCAGGCTCCCCTCAGCAGCTGTCTGCCACGGTGCCTTGTTCCCCTGCGAGGGCTCAGAGGCGGGAGAGGACGGGACCTGGGGGCAGGTGCTGGGAGGCCAGGTGGCTGGCCGGGTGGGGAGGGCACAGACGTCTGCCCTTCCGAGCAGGTGGGAGGAGGCGACGGGCGGAGAAGGCCCTGGAAGGACCTCCCGTGCCGCTGGGAGGGCTGCACTGTCTCTGCCTCTCCTCGGCTTGCGGCTGCTCAGCTCCAGGCCCTCAGCTTGGAAACTGGCCTCGATGGGGGGTCCTGGGGGGCCCCCGCCTTAAGGGTGGGTGGAGGTGACTGTGGATGCGGAGGAGGGGGTGTGGAAGGGAGGCGCCGAGACAATGGCAGTGACTGTGGCCGGGTGGGGTTGGGGCTGTGGAGAAGGGTGAGCAGTGTTGGGCCAGGGGACCGGGCAGAGGCTGAACAGCTGGGGTGCCCCCCTCCTCCTCCAGGCTGGGAGGTGGGGATGGAGCTGGTGGGTCAGAAGCCTGTGTGTCTGTCCTGAGGGTCTGAAGGTGAACCTCACCCACCGGCGGGCACGAGTGCTGGGAGCAGCGAGGCCAGGGGAGGGGTTGGGGGGGGTGGTTGCGGGCAGCTCGCTGAGCCCGGGGTGGGGGGCAGAGGAAGCTGGGGAGGGGGGCCTGAGGCTGGCCAGATCTGCCCCGGGCGCTCCCTGCCTCAAAGCCGGCAGCTTCCCTGGGGCGCCCTGGGCGCCGCACGTCTGCACCCGCTGGCACATGGCCCCTCACCCTGCCACCTCCGCAGGGCGGCCGCAGCCTGGGGCACCAGTGCCGTGCGCTCCTAACCCTGAGTGCTCCCCTGCTGTGGTTGTGGAGCCCTCTCTCCCCTGAGTCCTCCCCTCAGCACTGCCTCTAGAGACACTGCACCAGGGGGAGGGGTGTGCCTAGCACCAGCGGGGGGGCAGCAGGCGAGCTTTGTAGGAGGGCCTGGGTTTGCCACCCACTGGCTCTGCAACTGCAGGCCAGCCAGGCCTCTCCACGTGCCTTAGGCTGGATGCTCCCCCCATGTGTGGGGGGCAGAGTGTGAGCACGGCTGGGCAGAGCCAGGCTGGCAGGAGGGGTCCCGGAAGCCCATCCTGGTCAGCTGCCCCGCCAGGTACCTTCTGACTGCCCCCCTGCCCTGCCCGGGTTGGCACGGCAACAGCCTCCTTTGGGTTCTGAGAAGGCCCGGGCTGAGTCACGGGCCCAGCCGGGAACAGGGCAGGGCCTCCCTGCAGGACAGTGGCTCCGGTCCAGGAGGAAGGCTCCTTAAGAGGCAGGGTGGGCCGGGCAGGGAAGGTGCAGGTGCCACCTCCCAGAAGCAAGGACGTCGTGCACCTAGGGTCCAGACTCGAAGGCCCAGGAACCAGCAGCCCTTCCTGTACCAGTTCACCCCGGGGCACCCTCCGGGGTCCTCTCAGCAAGTGTGGGCTCCCAGCCCCACCCCCTCCAGGGTCTGTCTCAGCTCTTCCTGGCGGGTGCTACGGCCAGAGACACACTCAAGGCCATCTGCCCTGAGCCCAGTGAGGAGGCTCAGGGAACCACCAGCTTCAGGCCCCTGTCAGGGGAGGGGGCCTGAAATGTCCATGCAGACTGCCCATCAGCCCTTCTATCAGCTGGAGCTGGCTCATGGGTCCTAGAACCCCCAGAAGCCAAGCCTGTCCAGCCACCCGCCCGATCAGGTCCCACTCAGCCGTCCCGAGATCAAGCTGGGCGCCACGGGGTAGGGGTGGGGGGGCGGGCACGAGACCCCCGCCCAGCCTTGCTCACCTCTTGTGAGTGTCCATCCCGCCCAGGGGGAGGCAGGGGTGTACAAATGGGGTGTGGAGGGAGGGGAGAGGCACAGGGTGAAGGGGGGGCAGGGGATGGGACTTCCTCTGGAGCAGGGGGACGAGACCCAGCACCAGAGGGCTGGGGGCCTCAGAAAGCACCCCTACACCAGGCAAGAGGCCACGAGCTCTCTCAGCAGGCCCCAACCCGCATCCTACTCCCCAGGATTTGGGGTGGGGGCGAGGTAACAAATCTGGGGAATGAGGATCCATCACCTGTACACAGCCGGCTGCAGCCCACTGCACCCAGGAGACACGGCAGGTGGCCTCTGGGACAGGGCTCCCGGCGTGCCCACCGCCCACCCGGGTGGGCCCCCCCGAAGACCAGCGGCACTTCCAGTCCCCACACGCACTGGTGTTCCCAGGAATAAGCACGGCCCGCTCCACCTGGGGTGGGCTTTATTATCACTGTCACTGAGATGATGACGTGCAAAGGGGAAGACAGCACTGATTTCCAGACCATCACAGCAGGCGGGCGCGTGCCAGCAAGTCCTCCCGCGGAACGCTGAGCGCCAACGACTGTCCTCCGGGCACGGAGGACCCCCACCCAGGGGCAGCGGTGCCCGAGGGGCGGGAGGCTGGGCCGTCCAGGAGGGCCCCACAGAGCAGGCGCCCCCAGCAAGGCGTCTATCTACACACGCTCCTGCGACACGATCCCAAACGGTTTGTGTCTTAAATATATGTGTGTGTGTGTGTATATATATATATATATATATATATATATATTATCTGAACTGTGTCAGTTGTTAAACATAAAACTGACCACTTCTCTCTACATTAACTTCACAGTAACTGTTTGCAGAAAACAATGAATCCAGTGTTGATAACTCAGGACAGGCTTCCTGCCCCGGGAAAATAAATTTCTTCCCCAGTGGAAACCCCGGGGGGAAAACCAAGGCTGAGGCTTCATCTCCCTGCTGCCTGCTGGGGTGGGGGCTCGGGTGCTGGTCCGGCTCGGGCCCCGCCTTTGCTGGACACAGATGCCCACACAGGCAGACTCTCTCTCTCACACACACACACACGCGCACACACACACACACACACTCACGCATGGAAATCCGATCATGGAGCACATCACCCACGCGTGCAGTCCAACCAGCCCTTCGAGAGGTGCAGGCCCGGGAGCCAGGACAATCAGAAGCGGGGTCCCCTTCCCCTGGTTCTCTCTCTGGTCCGCAGGCCAGCTGCCCACACACCGGGAGGGCTGAAGGCCTGCAGGGGGGCAGCCCCCGCCTGTCCACCTGCTGCAAAGGCCAATGGTCTCCTCACTCCAGAACAGGCAGACGAATAAATACGACATCAAGTGTTGTCAGGAGCCGAGCAATAATTTAAACTTGAACTCGGACCTCAGCACCACTTCCGGTCACAGCAGAAAGAGCCCGCCCTCTGGGGAAACCAGGAGTCCGGGCGGCTCTGCCGCCTTCAGGACCCCCAGAACCTGGGGCGGCCCCACCTCTACCCACCGCCTTGGGATCCAGCAGCGAGACCTGGCCAGGGAGCAGGCAGACGAGGCGGAGGGCCCCCACCAAGCACAAATGCAGCAGCCTTTTGCCTTTTAGGAGCGTCAGCCTCTGCAAGCGGTGTGTGGGGGGGGGGTCCTGTGACCACTGCAAGGAGACCACCTGCCCTCCCCCCACCCCGCCCCAGCAATGCCTGCTTTCATTCAGACCCCCCCTAGGAAAAGGAAGCTCTGATCCAAACTGCAGCCTTCGGTCCATCCCCCCCCCCCCCCCCCCGCAGCACTCTGGCAATGACCAGCAGCTCCAGGGAGACCGTGATCAGGGGGACAGAGGACCTCCAGATCAGGCCTACCACTGACCAGGAATACTCCAGGCGGGTGGCTGCGTTCCCGGGCCCCCTCGGCAGCCCCTGGGGAGGCCAGGAGGCGCACTGGTCCCTGCGCTCCGGCAGGGGAGCAGCACGGCCCAGCGACCACGCGCCAACATCTGGCAACCTCCAGAGGCTCCTTCTGTATCTAGAAAAACGTTTCCAAACCCCACTCTCTGCCCTGCGCTGCGGTGTGGGCAGGCCCGGAGCTGCGGAGGGCCTGCCTCCCTCCCCAGCGCCCGCAACTCCGCAGCCCCTGCTCCCAGCTGGTTCTGCTACTGCCACCAGGGTTCCTGCTGGGGCCGCGCCCCTGGGACGCCAGCTGTGCCCTGAGGGCCCTGCGGGGCTTGCCGCTGCCACCCGCCAGGAACGGCCTGTTCCGTCCGCGCTCCCGTCGGGACTCACACTGACAGCATCTGTGAGCGGGCATCCTTCACCGAGCGCGTGCCAAGCTCACAGGGTGCCCGGGGCCTGCCCGTGGGGCGGTCAGGAAAGCCTGGGAGGAGGGTCGCTGGCCTCCTCTCGCTGGGGAGCCCGGGCCCTTCAGACCCTTCGGACGCTCCTTGGGACAGACTGGAGGGGACGGAGGAGTTCCGTGTCTGGTCAAGGCAGGTCCAGGGACAACAGTGAGCTGGTGCAGAGGGCCAAGGCTGGAGGAGGCTGCCCGGGCGGCTCCCAGTCCTGCCACGTCTGGGGCCATTTTCCCGGGGCAGCAGGGTTCCTTCCGCTGGGCTGGCCCAGCCCTGGGGGCTTCTCCCGCTGAGCTCCAGGCCTCACACTCCCTCGGCCCCTCCGTGGGCCCTCACCCCAGCAGGGACTTGACCAAGCCACAGTGGAACTTGCGCACGTGGCGGTAGAGGTCCCCCGACTGCGTGAAGCGGCGCTCGCACCAGCGGCAGGCGTGCGGCTTCTCGCGCGTGTGCACCACGGCGTGGCGGCTCAGGTTGTGCGAGTACTGGAAGCTCTTGCCGCACTGCACGCACGTGTAGGGCTTCTCGCCCGAGTGCGTACGCTCATGCCTCTTCAGCGTGTACGTGCAGGAGAAGGTCTTCCTGCAGAGCGGGCATGTGGGTGCCGCCCCGTCGGGCGAGAGGCGCGCGCGGCCGCCGTCCCGCTCGCGGAAGTGGGCGCTGAGGTGCGGCTGCAGCACGTGGGCGCCGGGGAACAGCTTGCCGCACAGCGGGCAGAGGCAGAGGCGCCCGCTCGGCCGCAGCGCGGCCTCCAGCGCCCCGTGCTCCGCCTCGGGCCCCAGCGCCCCCCTGCCCACCCCGCGGACCGGTAGCGGCCCCAAGCCCCGGGCCAGGGGCTCCGCCGCGGGAACACCGGGGGGCCGCAGGGGACTGTGGGCGCTCCGAGGGCTGCTGCAGCCGTCCTCCGGCTCGGACTCCGAGGCTGGCTCCTCCTTCACCACCGGCTGGGTCCCGGGCTGCTTCTGGCGGCAGGGGGCGGTCTGGAGGACGCAGGGTGGGCAGACGGGCGGCCGCTTCGGGCCGGGCTTCAGCGACAGGTCCAGGGCCCGGTCTGACTCTCCAGGCGCCTGCCAGTGGGGAGGTCCCGGTGCGGGCGGAGGGCGGGTGGCCTTTGGCCCAGCGGGAGGGAGCCTGGCCTTCAGAGAGGCTGGAGGGGGCGCGGGGGCCCAGGCAGACAGAGGGCCCGGGGGCCGGCCCGGCAGCTCTGCCCCAGAGGCGGGCGTCTCCGGGGGCAGCGCGCGCTCCTTCTCGCGGAGCCTGTTCTTGCAGACCTTGACGATGTCGTACATATGCAGGTAGCTGGCGGCGGCCAGGACGTCCTCGACGGGCAGGCTGCGCAGGTCCAGGCGGCCCTCGTACATGAAGTCCAGCAGACGGCCGAAGGCAGGCGCCGTGACGATGTCGCCGTTGAGCCGCACCGTGTCGCGGCTGCCCGCGGGCCGGTCCCTGTAGAAGAGATGGAAGTAGACGCTGCACGCGGCCAGCACGGCGCGGTGGGCCGGGAAGCGCGCGTCGCCCACCAGCACCGTGCAGTCGCACAGGAAGCCCAGCTCGCGCTGCTGCCTCAGGCGGCCCAGCAGCCGCCCGCCGTGCTCCGGGAACTCCATGCCGCCGCGGTCATCACCTGGGCACAAACGGGACGCCCGTGAGCGCGCCTGGAGACGCCGCGGCCGCCACTCGCCCCCCAGCCGCCCGGCCAGCCCTTCCCGGGTGCGGGCAGCGCGGGGAGAGGGGCGCGGGGCGCCGCGGGCGACTGCCCGCCCGGAGCCGCCCTGGGCACCTGCCCCGAGCAGGAAAAACTCGATCGAAAGTAAACAGGAGCTGTTCCGCCGCGGGGGCGGGTCCCGGGGCTCCAGCGGAGGGGGCCGGAGCCGCGCGAACTTGCGCGCGTCTCCGCCCGGGGCACCCCTCCCCGCGCGGGCGCCCCTGAACTTCACTCTGGGGCGGCCGCCGGCCGCGTCCCCCGACGCCCGAGTCGCCGCGCCGCCGCCGCCGCCCCTAGTCCGCGCCTCCGCGCCGCCTCCAGCTGCCGCTCGGCCCGCCAGATGCCGCCGCCGCCGCCGCCGCGGGGCCCCATTTAAGGCAGCGCGGCCGCGGGGAGCGGGCCGGCGGGCGGGGCGGGCAATGACGGGCGCCCGCCCCCCCGCGCTCACCTCCGCCGCCCCGAGCTCCTCTCCGGCCGCTGCCCGCGCCGCGCGCCCTCCCCGGTGCCGCCCCGGCGCGTGCGGAGCTGCGGGCAGCGCGCCCCGGCGGGGAGGGCGCGGGGACGGGGAGGGCGCCGGGCGGGGCGCGCTCCAACTTGGCTGGCCCGGCAGCACTCGCCTCTTGCCCCGCCCCGGAGAGAGCGAAACTCGGGGCGGGGGCTGGAGGGGGCGGGCCGAGGCGACTTCCCGGAGCGGCGGAACCGCTGAGGTCACCCACGCCGCCCCTTCCCTGTCCGCCCCGCCCGGCCGGGCCCCGCGCGCCGCCATCTGGGGCGCTGGGGTGGGAGGGGACGCGGGACGCGGCGGGGGAGGGGGCTCTCTCGCGATACTTGCCGCTTCATCCTCGGGGTCCCCCCCATGGGGTCCCAACTGCGCCCGTCTGTTAAGAGACCCCTTCCGAGGACCAGCTCCTCTCCCAGCCAGTGCCGGCGCCAGTCTCCCGAAGGCGCAGCCGGGAAGCGCGGCCACCTCGCGGGGCGCCCGCCCTGGGATGGAGGAGGGGGCGGGGGGAGTCGTACATATTGAGAAGATGACACCCCCTTTCGTTGAAAGCCTCGTTTTGAATTTAATTTAGCTGGGCCCCTTTTCCAGACGTTTGGGCGGGTTCTCGACCTTGGTGTTCCAAAACTGGGCACTCTCCATCCTCTCAGCGGACCCAGCGCAGCCTCTGCTGGGAGCCAGGTGCACGGAGCTGTGAGCCTTGGGGACCATGCCGGTCCCAGAAGGCGTGATGGGGTGAGGGGGCCATCGCAGTGATAGAGAGAGAGGGAACTGCACCCAAAGCCCAGAGCCGGACTGGGGGCTGGGAGGGGTGAGGGGGTAGTGTTCTGGGAGAGATGACACCTTGAAGGAGCTGGGTTGGCCTTTCAGGTGCAAGGCCACCACGTGAAGGTGTGGGGGGACACCTAGGTCCTGGGTGAAGGAATGAGCCTGAGAAAAACAGGGAGCGATGAACTTGGAGAGGCTGGGACCCCCAGGTGGGGTGACTGTTGGCTTGCAGTCTTCCCAGCTGCCTTTGCAGAGCAGGATGCAGGCGCTGTGGACCACTGCTCAGCTGTCCCAGCAGCCCCGTTGCTTTAGAGAGGCGCTCTCGTTATCTCACTGGTTTTGGTTCGGAAGGCGCCAGGGCCACACAGCAGGCAGGCAGTGGTTGAACCAGGATCCAAGTCTGGCAGCCCAGAACCCCGGGAGATAGAGGGTGGGCAGGGGTGGGGTTCGGCGCAGGAGTAGAAAGGAGGCCTTGACTAGAAGTGGGGGTGGTGATGGGGGATGCTGGATTACAAAGGCGGGACCCCAGCCGGCCAGGTATACAAGGGCAAAGAGGCAGAAAGGCGCGGTGGGGAGCCCCCTAGCCATGCTCTTGGGAGGCCAGGACCCCTGGGAGGGGGGTTCCTGACTGTGAGATGGGGGGGGTGGTAGAGCTCCAGAGATCCTATTTAAACTCTGGTGGGCTGGGGGCCTGAAGAGTGACCGGAGGCCCTGGGGCCCACTGCAGTTAGGACCTAAAGTCTGGAGGAAGGAAAGACACATTCTTATACTAAAATCGATTCCTTGTTTATCTGAAATTCAGATTTCACCGGGCAGCTTGCATTTTTATTTCCTAAATTTGGCAGTCTTTGGCTTGGCACCCTGGACTTGCACTGCGCTCAGAGTCAGCAAGACTGCCCTGGCTCCCAGGGCCCAGGCACTCTGGGGACCCCTTCCTGAGGAGGCCAGCCCCTTCCTTCACTTCCACGCCCCGCCGCCACCCCAGTGTGGGTAGCTGATTTCAAGTTAGGTCAGAGTGAACCCAGAGGGGACCACTTCTCGGGGTCTTGCTCAGATTCCTGCCTCTATCCCCTTCCAACCTTGGGCATGACCCTTAACCTCGTCAGACCCTAATATTCTCACATGCAAAAGGGGGAGATTAACTGGAGGGCCCGGCACATGGCAAGGCCCTGGGGCCTTTCGTGAGTCCTCAGGTTCCACACATGTCTCCCCAAGAGCCCTTCCCGGCTCCTCCCCAGTCCTGTCTCTGCTCCAGCAGCACCCCCCCCCCCCCCCGGGAGTGGGCCTTCTTGATCGCTCCCACTCAGATGTCCTCAATCCCATGATCTCCTCTTGGGGCCTTCGCCTTCTCCAGGGAGCTCCCGTGTCACGTGACCTTGCCACGCCACGCTCTCCACTGGATCTTTGCTGCTGAGACTTGGTGGGGCACGAGGTGGGGGGTAGTTGTGACTCTTGAGTGAAAGCAGGGCGGAGGTGTCTGTCCAGTGTCCATAGGTGCCCGCATCCTAATTCTAACTGCTCTGACGTGCCCACCTGCCCAGGCCGGGCACACAGCTCCCCAGCCAGGCCGGGAGAGAAGGCCCTGGGGTGGGCAGAGTGTCCTGGCCTGCCCTGCCTGGCTGGTGGGACAAAGGGCTCCTTGGGGCCCTAACGGAGGTCGTGGGGCACGGAATGGGGTCCATGCAGCAGCAGGGGACGTGGCCAGCAAGAGGCTGGGGGTGTGCTGGGTAGGGGTGGCTAAGGGGGGACGGACATCGCTCAGGGGAGGGGACAGGGAGAGAGGCCCCTGTGTTTTCCTGGTCCGAAGGTCTCCAGTCTTCCTGGGTTACTGCCTCCTTCAGGCCTGGGAGGGGCCGTCCCAGGCCACCTGAGAGGGCACGCGGCAGCCAGCGGGCCTGGCCTGTGAGTCCCCGCTGTGGCCGGTGAGGCCTGAGGCACAGGGGTGGCAGGAGGCTGTCGCAACGGCGGGGGCCGAACGTCGCTGGACTCAGCCAGCCAGGCGGCCATCTGGCCCGGGAGCTGCCTCGAGGCCCCGCCCTGCAGCTGCTGCGGAGACCAGGCAGCCCGGGCCTCGGGCCCCTGAGTCCTGCCTGAGGGCCGGCAGCTGCAGGAGGTGACAGGGCCGCAGGACCCTTAGCTCTAGGACGGGCAGGTGGCCACCCTCCCCGGAGGCCGGTACAGCAGTTTTTGTGGCCAACATCTGCCTCAGGGGCTCCTGAGTGGCCCCAGCCTCAGCCAGGGCAGTGACATTCAGCTTGGTGGGGGGACGGGCGGGAGGTGTTCTAGAGGAGAGGGGCTCTGCCTGCCCTCCGGAGGCCAGAGGGCGCTGGGCCGGCCCGCAGAGGCTCTGGCCACAGGGCCGGCTCCCAGCTATGCTGCAGGGAAGGGCTGTGGGGCTCACCGCCTGGACACGGGCCAGGCCGAGGAGGCCTGACCACCGCGGAGACACTCCTGGCCCAGGCGCTGTCTGTCTTCTGATGGCGAGGATGGCTGCGGGTCACCACAGGACCCAGGAGAGGGCGCCCTCCCGGGCCCCCAGTGCCCCCCTGGAGGCCACCAGGGCTTCCCTGCCTTCTCCTTGGCATTGCCAACCCAGGATGGGGGGTGGGTGCAGAGGAAAGCCCTCCTGGAGGAATGGTGGGTGGGGGCCAGGGGGATGGTCTCAGAGGGGGCTCAAGGGGAGGGTTTGGGGGCAAGTGCTTGTCAGGCGCCCCAGCAGCCCAGACCGGTCAGGTCTTTCCCCTGGCCCCTGCAGACGGGGGCCTGGGGGTGGACATTCAGCACTGGGACAGCTGGCTGGGGCAGGAGGGTGGGGGTGTCGAGGGTAGAAGCCCAGAGGTTTGCGTCCTCTGTCGGAGGAGCGAGTGTCCCTGGTCCTTCTTTTTCAGCCCCGAGAGGAAGGGACGGAGCCCCAGGGTCAGCTGTGGACGCTGTCCTGGGTGCTCAGCTGCTTCTACCCTGACCCAGATGAAGTGTCTATACCCCACCCCTCCCAACCAGGCTAAGACTGATTCTGGAGGAAGAACAAAAATGTCTTCCTCCTCCCCAAATACACACCAACACCAGGAAGGTAGCCCACAAGCCTTCCTTAAGCGAAGGGATTGCAGTCGACTTGGAGGCCTGGGGGTGGGGGAGGGGCGGCGGTTGGAAGAGCTTGTGCTCCGCAGGGCCCAGGGAGGGGTCGGTGGGGGGTTGTCTGCAGTGTCTTGCTGGCCCCTTCGCTGGCCCCCAGTGCCCCACGAGTGCCCGGGACCCCCGAGGACATCAGGGAGGGCCCCGGGCTGCCTCAAGCTGTCACAGCCCTTTTCTGGAGCCCGCCTTCTTGCACCCCCTCTGGGTGTCTATACCGACTCAGGGGGGGAATCCCTCCAGGCCAGGTGTACTGAATGACGCCCCTCCCCTGGGCCCTGTGGCCCACTTTTCTCTTGGTCCCCACGTTGAGCTCCCTATTCACTTTTGTAGCTGCCAGATGTCTGTGTGTTCCTTCTGGGGAGGGGCGCTTCTGGAAGACCCCCGCCAGGGATGAGGGCCCGGACCCCATGTCACTCCAGGGCTCGGCCCAGGGCCAGACCCAAGCAAGCCTTCAGCCCACAGACAGATGACTGCCCACCTTCCAGCTAGCCTCCTGCACGCCCCCCACCCCCACCCAAGGGGCCTGCGCTAGGCAGGGGCCTTGGACTGGGTCTGTTAGGCCCACCGTGGCCCCGGAGCCCCCGGCTTCCCAGCTTGGGGTATATTCTAAAAGTCAGACTAACCCACACTCCAGCCCTGCTCCCGCCGGAGGGAGGCAGAAAGCCGGCCCTGTTAACAAGGTCGGGGCCGGACTGGGCCGAGAAGTGCAGGCTCGCCGGACAAGACTCGGAAACTGAGGCCAGGGAGGCCGCGGCCCGGACATAGTCCCCGGGGCGGGGCGGGAGAGCCCGGGCTCCGCCAGCGGCCCGGCCCGGCCCCAGGGCCTCCCGCCGCGCGCTCCCGCTCCCCGCGGAGGGGGCGCCCCGGGCGGCGGAGGCGGATGTGGGCGGGCGGCCGGGCGGGGCGGGCGCGGGGCGGGGAGAGGGCGGGCCGGCGGGGCTGAGCGCGGCGGGCGGGCGGCCGGCCCAGCGCAGCCGCGCAGCCAGCGCATCCCGAGGAGCAAGCCGGCGGCCGCGCACGAGCTCCGGGCCCGGCGGCGCGCGAGGCCCGCCCGAGCAGCGCCCGCCGCGGCCTCCAGCCCGGCCCCGGCCGGCCGGCCCGCGGGGATGCGGAGCAGCGGGCGCCGGAGGCCGCGGCCCGGCTAGGCCCGCGCTCTCGTCGGACGCGGCGCCCGGTGAGTCCCCGCCCGCCCGCCGCCCGCCGCCGGGGCCCGGATTTCCTCCCCGCGGCCGGGCCGCTTTGTTCGTGGCCGCCCGGGCCGGGGCGCGGGCCGCGCGCGGCCGGAATGGTGGCGCGGGAGCAGGAAGTGGCCGAGCGCGGCCTGGGCGGGGAGGGCGCGGGCCGGGCGGGCGGCGGGGTGGCGGGCCTCCGGCCCCGGCCTCCCGCATGACCTTGGGGAAGCGGCTCCGGCGGGCGAGGCCCGGGCCGGGGCGGAGGGGTGCGGCCGCGCGCCGGGGGGCCGGGGCCGGGGGTCCGTGGCGGCCGAGGGCTCCCGGGGCACCCGGCCAGCGGGGGCCCGGCGCACACTGGGTGCTCGGGGGCCCGGGGAAAAGACTCGACCCGGCTCTCGTTCAAGTTTGTGGGTGGGCCCTTGGAAGGGACTTCATTTTCCCATGGACAAAAAGTTGTCCGTGGTGGCTGGGTGCCCAGGCCCTCCCACAAAGGACTGCAGCCTTCCTGGGCCCTGAGACTGGTCCCGGAGCTGGGTGGGTTCCGCAGTGCTGCCCACCCATCCCAGAGGCTGGGGCTCCTGGCCCAGGTTGGGGGGCTCCTGGGGCAGCTGGTGAACTTGGTGGGTGGGATTGGGTCCCGGCAGAGCTGGGGTTGTGGGCCTGTGCTCTGTGGCCGGCGGAGCCCCCCTCCCACTCCCGACGTTCACCCCTGGCCCCCTCCCACCTTGCTCAGGCCACTCCTGGCTGCCCTGGACCTCTGCTCCAAGTGAAGAGTGGGGTGCGTTGGTGGGGCTTGGTCCCCTCCCCCCCAGCTGAACATCTAGTTCATAAACCGGTGTTCTGGATGCCAAGGGAGGGGGCCTTTCAGAGCAGAGATTGTTATTTTTTTGGAAGGTCGTGACTTGAATAGTCATAGCAGTAATTCAGCTTCGTGGTGAAGGCGCTGGCAGGACCGAAGCCGCGGAAGCAGAGGTGCCCTCCCAGCCGCCCGCCCGTCAGAGGCGGCCCAGGCCCCGGCTCGGTGTACACCTCTCTGCACAGGCACATCGCCCTGTGTGTGCGCAGATATATTTTTACACGCGGGGCTCTCGACAGCTGTTTGGCCCTGTCAGCAGCAGACCCGCTTGGCCCCGTGGGGGTGGGGTCCCGGCCAGAGGTCTTTGAGTCCAGCCCTCTGCCTCCAGGCCACGCCCACTGGAGTGTCACCAGAGCCCCCTGTGCCTGCCAGGCCGGCTCTGAGCCCCATCGCTGGTGGTCCCTCCTCCGCTCTTCCTCACCACGCCTGCCCATGGGCCCACTGAGGGGGCCGGAGAGCGGCTTCCCTGTCCTTATGTCAGGCGCAAAGCAGTGAGTGGGTCCCCCTGCCCTTCCAGGTTTAGCCCAGGATGAACAGTGCACAGCGGCTTTCTCCAGGAGCCGAGTAAGGTGGGCTGTGGGAAATGCACATAGGAAGTGTGTATAGGAAGAGTGTATATGTACGTATATACCATGGCGGAGGTACTTAGGGGTCTCTGCCCAGCCTGAGGGTCCCAGAGAGGAGTCTTTTCAGACCTGCCTTCATGAGTGCCTGACTGGAACGGTAGCAGAGGACTGCTCATGGGGAGAATGCTGTTTCCCAGGATGCCCGGAACTGGTGATGTGGGCACTGGGTTTTGAGGGGTGCCTAGGAGTTCGTCCAGCAGGGGAGCAGCGGGGTGGGCCACACAGTATCAATGGCCAAAGTGTCTGCTCACGAGGAGGCTGCTGGTGGGCCTCCGGAGGGCGGGTGCCGGGCCCCTGTGTTTGTACAGTCCCCCCTCCCCGATTAGTTGCCTCCTGAATGCTGTAATTATGGGTCTGTAACCACCCTGGACGGGGTGCTCCTCACAGACAGGACTCGTCTGAACCTCTCTTTGTCCCCAGTGCCCAGTGCCGAGCCTGGCAAAACCAGAGATGCCTGGTCCATGTTGGCCGAATGAATGAACCGGATTCAGGCCGGCGGGGGCGCTGAGGTTTAGGAGGGGCCTGGGGTGGGTGTGTGAGGGGTTTCGTGTCACCCTGGAGGGCTCCGGCTCGTCTGCAGCAGCCGCCTGCACGCCTGGCCCTGCCTTCTCCACGCTGGAACTCCTCTCCTTCCCGGTCTGGGGCTGAGAGGAGGTGGCCTGGGTTCTGCTCGGGAACCCCCGCCTCGGGGCAGGAGCACCATGGACGGGGAGACCTGGGTGCCCTCGCCAAGGGATTGGGGAGGGCAGGCGGTGTGGGCCGAAGCAGTCAGGGGGACTGCCTGGAAGAGAGGGCCTCCACTGGGTCGGCAGGTTAGGGAGGCTGGGATAGCAGTCAGGGGGACTGCCTGGAAGAGAGGGCCTCCACTGGGTTGGCAGGTTAGGGAGGCTGGGATATACCACGGGGGGTCTTTTGGGGACAGGAGTCATTTGTACAAAGGTCAGGGGAGGTGGGGATGGTCAGAGAGGGGGACAGTGAGCTCTGAGGGCTTCGGGGTGCGGGAGGGGTGGTGGCAGGGGGGCTTACAGCCCGGGTGGGGGAGCCGTGTGAGTGACTTGGGATCTGGAGCCAGGGTGGGAAGGCCGTGTGGGGGGTGGCGGCGGCTTGAAGGCTAAGGGGGACAGGTCATGTGGGAGGGTGCGCCTGGGCTGAGACCCCGGGCGCCACGGGTCTTTTGGGCGCACCTGAAGCTCCGAGGAGTGTTCCTGGGCCCAGCTCCGCCTCATGCTTCCCTTTGCTTCTTCCAGAGGCTGTCGGCGGCCCGCTGGGCGCGGGGTGGACCCCGCTGAGAGGCGCGAGAGTGAGGTCTGGGTCGCGTAGGCCCACGGGAGCCGCAGCAGCATGAACGACGTGGCCATCGTGAAGGAGGGCTGGCTCCACAAGCGAGGTCAGTCTCTGCGGGCCGGCCCAGCTGAGGGCCCTGAGCTGGGCCTGTGGCTCCTCGGGGGCTGGGGGCGGTCTGGGCTGTGGCTGCTGGACCTGCGGGGCCTCCCTGGACTCTGGGAGCAGCCCAGGGGCGGTTCCAGGGCCCAGCGTCCCCGAGGCCTGGGGAACACAAGCCCCGCAGGGCCTCCCGGGTGGGAACACACACCCCAGGCCGGTGTGCAGCCGCCTGGCCGAGGCTGCGGGCGGGGAGAACCACCCGCTTTCCTGGAAGGCAGTGAGGACTGGGGCCCATCCAAGGCCTGGCGCGCTGGCGGCCCAGGGCACTGCCTGAGGGCTCCTGAGGGCAGGGCAGGGCTGGCGGGCCTGGCCCAGGGCCAGTCTTGGCCGGGCTCTGGGCGGGAGGGGGCTCCGCACTGCCTGGGACCCGGCGTGGGGCGGGCTTGCGCTGGTGCTGCCAGGCTGCCTGGCCTGCCCCCCGCCCAGCCTGCCCCCTGCTCGCCCATGTGCCCCTGTGCCCAGGGAGGGGCTCTCGGGAAGCCGGTGGGATGGAGCTTGGTCCCGGGCGCCTCACCTTGCAGCCCTGTCTGCCTCACTGCCTTCTGTCCCGGAGAGGCTGGACAGGCGGCCGGGGGGCTGGACAGGCTTGGTGTCGAGGTGTCTGAGGCATCCGGGCAGGTCATGTTCTCCTGCTCCAGGCCGGGGGTTGGCTAGTCACCACCCGCTCCCCCAGCTTCCCCTTCCTGCAGACCGGCTCCCTCCCAGAGCTCTGGCCACTCCACACTAGCTAGCCACTAGCCTCCCACCCCTCATGCACGCCCTCCGGGGATGCTGTCCCCTCCCCACCTCAGGACCCCACAGGCCGCTGGGAGGCGGACCTCGGCACAGGTGGGCACCTGGGGAGCCGCCCCGCAGAGCAGGCTGGGAAGCACAGGGGAGACGAGACGCCGGGCGCTGCAGGGGCGCGAAGCCGGGGGTCACGGATGTGGTTAGCATGAGCTTTCAGAGCTCGCTCCGGCAGCGGCCAGGGGCACGGTGCTCGGCCTTTGGACGGAGGTGGGGCGGCTGCAGGGGCCTGTGGTCCGTGGCCAGCCCCCCCCTCCGCCAGGGCTTCCTGCAGCGGCCGGCCGTCTGGGTCCCCTCCGCCAGAGCTGACCCTTTCCTGGTCCCCGCCCCCCAGCACGTGCCGCCCTGTCTCCTCACCTCGTCGCCCTCTTTGGGGTCAGGGCTGAGACTGCCCTGAGTCCCTGTCCTGCCCTCTGCACCTGGCGGCAGTACAGACACATCCCGGGGTCCAGGGCCTCTGAATCCTTGGCAAGCGTTTGTCGACCGACCAGGGACTGACCTGGGAGGTGTCCGGGGGCAGGGCTGCCGGGGCCCTTGGCCCAGCTCCTGGGGGTCCACTGGCCAGCCCGGTTCGGGTAGAAGCGCCCCTCTGCTGCCTGGGTGAGTCTGAGAGGGCCCTTCAGGGTGTGTGCCTTCCGGAGGGGCGGGGGGTGTCCAGGCAGCGCCCCGTCACCGTGTCGGTCTCCACACGGGCAAGTGCGTCGCGTCCTCAGGCCTTGGTGTCCCCGTCTGTACGGGGGGAGCGGGGGGAGCAGGGGGGGCGGGCCCCCGGCCCCCGGGCGGAGCGCAGCCAGCCACAGGCCTGACAGGTCCTGCGTCCGCACTGCCTCTGGCCCACGTGCCTTCCGGCCGGCGTGTGGTGTGGCGGGGCGCTCTGGCCGCTGTGGCCCAGGAGGGGCCGTGCCACATAGGAGGTGCCCCGGGTCCATGCCCACGGCGCCCCCCAGTGCCCCCGGGGGACCCTTGTGTCACCACCGTCTTGTTCTCTACGTCCACGCGTCTTCCACAAATCTGTTCTCCCCCCGAGTACAGGCTCTCCCTGTGTGCTGCACTTTGGGGTGGAAGGGCAAAAGGGGCAGAGATCACGGCCGGGGTGGGGGGATCAAGGATGACCCCGATTTGGGGCTGGAGGGCTGTGGCGGTGCAGTTTCTCAGGCCACGGGGGACTCGTGTTTCTGTCCCGGGGGGTTACCTCCTGGGGGTCCGCAGGCGGGCGGCTGTGCACGTCCAGCCCCTCGGACTGGCTGGAAGGGGGCGCTGTCAGCCGCTCCTGTGTGCTCCCCCCGTCCCAGAAGCCCTGCCCTGTCCCCACCTCTCAGGACCGGCTGGAGGAGGACGCCGAGGGCCCCCGTGGGGCGGCTCTGTGGAGTGGGGGCCCGGGGCCGGGAGTGGCGGGAGGCTCCACCTTCCCCACCCCAGCCCCGCCGCCAGGGGCCTGATTCTGAGTGGGGGGCTCTGACTGTCCCCCAGCTCCTCACAGACCCCCGAGTGCCCCACGGTGCCTCTTGTTACGGAGGTCGGGGGGCTGCTGCGGGCCTGCGCCGCCCGCTGTGCTGTCTGCCCTGTGTCCAGCCCCGGGCCGGTGGGCAAAGGGCAGCGGCCCTTTAGGGACCAAGCAGAGAGCTGAGGGGTGGGTGGCCAGGGTCCGTGTAGGACAGACCCCTGGGTCTGGCTCCTCCCCTGCCCTTCAGGGACTGCATCGCTGACAACGTGTGCTCTGGCCCAGAGCAGCCAAGCAGGCAGAGGAGAGCCCGCCTGGCGGCCAGCGTCCGTCTCTGCCCTGCAGCACCCAGGCGCGGCCTCCGGGCCTCCACATCCCCAGGCGTCCCGGGGAGCATGCGGCCAAGCTGCTAGGGGCTGGGAAGGACGAAGGTTGGGCCAAGTGGGGCTGCAGGGACTGCGGGTAGGTCTCCTGAGAGACACCTGCACGTCCCGAGTACGAGTGGGTGTCCCAGAGCAGGCTGACTTCCTGAGCAAAATGGGATGCCCCAAGTGGCGGGCAGACACCCCCAGCCATGGTGGACACCCCGAGTGGCGGGCAGTTGCTTCTCAGCTCCAGCCACGGGTGCTGGGGAATGGTGGGCTCATTGTGGCTCACAAAGGCCACTTTGCAAAGATTGGGTCTTTTATGTGCATTGTCCTGAGTTTTCAAGGTGGACCATTGAAAAAACAAGCCCTCCTCCAGGAGGCAGTCTGCCTGGACTTGGCCTGCAGTCCAGGAGGAGCCCCCACGCCACGGCCTGGCAGGCAGGGGCAGAGAGGCAGGTGGAGAGCCGGCCTGGGGGCACGGGGTACCCTGCCCTTCCTGGGTCTAGCCCCCCACTCCCCCAGTGAGGTCCGCCTGGTGGGGCCCCGTGTTCCTCGGGCTCGGGGTGGGGGGGGCTGGTCCCGGGGGCGCCTCAGGCCTGCCTCTGCCCCGACCCCAGCCCGTGGCTGGCCTGGACCTTCCCCTGGTCCAGGCCCTTGCCAGCTCACTGAGCTGCCTCAGGCCTCCTGGTGGGGAGTGGGCTTCTGGGCCGCACTGCCTCCTCCCCCGCCCCACCCCCGGCCTGGCTGGTTCCTGCTTCTGGCCCCCGCCCTGGGCTTCACCGGCTCCCTCCGCTGGCTCTGGGCCGGAGAGAGGGTGGGCCCACGTGCTGACACCCTCCCACCCACTGCAGGCCTGAGCTTCTCACGGGGCGGGGCTCTGAGGGTGCAGCCCAACTCCCCTCGAGGAGGCCGCAGTTCTGCTGGCCAGAACACGGGGCTCGTGAGACCCCCAGGGGAGGGGGGCCGCTGCCTGTGCCGCGCCCAGGCTGGAAAGGGCCCCCGGGCTCCGTGTCTCTGGCCCAGCCAGGCGCGTCCAGCTTCCCTCCGGGTCTCGCCGCGGGGGCCGTGGCTTTGGCCCGGGTGGTCCCCTTGGGCCTCTCTGAGCAGACGGCCAACCCCAAGGGTGGGAGCCAGAGCCTGGGCGGGGCCGTTCCTGGAGGGCGCCCCCAGCCTGCGGGTGGTGACCCGGGCCGGGGCGTGTGGCTGAGGCTGAGGCCCACGGGCCGGTGTGGGGCCGAGTTTCCTGTTTTGTGAGCGGGCTGAATTTTCCCTTCAAAACAAACAACAAAAGAGGAAGCTCGGGCGTCCTTGCGCTGGGGGTAAGGGGTCATCCCCGCCTCAGCCCCGGGTCCCTAGACTCAGACGCTGCCTCTGTCTGCTTCCTGGCCCTGCGCTGGCGAGCGGGGAGGGCCCTGGCCCCTGGGAGCACGGTGTGTGCCCTATGGGGTTGGGGAGGGCGTCCTGCCCACTGCAGTCCTCGGGGCAGCCTGGGCCGGGTCGTGCCAGGCCAGTTCCTAGAAGTGTGGTGGGGGTGCGGGCGTCCCCCCGGCCAGGCTCACGGCCAGCAGCCTCCCCGGGAGCCTCGCGTGACTGCTCCCGCGGGGTGGGTGCCCTCGGTGTCTGCCCGTGCGCCTCCTCCCGGGCGGGCTCCCCCCCGGACCTGGCCCCCCAGCCGCTTGGCAGAGGGCCCCGGGCTCCGGCCCGCGTGCGCCCCATGCGGCCACGCCTTCCCTGCCTTCCCGCCTGCGTCACGCGGCTCCCTAACCGTCAGAAATAACAGACTCCTGTCTCAGGAATGTTGGAGTCGATGGGGGCGCTGGTTACGTGTGCCGTTGCTCTTGCCAACCCTGGGGCTGTGGGCTGGGGTCCCCGGGGTGCTGGGTGTGCGCCCAGGGCTGAGCTCCCTGAATCCTGGGCTTTGCCCGCGGGGCCCGCCTGCCCCGAGGCCTCAGCGGGGTCCCCACAGGGTCGGGGCCCCCACACGGGGCCGGTCTCTCAGAGGAGCCCTCTGGCCACGAGGACCTGCTGCTCTGCCCCGGGCTGGGGTGTTGGGTGCGTGGGGAACCTGAGTAGGGGCTCTGAGGAGCTTGGAGGGGACGGGGCTAGGGCGGGCGTGGCCAGGCGTGGGGACGGTGCTGTCTGCTGACCACAAAGGGGGCGCGTGCCCCAGCCCTGCCGCCATCCCCGGCTGGCCCGCTGCGACGGGCTCCACGCTGGGGAGCGGTCGGGGGCGGGCGGCCAGGTGGCAGGGGCCCCGACCTGTCCCCAGGTCCCTGACCCCTCTGCCATGTGGGCGGTGCTCTCTCCGGGGGGCGTTGGTGCTCGGAGCCCCTTGGCCGTGGGGAGGCTGGGCTTGCTTAGACGCCCCCTCTGAGCACCTGGGCCGGCGGGCCGGGGGCCGTGGGCACAGGGCGGGCCCAGCTGCCCCCCACCTGCCCCCCCGGGAGCCATGCTTCCTGCCTGTTCACTCCCCTCTCCTGCCCCGGGGAGCCTGGCAGCTTCCTGGGTTTGGTTGGGTCCATCCTGGGCTCTTGGCTCAGGGGTGAGAGGTGTGTCCCTAGGGAAATGTTCTGGAAACCCAGCACGTGCGTGCATGTGATTGGGTGGCCCTGCCCGAGGGCCGGGGCCTGTGACCCACAGGCCAGCAGCTGAAGGAGGAAGCTGTGGAGTGACAGGCCTGCGGGCTGCCCTGCCCCCTCCCGTCCCGAAAGCATAGGCCCCCAGACGCCCCTGTGGCCGTTCGGCGGGTGACGTGGGTGAGGGTTGTCGGCCGCTGGGGGACAGGGAGACAAGAGGCGGGGCTGTGGGCTGGGCAGGGGGCGCCGTGTCCCGGGCAGAGGCCCCAGGACGGAGCCGGGGTGGTGGGGGGCTCAGGGCGGGCCGGGGTCAGGGCAGCCACTTTCTCTGGCTTGTGCAGTGGGTGACGTGTGGTGCCCAGGGCGGAGGCGGGGTTTTCGGAGAGGGTGGCCAGGCGGGTGAACGTCCAGGCCGGGCGGGCGTGCAGGCGGGGCAGGGGTGGGTCATGGTTGGCGAGAGGCCCCGAGGCCGGCGCTGCCCTGGGACAGCGGGAGGCGGGAGGGCAGCCCCCAGGGCCTTCTTCTCTGTCTCGGTGTGGGGGGCCCAGCGTGCCCCCTGACGGCACCCCTGTCTCCCACCCCGCCTCCCCGCGTTCCTCTGCAGTCCATGCGCCTTGGGCCCTGCCCGCTCAATGTCAGAACCAGAGACCTCACGGCGTCTCAGCGTCCAGGAGCGGGCCCGGCCCGGCAGCGGGACCTTGACTCTGGCCCCAAGCTGCCTCTCTGTGACTTCGAGAGCCCTTGTCTTGGGCCTCGGATTCCCCCGAGAGCGGCTGGTCATGGGGCTCCCCCTTCTCTGCCTGTGGGCCGCCGGGGAAGGCTCAGGGCCCATGTGGGGGCGCGCCCTCCCCCACCATCGCCTCTGCTGGGCCGGGGCTGGACACCCGTCCTCTCCGCTCCTCCGAACTGCCCATTCTGCCCCCAGGAGGACCTCGTGAGCGCCGCGTCCCCAGGAGCAAGGCTCCGGCGGTGTGGTTTGTGCGGCAGCCCCAGGCCCCGCTGGGGTGGGCTGTGCCCCCGCCCTGGCACCGCCCTCAGCGTGTGCTGACCGTCCGTGGCTGGGTGTCCTGCCGGGGGGACGGGACCTGGGGATGTGGGGACGTGACCGGGTGCGGGCCGGGCTGGCTGGCACGCGGTAGCTGTCACTGGCCGATGGGTGTGGGGCGGGGGCACCGTGCGGGGGCCGCCGTCAGCTGGCGCCTGCTCCCCGGGCCTGCTGGGGCTCGCTCCGCTCTGGCGGAACAGCGCGGTGCCGCCTGGCCCCCTGCCAGCCGCCGCCTGCCACCCACCACTGCCGTGGCAACACGTTCATCCAGCAATCTCCCGAGAGCTGGGGACTCAGGACCGCTCGGGGGCTCAGGCCCGTGCGGGGGGCTTGGGGTGGGGCTCAAAGTGGCCGAGACCCCCAGCGGGGGAGGTTGTACCTGCAGCTGGCCTGGGTACTGGGAGGCTGCGCGCTGCGTCCCCGCGGCCCACAGCTCGGGTCTCGGCCTCTGGGTCTCCTGCCCGGGCACCCTGACCCACAGCGCTCTGGGACTCACACTGGGAGACGTGCTGGGGGATGTGGGGGGCTGGCCGTCAGCCTGCGTCCGTCCTGTCCCTGAGCCGGTCCCCGGCCCGGCTATGGGAGGCCAGCGATGCTGGAGAGGAACCCCCCCTTCCTTGGGGGTCCTGTAGCTGGGGGATGAGCTGGCGTGGTGGAAGGTCCCCCTTGGCAGACCTTACTTGGGGACACTGGGAGGCCCTGGGCAGGCAGGAGAGAAGGGGGCCCTGCCCTGGGCTTCCCCGTCTGTCCCCAGCACGGGCTGCGTGCGTCTGTCCTGCTGTCCCCCCAACTGTCGGCGGCCCCCAAGTGTCACAGCCAAGAGGACGGCGCGCCGTGGCCAGGCCCTGGGCCAGCGGCCCGCCACGTCCTGTCTGTGCCGAGCTCATTCAGATGCAGGTCGCAGCTGGCGGCCCCCGAGTGACCGCCTGGCTGGACGTCTGCAGGCGGGAGCGTCCCAGAGACTGTAGAACGGGGTCTGTGTGTCTCCGAGCCTCGGCCCTGGCCTCCCCCCGCCATCCCCGCGCTGCAGCAGGGCTCCTGCCCCTGCTCCGGGGGTCTGTGTGCCCGCTGCTGGGGGCCCGAGGCGGGTGCGGGGAGAGGTCGCCTCCTCCTCTGGCTGTCGCCTCCACTGTGGGCTGCCTGGCCCCCCGCTGCCCACCCCAGCCCTGCCCTGGTCGGGTCCCAGAGCCCACGCGGCCCTGGCGGTGGGCTTGTGGGGGAAGAGTGGGCAGGGGGTGGCGGGGCCCACGGTTGGGGGCGCGGCGGGGTCTGAGGCCCAGGCTGGGGCATGGGGCGGCCTGCCGGCGGCCCGCATGGGGCGCGGCACTGGGGGCCCACGCTGGGCGCGGTGGGGGCGGCAGCATTTGGTGAATGAAGATGGATCTGAGGGCTGCTCGGATGCGGCGCGCATCGCTCTCCCCGCGCACTTAGCGTCCCGGGGAGCGGCAGCTGGCGGGACGGGAGGCTCTCCATCAGGGGCCGACAGCTCCAGACTGGCACGCAGGCGGGTGGGGCGGGCGGCGGGCGGGTGATGGGCGGCCCCCAGCCAGCTCGGCACCCCCCCGCCCTCCTCCCCCATTGCTGGCACAGGCTGTCGAGGGGGCCCCAGCCCTGGGACAGGAAGCACCGTGCCGGCCACCTCCCCTGGGATTTGGGTCTCAGGACTGGGTGGGTACCCTGCTAAATGCTGCCGGGGTGGGGGCAGGTCACCGGCCACCTCCTGGGCCCTCCCAGGTGGGTCAGCAGTGTCTGGGTCTGGAGGAGACCCCTACCTATGATCCCTGGAGGAGGGCGGGGAGCGGCTGCAAGGCCCTCGCATGCCCCAGAGGCCTGGGGTGGGGGTGGGCCGGGGCGGAGGAGCTGGCGAGGGGAGGGGGTCTGGGTCCTGCCCGGCCTCCAGGTGGCCGCGTCCAGGAAAGCCTGGCCCCCTCCCCTCCACCGCCCGGTGGCCCTCTGCCAACGTGGGCGCCTAATTAGTAAGTTCTCTGCTGTCGTTCAAACTCCTTGCTCGGCAAAATGGAAATGAAACGTTTTTTCTGGGTGTCAGTATGAAAAATGGCAGTCGCTGGGACGTCACAGAGGACATCTGCTCTGGTTCTCTGGCACGAGTGCCCGTGTGTGGCTGATGCTGCAGAACTTGGGGGGAAACTTTCCTAGGGACCTGGGTGACCTGTGGGTGGGACGCAGGGCCTTCTGGGCCTGGCTTCACGACAGCACGCTGGGACCCCCGGATGGCAGGAGGGTCATCACATGGGCAGGGGCTTCTGCTCCGAGTGCCCACCCTGGGGGCCTGCTGAGGGTGGGCTCGCGTCTGCCAGGCAAGCCCGGGTGTGGTGCCGGCCGCTCGGCGCTGGACGCCAGACTCCTGGAGGGCCCTTAGGACTAGGCCGGCCTCCATCAGGTCCAGGCCCCCACCTGAACCCCTTTCCAACACAGGCCAGGGTGGGCTCTCCATCAGAGGTGGGCGCTCTCCCACAGCAAGCCCTGCCCTCCTGGCCTGCCCTCCACCCTCGGGTATTGGGGTCCATGCCTGGCCTGGCCCTCAACCCCAGGGACGAGGGTGTGCGGGCCCCGTGGCCCAGCCTCATGCACGCCTGCCGCATCCACAGGTGAGTACATCAAGACCTGGAGGCCGCGTTACTTCCTCCTAAAGAACGATGGCACCTTCATCGGCTACAAGGAGCGGCCGCAGGACCTGGAGCAGCGAGAGTCGCCCCTCAACAACTTCTCCGTGGCCCGTAAGTGCGTGGCGGCCGGGGGCAGGGGTCCTCACGCGCCTGCAGCCCCTCGTGGGCCCCCCCAGCCTCGGCGTCTGGGCCGCCAGCCCCAGGGAACTGATAGTGGCCGGTTTTGGCTGCGGGGGTCTCTGAGCCAACGCCCGGGGCTTGTTGGGGGCGGAGTGCTCCCCACCCGCCCCAGAGGTGCAACGGGCCTCCTAGGGCTTCTCCCCAAGGCCCGGACCCGAGGCAGGCCGGCGCGCACCAGCTTCGGGGACCTCTGCCAGCCAGGCACAGGTTCTCAGAGGCCCCAGCCCCGTGTGGGCGTGTGTGCCCACCTCAGCGGGGCGCGGGCTGGGTGGGTGCGGCACTGCTGGCCTGGGCGCCTCAGGAGGCTCAATGGACGGGCACGTTTTCTAAAGCAAGTGCTACCGTGGCCTTGTGTACCTGCAGGGGGATGGCAGGTATGACCCCACCTGTGGTGGGGGACCCAGGCGTGAGGATGGGTGGCCAGGCAGGGCCTCCAGCTCAGGGTGCTGTGCCCAGGGCTGGCCCGGGACACAGGCCTGGTGGGTGGGTGAGTGATGACTTGTTAACTGGCAGACCCGGGGCCCGCCCACCTGCTGTTGGGGTGCAGAGCACGGTCCCGG
This sequence comes from Cervus elaphus, assembly GCF_910594005.1. Taxonomy (NCBI): domain Eukaryota; kingdom Metazoa; phylum Chordata; class Mammalia; order Artiodactyla; family Cervidae; genus Cervus; species Cervus elaphus. Next base: position 70,771,891 of record NC_057827.1, on the reverse strand, counting down.
TCCCATCCCTGGCTCCCTTGTAAGCCCCCCACACTCCGGCTGGCTCCACCCTCGCTGCTGGGAGCCCGGGGTCCGCCAGCTCCCCCACCACGCATCAGACCGGGGTTCTGGTGCAGGATGGGGGGGCGTGTAGCACCGTGGCCCATGCCCCAGCCTCTGCGCCTGCAGATCCCCAGGGGGGGGCCAGCCTGGTCCCTTGGTTGTCCTGCCACCCCCCCCGCCCCCCGCTGCTGTACCTGGCCCCGTCCACGCTGCAGGGGAGGCCTGGCCGACACACCCCACCCCAGGGCTTCCAGTGGGGGAAGCAGAGGCCCTGCCTCCGACGAGGCCCTGGCTGGGGGCTCCTGGGGTGCTTTACCAGGGCTTGGCTCCCCTGAGCCCTGAACCCTCCTCACAGGCCCCTCAGGCTTCTGCAAAGCAGGTAGAACAGCGGCGGGGGAGGGTGCGGGGAGGAGGCAGATACCCGTCCTGGCAGCCCCGTGGCCACGCGTCTGGGCTCCCCACGGGGCCCCCTGGGCTGGGCTGGGGGCTTCGGGCCTGGAAAGGATGCTCCAAGGGGCGGCTGCCACCTCATGGGGGAGGAGGTCCCTCGGGAATGTTCCCCGACCCCAGCGCAGGGGAGTGTGGGGGCTGTCGGGATACACAGGGGAGGTGGGCACCACCCAGAGGGGCTTCCAGCAGCAGGTGGGGCAGGGGCCTTGAGCCAGGCCTTAGGCCAGCAGCAGCAGGAGCTCTGGAGCAGAACCGAGAGGGAGGGGCTGGGCGGCTCTGCCGGGGCCTCTGCAGCAGGGGCTGTTCACTCGGGAGGGATTCCCGGGGTGGGGGGTGAGAAGTCAGGCCCTGGATGGGTCAGCCGCCTGGGTCTTGGGGACTCCTGGTGGTCTCTGATGGGCTGAGCGAGCTGGAGGCGGGGTGTGTGGACCCAGCAGGCTGCCTCACAGGTTTTCCTCCCTCTCCTGCCGCGGGCAGACGTGGGCCCCCAGCACCCTCCCTCCCAGCCCCCCGCCCTGGTCCCCAGCCTGGCAGACTGTTCCTTGCTTCCTTGCACTCGGCTGAGCCTGGCGGGGCCCCTCGCGGTTGCCAGGGCCTAGACACTGGAATGTCGGAGGCCCCTGCGCTGGCCCCAGGCCCCCTCCTGCCTCGCACAGGCCGGGCTGGAACCCAGCCCCTCTCTGGGCCCCGGGCACACCCACAGCTCCTTTGCTGCAGGTGTGAGTGCGTTTGGGGCACGCGTGCTCCAGATGTTCATGCGCTCCCAGGCCTGCCAGCCTCTTTCTGCCTCTGCGTGCACGCGGGGGTCCGGGCAGCAGTGCGGGGAGGCTGCAGCCCAGGTGGCCTCAGGGGTGGGCAGGCAGCCGCTCCAGAGGGTGAGTCATTACGAGCCTCCGTCCCTGGCCTGGCCCTGCACTGAGACAGGGCGGGGAGCCCGCTGGTCCTCTTGCGGCTGGGAAAGCGGTGGGACGTTCCTGCTCGGGAAGCTGGGGAGCTGCTCTCCCATGAGGCCTCCTCCCCGCTGGCCCGTCCTCAGGCCCCCCAAGGCCCCCCACCCTCCTACTGGTTGAGGGCCACGTCCTGGGCAGCTGGGGAGCTCAGAGACCAAAGGACAGACCATGCAGATGTATCCGCCCAGCCACAGACACCCCCTCGGGGGCACCGCCTAGCTCTCAGCAGGGTCCCAGCTGGAAGGGGCGCTTTGGCCCCCTTGTACGGGGAGGGAGACTGAGGCTTGGAGAGGTCTGGCCTGCGGCGGGTGGGCCAGGACACTGTGCAGACAGGTGCTTCCTGCCCCTAGAATGCCAGCTGATGAAGACGGAGCGGCCGCGGCCCAACACCTTCATTATCCGCTGCCTGCAGTGGACCACAGTCATCGAGCGCACGTTCCACGTGGAGACTCCCGAGGAGCGGTAGGAGTGTGGGCGCGGCGCCGGGGAGGCCCCGGGCCCCGGGCAGAGCTGGGGGCCTCACCTGAGCCTCCCACAGGGAGGAGTGGACCACCGCCATCCAGACGGTGGCGGACGGGCTCAAGAGGCAGGAGGAGGAGACGATGGACTTCCGGTCGGGCTCGCCCGGCGAGAGCTCGGGGGCCGAGGAGATGGAGGTGTCGCTGGCCAAGCCCAAGCACCGTGTGGTGAGCCCCAGCCCTGCCCGGGGCCCTGCGGGCACAGCCCCCCCACCCCCCTCCCAGCCCCTGCACGGGAGCAGGGGAGAACGCTGGGTGCAGGAAGGCCTGGGTACTGTTAGCCTGTCCCCCAAGCCCCAGGGTTCCCAGTCGGGGCACACAGCTCTGCAATCTCCCTTGAGCCCTGGACTCCCAAGGACCCCCCCCCCCCACTGCCCCAGCCTCACTGTGCTCGGCCCCAAGGCTGCCCGCGGAGGCCGCAGGCCCCCTTGGCACTGTTGGGCCGCCAGCAGTCTCTGTGCTGCCCCCTGACCCTGGTGCCTGCACGCTGCCCTCAGACCATGAATGAGTTTGAGTACCTGAAGCTGCTGGGCAAAGGCACCTTTGGGAAGGTGATCCTGGTGAAGGAGAAGGCCACAGGCCGCTACTACGCCATGAAGATCCTGAAGAAGGAGGTCATCGTGGCTAAGGTAGGGGCTGGGGCTGGGGGTGAGGGGCCAGGCGGGGCTGGGCAGGTGGCTCAGCAAGGCCTGTCTTCCAGGACGAGGTGGCCCACACGCTCACGGAGAACCGCGTTCTCCAGAACTCCCGGCACCCGTTCCTGACAGTGAGTGCCCCCCCGTGCCCCTGGGCCCCCCCCGGGGGGGTGGGGCGGCTGGTGTGGACTCGCAGCGCTGGGAACCCCAGCCCATGCTCCCTGCCAGCCCGGCAGGCTCAGAGCTTGGCCAATGGTGGGCGGGCCTGCGGGAGGGGCAGACAGCGGTGCTAGGTGCGGGGCGCGCGGGTGCACAGAGTGGGTAGCGGCTCCAGCTTCTGTCCTGCTAAGACCCCGGGAAGCCGCACTCCCCATGCCCACCCTTCTGCACGGCCTTCCTGTGCTTCTCCTGGGAGGCTCACGGCAGGCAGTCCCTGTCCTGGGGGAACTTGGCCCAGGAGGGATGTATGGAAAACCCCCAGCCCTCACCAGGCCTGGCTGGCTGTGCTCCCAGGTCAGCAGTCAGGCAACCAGGCCAGCCCCCGGGGTCTCGTCCGGGACCACTGTGCTCAGCACAGGGGAGGGAGCTGAGGAGCGGTCGGGGAGCGGTCGGACGGCTGCTGCTTAGAAGCGTTAGGCTAGGCATTAAGAGCAGGCATTGTTTGTCCCAGACTTACTCATGAGCGTGGCTTTGCGTCATCCGCTTCATTTTCCCCTTCCCCTCTGTCTTGCCAGAGGATTGTGAGGAAAAGGCCAGGCTTTGTCACACCCTTTACCCTCCATTGGGTTGAGTACTGGCCGCCTCAAGTCCTGCAGAGATCCGGACTTGCCCCCCCTCCGGTTGCCCGCTGGCTCTCCCTGGGGATGGGGGATGTAGCAGAGCATGGGGGAGAGTCTCCCGTCTGTATCTTCATGAGCCAGCGGGCCATCCCATCAGAAGCCTTTCTTTTGAAGTGGGGCTGCCTGTGGTTTGACGCATGAGAGCCAGTGGGTCGTGTCCTGCCAGGGAATCTCCACGTGGTCACTGGACCTGCAGCTGCTGGTCCTCGGGCGTGGCCTTTGGGGCAGCTGGGGGGTCCCCCACTCCACAGGGCAGACGCCCTGCCCAGCCAAGGGCCGGGTTCCAGCTCTGCTTCTCTTGCAGGCCCTGAAGTACTCCTTCCAGACCCACGACCGCCTGTGCTTCGTCATGGAGTACGCCAACGGGGGCGAGGTAGGGCCCTGCCCCGGGGCGGCCCTCTCTGAGCCCCGGGTGTTCGGGGCGGGGTGGGGGGGGGGCAACCTTCCCCACTCCCCATCAGGTTAGGGTCTCCGCCCCGCGGCCCTGGCTGAGGTTGCTGGCCCCACTCAGGCTTCTCGTCCCGCAGCTTTTCTTCCACCTGTCCCGGGAGCGGGTGTTTCCCGAGGACCGGGCCCGCTTCTACGGCGCGGAGATCGTGTCGGCCCTGGATTACCTGCACTCGGAGAAGAACGTGGTGTACAGGGACCTCAAGGTGGGCGGGGCCGGGGGCGGGGGGCAGGGCTTGGGAAGCGAGTCGGGGCGGGGCCGGGAGTGGGGGGCGGGGCTTGGGAAGCGATCCGGGGGCGGGGCCGGGAGTGGGGGCGGGGCTTGGGTAGTGAGCTGGGGGCGGGGCTTGGGTGTGGGGAGGCGAACTGGGGCGGGGCCAGGGAGCACGGTAGGGAGTGGAGGGGGAGGGGAGTCAGGGCGGGGCTGGGGAAGGGGGAGGGGAGCGGAGGCGGGGCGCGCGGCGCCAGGTGGCCGGGAGGCGGGCTGAGCTGGGGGCCCACTTCCGCAGCTGGAGAACCTCATGCTGGACAAGGACGGGCACATCAAGATCACCGACTTTGGACTGTGCAAGGAGGGCATCAAGGACGGTGCCACCATGAAGACTTTCTGCGGGACCCCCGAGTACCTGGCCCCTGAGGTGCGCACTGCCGCGCCCTCGTTCCCGGGTCCCGCCTGTTCCCTCTCCCGCCCCCAGGCCCTCATGTTTCCTGTGCCCTCTGAGCCCGTGCCCTGCACCCCCAGGTGCTGGAGGACAACGACTACGGCCGGGCGGTGGACTGGTGGGGGCTGGGCGTGGTCATGTACGAGATGATGTGCGGCCGCCTGCCCTTCTACAACCAGGACCACGAGAAGCTCTTCGAGCTCATCCTCATGGAGGAGATCCGCTTCCCCCGCACACTCAGCCCGGAGGCCAAGTCCCTGCTCTCGGGGCTTCTCAAGAAGGACCCCAAGCAGCGGTGAGCCCCGCCCGAGCCGCCCTCCAGCTGCCTGACCCCCAACACCCCCAGGAAATGCCCAGCCAGCTTTGCTGGTGGCCGTGTGTGATGTCCTCGGCCTGGGCTGGCCCAGGCAGGGCGGCCCCTCATACCTGGTCAGGAAGACCCCGCCCGGCTAGTACCTCCTGCCCACCTAGCACCCTGCATCTGCTGGACTTTGCCGTGGAAGGGGCTGCTCTTGTTATTTGCTGCCTGGCAGCCAGCCTCAGCCTGAGCCCTGGGCCTGGCAGGCACGACCGGTCACCTTGGCCTCCGTTTCCCCCTCAGGCTTGGTGGGGGCTCAGAGGACGCCAAGGAGATCATGCAGCACCGATTCTTCGCCAGCATCGTGTGGCAGGATGTGTACGAGAAGAAGGTGAGTGGGGCTGCGCCCCAGCCAGCTCGCCTGCTCACCTGCACCTGCTCATACCTGCTGACCCCCACCTGCTCACACCCACTCATATCTGCCCACACCCCCATCCACATGAGGAGGCTTTCGAGGATTGCGGCAGCATGCTTCCTGCACACGTGGTTCTCTGCTTTTTGCTCTCTGCGGGACCCAGGAGCTCCAGGCCCTGGCCTATGCTGGCTGCGTGGCTCACAGATCCCGGAGGGTGGTCCCTAGGCATGCTAGGTGTCTCTCTTCAAGCCCACTTCCACCCTGTTGGCAGCGCACCCTTCCTCTGCAGGCTACACGCAGCCAGCTGGACCTCTGTCCCTGAAACGGGGCTTCCCGACCCTGCCCCTTTCCAGCCAGGGTCCTGCCTCCTGAGGGCTCTGGTGCCAACCCTGACCCAAGACCCAGCCTGCTAGTTGCTACTAGTTCCCAGGCAGTCCTGACCCTGGGCCAGGGTGGAGCACACAGGGGTCCTTGCTCCCTCCCATGAGCCTGGCCCTTTTAAGTTGCCCTCGAATCCTGTGTCATGGTGGGTCCCCTGCAGCTGGACGCTGCCTCGCCACTCTGATGCCCGGGGCCAAGAGTGAGGTGGGTGGCCCCGCAGGTGGTCCCTGAAGGGTGAGGTCCCCCAGGGCACCCAGGCAGGGGAAGGCCCGGCCACAGGCTTGTCTCCTGGGTGGGGAGGTGTGTCCAGGTCCAGGTGTGCCGGGCAGTGTGGAGCAAGGCTGGTAACCTGCCCCCCACTTCTGCAGCTCAGCCCGCCCTTCAAGCCTCAGGTCACGTCTGAGACGGACACCAGGTATTTTGACGAGGAGTTCACGGCCCAGATGATCACCATCACGCCACCCGACCAAGGTAAGGGTGGCTCTCCCTGCCGACCCCTCCTCTCGAGGCAACAGAAGTCTGTTCAGCGTTTCATTGGGCGGCTCCCTCTGCAGGGTGGGCACCAGGGCCGCAGTGCCCCAGTCCCGGGATCGTGGGGGTGGGGGTCACTGAGGCTGGTTGTGGAGTCTGGGAGGTGAGCCCTCGGGGCCTGCCTCAGTTTCCCCAGTGTCTGGGAGCTGAGCTGCCCCTCCTGTCCACAGACGACAGCATGGAGGGGCTGGACAGCGAGCGGAGGCCCCACTTCCCCCAGTTCTCCTACTCGGCCAGCGGCACGGCCTGAGGGGCCCACCGGGCCGAGCTCAGGACACCGCCGCGGGCAGCCACGTGCTCCAGAGGACGCTTCGGAGGATTGGGAGGAAGCCTCACATGGAGGATCTGTATTTAATGTTTTTTATTTCTGGATGTGTTTGGATGGAACCACGCCACCCTCCAACACGGATGGGGAGGTGCCCCATGCTGTGGGCAGGGCCGCCCGCACTGGGGGCAGAGTGCCCCTGGCTGGCCAGCTCTGGAGGAAGACGTTCTGCGGTTTCTCTTAATTTATTCATCCAGTTCTCCAGACGCGGCCTCGGCCTTCGGAACAATTAGATTCCTGTAGGAAAACGAGGACTTCTGCAGCCGCGTGCACATGGGTCCCCATGGGCCCTGCGTGTGGCCCCTCCGTCCGTCCGTCCGTCTGGCCAGCTGTCCCTGGCTGCCTCTGTCTCCCCCAGCCCCACAGCCCTGGAAGCTGTCTGACTGTGGGGTGCTGGCCCAGCCCCCTTCTCGCTCTGGGAGGGGCTGAGTGGAGGCTGCAGGAGGGCGGCCCCCAGGATTGGGCCGGCTGGGGCTCTGGTGAGATAGAGGGGCCGGGTGCCACCTGTTGCTGTCTGTGCGTCCTGGGGTTTCTGATCTCAGGAGAAAGCCCTCCCTGCGCCCCTTTCCCACTGGGACCGTCTCCCCGATGGCTCCCCCGGTAGCACTTGTCCTTCTAGAAGCTTCACTCCCGCTGTTGCCCCGGCCCCGCCCGACGCCCTCTGCAGGGGCCATCGCTGCACCCAGTACGCCTCCCGGCCAGACGCTGCGCTGCACCAAGGCGTTTTTTTATACTCAACTTTAGTATTTTTACTATTATGAGACTTTCCCTCCAAATTCTTCAATAAAAATTGCTTTTCAACTCTGGCTCGGCTCGTTTCGCTGGGTGGCTGGCCCCCTCGCAGGGCGGACCTGGCCTTCCTGCACCCAAGGCATCCTGCCTGGAGGCCTGGGGACGACTCATGAGGGGTGTCCCCTACCCGCCTCTGGCAGGATTCACTGGGGGGGTCGGGCGGAATGCCTTGGCTGCTTCTGTGCCCACGGCTTCACCCCAGCCCCACACCTCAAGCAGGCCACCCAGACTGCACAGCTGTCTGCGCAGCAGCACCACCCATGCAGCAGAGCTGGCCATCAGGATGGACCGAGACCTTGCAGGGCCTACTGCTGGCTAGGATAGACACTCCAGCCACCGCCAGGCCCTGGGACCCGAGAGGCCCAGAGGACAGCCTGCCGGGGGTCACACGGCAAGCCTGGGACAGCTGGGAGGGGGCCCAGGGTGTCCAAGCGGCCCAGCGGGACAAGTCTCGGGCGCCACCTGGTGGGCGCAGAGAGAAGCTGGCCGCGCCGCGCCGGCCTCCGGGCGGGACCATCCGGCACCTGCGGGGAGGGGCGGGGCCTCGGCTCTCCCCTCTAGTGGACTCCGCCCCGAAGGTGTGGGCTGGACGTCCACGGGGGCTGGCGCCTGGGCCTGGGGACGGGGTCGCAGCCGTCTCTCCTCCAGGCTCCGGGGCAGGTGGCCCTGGCAAGGCATTCCTTGGGGTGGGGGGGCTGCCCGCTTGTGCTGGACGGGGTGCCTGAGAGGAGTGTGAGGTGCTGGAGGTCAGTCCAGGCCTGGGGGTGCCTCTGCTGCTGCTGCTAAGTCGTTTCAGTCATGTCCGACTCTGTGCGACCCCATAGTCGGCAGCCCACCAGGCTCCGCCATCCCTGGGATTCTCCAGGCAAGAACACTGGAGTGGGTTGCCATTTCCTCCTCCAATGCATGAGAGTGAAAAGTGAAAGTGAAGTCGCTCAGTCATGTCTGACTTCTTCATGACCCCATGGACTGCAGCCTACCAGGCTCCTCAGTCCAGGGGATTTTCAAAGCAAGAGTACTGGAGTGCGTTGCCGTTGCCTTCTCCTGGGGGTGTCTCTGGAGCCGCCCAGTTCTCTGGGGGTCCCTTAGGGCCCAGTTCTGACAGGCTCTCAGCTATTTCACTCTAGTATGCAGCTTCCTTGGAAACCACAAACACGCCAAATGTTACCTGCTAAACATGCTTTAGATCAACTTCAGAAACAAAAAAACGTGCTTCGGATTGGAAGCCTGTGCACTGTTGCTGGGAATGCACCACGGCACAGCCTATGGAAAACAGTATGGAGGCTCCTCAAAACAGAGCTGGAACCACCACGGGACTCGGCAGTCCCACTCCTGCAAATATGTATGTGCCCCAGAGGAGTGGAAGCAGGGTCTTGAGGAGGTGTGCATTTTTAACACCATAGAAAAGGGGGCAATGTGGAAACCAGACAGTACAGCAGTACCTGATGACCCCCAAACTTCAAGCAAATGGTATCCCAACGTGGCCAGTGTGGTGTGGAAACCCGGGGTGGACGCCTTTGAAGCTGAAGCTGGGGCATGGCGGGGGGCAGCTGGCCAGGGAGAGGGGCTCAAGCTGCTCCTTCCCATGGGACCCCCTTGGGAGACGGGGTGGTGGCTTCAGGGACATTTCTTGGCCTGGGACAGGCTTCAAGGTCATGGGCACAGACACAAGAGCAACCTTACTCTGTGTCCTGTCCAGGTGGGTTGGGCCAAGAGGGGATGAACCAAGGGCGAAGACCCCAGAACATCCGGACCTTCCAGGAGGCGGGGCTGTGGAGGCACCTCCCCAGCAGAGTGGTGGGGTGCGGGGAGTCAGGCACCTCGGGGAGAAATTCCACAGGGCCATCCTGTCCTGGCTGGTAAGGCCACAGTAGACCTGGAGGGGCCTGGTGAATCGTGGCCCCGGAGCAGTGAAGCCCAGCAGGGCACCCTGGCCTGCACGGGAGGCTGTAACACCCGCCCATGTCCCACCCTGTCCTTCACCAGGCCAGCCCCCCAAGGGACAGGGAGACGGGAACAAAAGCGCCTTTAGCATCTGGGGTGCCCACGGGTCGGGCCAGCTCCCAGCTCCCAGCGAGGGGCCGGCCAGGCTGGGGTGTCGGAATGGCACAGGGTCGGGGCCTTCCCTGAAGGAGATGCCAGCCCAGGAATGTCTGCTCAAAGATGGCTCATCGTTCAACAGAGACTTACCCAGCCCTTCCCTCTGACTTTGCCTCTCTCTACTTGAAGTGGGTTTCTTGTCGACAAGGGGGCTGGCTGCTCTCGCTGTCTGAGGGTCTTCACGCCCCGGGGTTGCCTGGCCCAGCTCCAGCAGCGGGTCAAGTCGTGGCTGAGCCTTAACACCATCGTACGGCTCTCTGTACGCCTCGCTGCTGCTTTACGCCTTCTTTCCTCTCGCTCTGCCTCATTTTGGATTAATGACTGTTCTTTAACATCCCATTTTCTGTCTTTTATGGCTTATTTCATCAGCTTTCCCACTGCTGTCTCTTTTCAGTTCCAGGACCCAGGATCCCATAAGGAATTCAGAATAAGTGCTCTCTGCAGGGAGGACGTAGCTATGGCCTGGCTGCGCTTGGACCTCGGTCTGTAACTGACTCACCAGCCTGGCTTTGAGACCCAGCGATCCACAGTCCTCATGAGATCGCACACCTGCACGTCCCGGCTCCCTGCTGTGCTCACAGCTTGTTGCCATCACGTTCAAAACCCCCAACATACATTATTTTTGCTTTTAACAACTGTTTTTTTAACATTTTTAAATATCCTTAATCGGTAAAACACACGTCACGTTTACTGCTTCAGCCAGGCCGGTGGCATTCGGTGTGTTCACGTGGTCATACCACCACCATCTCCAGAAACGTTCACCTTCACAGACCAAACCTATTCCCCTTCACTCACTGCCCACCTCTGCCCTGCCCCCGGCCCCACCCCCTGCCCATCTCCGAGTGGACTGGCAGGACCGTCCTGTTGCGGCTGGCCTACTTCCCTCGGCTCGACATTCTCTGGGTCCGTCTGTGCTGTAGTCTGTCAGGCTTTCCTTCCTTTTTAAGGCCAGACCCTATTCCACTGTAGGGATGGGCCGTGTTGGCTTAGCCCTTGCCCCCAGATGGACGCGTGTTCCTCTGTCCTCTTGTGAACGGCATTGCTGTGAACACGGGTGCACAGGCTTGCTTCCCTGCAGGGTGTTTGCCATAGGTGGGAGTGCTGGGTCACTGCGGCGCTGTCCCGACGCCGCCCCGCCTGCTGTCCACGGTCGCGCACGGGGCTATGTCCCCACGGGCGCCCTGATGGGGGCGAGGCCGCTCCTCCCGACGGTGACCTGTGTCCCCAACGATGAGCCATGCCAAGCCTCTCTTCCCCTGCTCGCCGGGGTCACGGTCTGTGGGTGGACGCGGGGATGGAGGTGACCCCCGAGGAAGACGGCCGACCGCCGACCAGGGCCTTGTGCTGTGCTCCCGGGGCTGAGCCAGGCGGCCCCTGAGTGTTCTCAGCTCAGAAGACCCGGGACTCACTTGTGACCCCCTTTCTTAGACCTAAGGCCTCCTCGAAGCCCTCCGCCTCCCTGCTGCCGGGGTCCCAGGCTCCGCCCATGGGGGCAAACCGTGCCCTGGCCCAGCCCCCCAAGGATCGGGGTCACTTGACCCTCCAGCTGGCCAGCGGCCCGGCTGCCTGCCCCAGCGCACCTCCCGGCTCCGCCAGGTCCTCCGGGGAGCCAGGCTGACCGCCCATGGGCTCCTCTTGGCCCGCAGCGCTGCGGGGGTCTGTGTGTGGGAACCGGCCCGCCTGTCTGCTGCCTCCCTCAGGCCCCACCCCTGGCCAGAACCCACCCTCCTGGGCAGGGGCGGGCGGGTCCCCCGGGCCCAGGCCCGGAGACGGCAGTGTGTCCGGCGGCCTTTCAGGGACAGTCTGTGACCTGGCCCACCCGAGCGGAGCTCTGCCGTGTGGAGCCAGCGGGTCACAGGCCCCAGGAGCCGGCAAGTGAGTCCTCTCGTCCAAATATAAAGCATTTATTGTCTTCGGTCGTCAGGAGCACAAAATACAAAAGAGAAAAGGCACCCACCCCCGGGTCCTCAGTCGAGGCGGCTGGGCGGTCCCGGTGGGCTCAGGCCTCAAACACGGCGCACCCGGAGCACAGCACTCTCTCGTGAAGGTCGCCCCCGCAGCTGAAGAGACCGGGCAGCGGAGGAGCTGCGTTAGGGCAGTCACGAGGGGGGGGCCCCTCGCCCGCACTCACTTCCCCGGGGAGGCCCCGCCCCCACGCCCGCACTCACTCCACATGGGCGCACAGAGCGCAGGCCACGGCTCCGCAGCTGCAGCAGGTGCGCACGCAGCGCGCACACAGGGCCCGCTCGCACTGGCCGCACGCCGCCTTTCCGTCCACGGCCCGCACGCACGAAGAGCAGGCTCCCGATGCCGCCCCAGCCGGGTCTGTGCGGAAGAAACACCGGTCAGCCCAATGGTGACCGGGAGCCCTGGGACCGGGGGCTTCCCCTCGCCCCCCGGAGGACAGCAGGCCACCCTCCTCCAGCGCCTTACCCACCACTAGTCACCCTGTGCGGAAGCACAGAGCTTGGACCGGTTCACCAGGGGGAGATCCCAGCTGGCTTCCCTGAGGCCCACCTGCAACTCTCAGCACCCAGAGGTCGGGAGCCTGGGCCAGCTCTTCCCCTGACCACCTGCAGCAGAACTCGCCAGGCCTTCAACCCCTGGCGCGTCTCACAGCTGGGTTTCAAAGTGTGGTCCCCGTGTCCTGGCTTAACACAGGGGCTCCTGGGCCCTGGGGGGTGGGAGTTTTTAGCCAGTGATGCACGTGACAGTCTGAGGCTACAGCACACTGCAGAGGGATTTGGATGAGAGCTACAGGTGGAAAGCAGGCGGGACACCCACGGGGGTCACCCAGAGGGGTGTCTGCTCCTTTCGATCCAACGGTTAGAGCTGTTCACAGCTCCCACACCTCAGAGGTGGCAGAGCCTCCTGCAGTGGCAGCCTCCGGGCATTTGCCCCGCTCTTGGCATCAGACTCCAGCCCAGGAGGAAGAGCCCCCGCCCCATCCTGTCTGCAGCAGAGACCTGGGAAGCGCCTGCCGTAGACCTTACTCACCAGCCTCGGAGGCCTGCGCTCGACTCCGGGTCAGCCGGCCGTCGGGCCCAATCAGCATCTGCCCGCGCGCGGCCCGAGGGGCTTCTGTGGGGCCGGGCCTCGGGGACTCCGGCGTGTGGACGATGGCGCAGCCTTCCTCCCACGCAGGGTCCATGCAGGCCTGGGCCCCACGGAAGAGGAGCTGCGTGGTCTTCTCTGGGGAGGACAAGCATTGCCCGCTTACCCCCCTGTGGTGTGGAAGCCCCTGCGGGGCTGCCTATCCCCGGAACCGTGTGTGCCGAGCCCTCCTCTGAGCAGTCTTCCAGCCACCCGGGACCAAGCTGCTCCTGGCGAGGCTGCCCTCCTGCCCGGGCTCAGTGGGCACCTCCTCCAGCCAGGTTCTGCACCCTGCAACCCCATCTGGGCTCCCCCGTCCGGTCACTCTGCTCATTTTTCATAACGTGTGGCCTCACCTCCTCCCCAGAACCCACAGGCAGGCCTCCTTCGACAGGGGAAGCTCTGCGCTGTGGATCACCAACTAAAGCACAGCAAGAGACTCAGAGCTGAGCCTGCAACCTTTCGGCTGCTGCAGAGCTCCTGGCAAGGTACCCCATAACTTTCCAGACCTCTGTGGGGCCCGGACATCTCCCTACCCCTGAGCAGCAGCTTTCCATCAGGGTACTACGGGCTTTCACAAGGTCAAATGCTAGGCGCCAGCCCCAGGAATGCTCTGTGGTTGTCTGCCCTGTCCCAACAGAGCCAGGGTGGAGAGCTTAGGAGCTGCTGGCGCTGGGTGATATCGACAGAAACACATGGCTGATAACTCAACCGGAGTGATGATAGCCTGCCACACGCAGCTCCTCCTCCTCTAGTCTCCCCATTCATAACAGGGTGGATGACAGCCTGCCACACGCAGCTCCTCCTCCTCTAGTCTCCCCATTCATAACAGGGTGGATGACAGCCTGCCACACGCAGCTCCTCCTCCTCTAGTCTCCCCATTCATAACAGGGTGGGACTGGGGTGGGGCGGGAGGGCAGGTCATGCAGTGAGGCTAACACTTGTCTTCAAGGGCCTGTGGCCAGTTCAACATAAAGAGGCCAAAGGTAGAGACTTGGAAACATTACACATTAGTTCACACGGGCCTCACGATGTCCTGCCTGTCTCAGAGAATGTCCAGAGAGCCTAGCACTCCCTCCCCAACAGGCTCTGAATGGGACAAGCTCTGCAAGTGCTCCAGGACATCGTGGTCAAGAGCTAGATTGACTTGTGTGTGTGTGTTAGTTGCTCAGTCGTGTCTGACTCTTTGCGACCCCATGGACTGTAGCCCGCCAGGCTCCTCTGTTCATGGGATTCTCCAGGCAAGAATACTGGAGTGTGTTGCCATGCCCTCCTCCTGGGGATCTTCCCAACCCAGGGATGGAACCCAGGTCTCCCTCATTGCAGGAGGATTCTTTACTGTCTGAGCCACCAGGGAACCCCTTTCTTCTTTCTGTTTGCAGTGTTTCCGTTTTTGGAATGTCCTGAGAGAGGAACAATTGCAGTTTGGCCCAAGTACCCTAGGCTTCACTCATTTACATCACCTGCTAACCCCTCCAAAGTGATGATCAGTATTATCAATGCACTCAAAAATGTGCATGAGGAAGCCAGAAGGGAAGGCTTAGGTCAGGGCCCTCACATCTCTCCAACCGGACAGTCCAGCCGCGCTGAGCCGGACAGCACACTCCAGCTGCCCGGTTTTTGCACAGGCTGTTCCCTCTGCCACGAACTTCCTTCCTTTCCCTCTCTGCCTGCCTAACCCCGCAGGAGCTGGCTTTGACTCTGTTCCTCCAGGAGACCTGAGAGCCTGCTGGGGTCTTTCGGTGACCCGTGCCTGCCCCTCAGGAGAGTCTTCCTTCGACTGGCCCCCCAGCAAACCGGGAGGCAGGGTCTCCCGCAGAGGCACCGCCTGGCAAGGAGGGCGCGCTCCACACAAGCCTCTCGGGTTATAAGGGGTGCCTCTGCCGGCTTTCCCACCGGGACGAGTCCCGCGAGGCGGGACCCGGAGGCCTCTCGCTGGGCTGGTCAGATCAGAGCGGGCTCCTGTGAGTCCAGTATTGCCGCAGGACCGAGCCCCGACTCGGCCCCACGCAGAAGCCGTCCGTTTCGGGAGGTGGGGAAGGGGCAGGTCATGGACGCGGGAGCATTCACGCCGTCCTACTCGCCGCTCCTAAGACCGGTCAGGCGGCGGGCAACACGGGCCCCGGCTCAAGGGGGCGCGGTCGGCGGGGACCCCCCGCCCAGCCCCGCTTCGCCGCACTCACCGAAAATCTCTCGCGTGAGGCGCTCGGCGCACACGCCGCGACTCAGCTCTCTCTGGCCGACACGCACTTTGAGCTGCAGCGGGGCCGCATCCGCGAAGGGGCAGCCCCGCTTGGGCATGGCCGCGGCCCAGAGCGGCTCCGCTCGGCCGCCGCGCCTCTCTTGCCCGTGACGTCACAGCCGCGCGCCAACCCGGCGCGGAGCGGGGGCGGGACTAGCACGCGGCGCGACGCGGGATAGGCCCAGGGCGAGGGCGGGGGCGGGTCTCTTGCTCTGGGAGGTGGGACTCAGAGGCGCGGGAAAGTCCGGGGAGAGGTCAAGGGTCAGAGCGGGCGCGCCACGGGCAGGGATACGGGACGGCAGTTTGGTGCGAAAGCGCCGCGGGATAGGCTGGGGACGACGTGGGGGCGGGACTCGTGAGACACGCGGCCCGTGATAGGCCGGAGGCGACATGGGGGAGGGACTCGTCTGAGGGGGCGAGGACTCATATGAGGCGGCGCGAGAAAGGCGAGCGTATTGGCTGTTTCTTTGGTCCGTAAACAACTCTTTTCTTTTTTTTTTTTTAAATTTATTCATATTTTTAATGGAAGAATAATTGCTCTACAGAATTTTGTTGTTTTCTGTCAAACATCAACATGAATCAGCCATAGGTATAACTCTGGAAACTCATTATATTTCTTCCTTTATATCACCAATGGTCTGAGGAGGATTCACTTTTTCGTATTTCTTTATTTTTAACACCAGAAACATTTTGTATCGGGGTATAGCTGATTAACAATGTTGTGGTAGTTTCAGGTGAACAGCAAAGGGACTCAGCCATACATAGACATGTGTCCCTTCTCCCCCAATGCCCCCTCCCGTCCAGGCTGGTACAGTGTTGAGCAGAGTTCCATGTGCTAACTTTTCTTTATTTCTTAATTTGGAGGAACGTCTCGCCTACACAAGTGGAGAGTGCCTTACACTGGGCCATTCTGGGCCCTGCTACGTCATTTGGAGTAGGTCTGAGGTAATGTTGGGCTCTGACCGAGCAATGAGACTCCGGCCCCACCCAGGCTTCTTACCGCTGCCTGCCTGCCTGACCCTTGTCCTGCCAGCTGGCCCAGGGGCCATCCAGCATGTTCCTCTGTAGCCTGGATTTCTGGTGACAAAGCCGAGGGCCTCAGGCTTACAGGACACGCCCCACATGAGGCACGTCACAGCCCTGGACACTGACCCCTTCTAGAACGAATAGGGGCGAGGCCAGCCTGTGGTCCAGGTGCCCCTTCCCGCCTGGCCTGGTGGGTCTGGAAGACCAGGTCCGGAGGGGGCTTTGGCAGCGTTTTCCCTGTCGTGTGGCTGTCGTGTGGTACTATTCCTGTTAGCCATCTGCAGTAACTGTGACTGAAGAGACGCTTGATTGGTTTTATCCTAGAAATAGACGAAATTCCCAGGAATATTGTTTTTAATCTTACAGATCTTGGGAATTTTAAAAAGTTTCTTTGGGTTCAGATTTGAAACTGCCTTAGACTCTTTTCAGTCACAGTAAATATTCAATAGATGCAAAACATTGTGATTAAAAGAATCTTGACAGGTCTTCTATTTCAACTTAATTTTAAGAAATATTTGTTGAGGGCCTGGTCAGTGTTGGATTCCTTTTCTAGAGGTGCTAGTAACAAAACTCTCAGACTGGGGGTGTAGACAATACACATTTCTTCTCTTTAGTTCTGGGAGTTGGAAGTCCCAGATTGAGGAGGGCAGAGCTGACTTCTCCTGAGGCCTCTTCCTCATCCCCTTCTCTAACAAGGACATCAGTCAGACTGGATTAAGACGAAGCCATGAGACCTCTTGAAAACTTAATTACATCCTGGTTTCTCAAAAAGTTGAAAATAGGACTACCATGTGATCCAGCAATACCACTTTGGTGTATACAGAGGAATTGAAACCAGTATCGAAGTGCTGTGCCCCCATGTTCACTGCAGCATTTTTGCAATAGCCAAGACATGGAGACAACCTAAGTGTTCTTCTATGGATGAGTGAGTAAAGAAATGAGTGATATTTGGAATTACATGTAATGAGATAGTATTCAGCCATAAAAAAGGCCATCCTGCCAATTACAACAACATGAATGAACCTGGAGGATGTTTTGCTAATTAAGTCAGAGAAAGACAAATATAGTAGTGTATAATTGCACTTACATGTGGAATTCAAAATCATCAGAGAAGCAGAGTATAATGGTGGTTGCCGGGCGCTGGCATTGGGGGAAATGGGGAGCTGATGGTCTGATGGTACAGACTTCTGGTTATAAGATGGAGAAGTTCCATGGTTCTAATAATGTACAGCACAGTGACTAGAGTTAACAAGTATTATGTACTTGAAAGTTGCTAAAGGTAGATGCTAAATGTACTCACCATAACAAAAACAGCAAAATGGTAATTACATGACGTGAAGGATGTATTATCTCACCTTATCATGGTTTGCAATATGTATGTGTATGAAATCATGACATTGTACACCTTAATGTTATAAAAATTAAGAAACAGAAACCTCGTTTAAAATGGAGTCAGAGGGACTTGCCTAGTGGTCCAGTGGTTAAGATTCCAGGCTCTCAAAATAGGGGGCATGGGTTTGATCCCTGGTTGGGGAACTAGATCCCACATGCAACCAAGAGTTCAAGCATGCTGCAACTAAGATCTCGTGTACTGCAACTAAGGCCCGGCACAGCCAGACAGATAAATCGATATTTAAATAAAATACAATGGAGTCAGAGAGAATTCCCTGGCGGTCCAGGGGTCAGGGCTCTGCATTTTCACTGCTGAGGGTTGAGGGTTCAATCCCTAGTCAGGGAACTAAGATTCCACAAGCGGCACGGTCAAAGATTTAAAAAATAAATTGGAGTCAGGAGGCCAGAAGAGGGAGCAAGCACACCCTGTGTGTGTGCTGTGTGCTCAGTCACTTCAGCCGTGTCCGACTCTTTTCTATGGACTGTAGCCCGTCAGGCTCCTCTGTCCATAGGATTCTCCAGGCAAGAATACTGGAGTGGGTTGCCATGCCCCCCTCCAGGGGATCTTCCCGACCCAGGAATTAAACCCTATCTCTGGTGTCTCCTGCATTGCAGGCAGGTTCTTTACCTACTGAGCCACCTGGGAAGCCAAGCACACCCTGCCACACCACATTAACTGCAGACCCAATAGGAAGAGAGCACCTTGCCGTACTTCACTAATAGGAGGAGGAAGGAAGAACTCCACTCCTGGCAACAAGCCAGCCAGTAAATGACCGCTTACATGCCAAAGTCTCAGTTTCCACCAATGGACTCTTTGCTTAGACGGGCCCCTCCTAATTATCCCTTCTCCTCTATTAAAGAAGTGCCTCTTCTTTGTTCTCCAGACTTGCCTGTGGTTTGCCATAGATTGCATGTTCCAAATTGCAACTCTTGGCTGTTTCCGAATAATTCCATTTTGCTGGTCTCTTTTATTGTTGTAGGTCAACAGTGTATAATTAAGGTGTGCATTATATGTGCCAATTACTTGTTCTGTGTCAATTATATCTTGATATATGTTGGATCATAGGAAAAGCAAGAGAATTCCAGAAAAAAATCTATTTCTGCTTCACTGACTACACTAAAGCCTTTGACTCTGTGGATCACAACAAACTGGAAAATTCTTAAAGAGATGGGAATACCAGACCATCTTACCTGCCTCCTGAGAAACCTGTATGCAGGTCAAGAAGCAACAGTTAGAACTGGACACGGAACGACAGACTGCTTCCAAATAGGAAAAGGAGTACGTCAAGGCTGTATATTGTCACCCTGCTTATTTAACTTATATACAGAGTTCAGTTCAGTCGCTCAGTCATGTCCAACTCTTTGCGACCCCATGGACTGCAGCACACCAGGCCTCCCTGTCCATCACCAACTCCTGGAGTTTCCTCAAACTCCTGTCCATTGAGTCACTGACGCCATCCAACCATCTCATCCTCTGCTGTCCCCTTCTCTTCCCTCAATCTTTCCCAGCATCAGGGTCTTTTCAAATGAGTCAGTTCTCGCATGAGGTGGCCAAAGTACTGGAGTTTCAGCTTCAGCACCAATCCTTTCAATGAATATTCAGGTCTGATTTCCTTTAGGATGGACTGGTTGGATCTCCTTGCCGTCCAAGGGACTCTCAAGAGTCTTCTCCAACACCACAGTTCAAAAGCATCAATTCTTCAGCACTCAGCTTTCTTTATGGTCCAACTCTCACATCTATACATGACTACTGGAAAAACCATAGCTTTGACTAGACAGACCTTTGTTGGCAAAGTAATGTCTTTGCTTTTTTTTTTCTTTGCTTTTTAAGATGCTGTCTAGGTTGGTCATAACTTTTCTTCCAAGGAGCAGGTGCCTTTTAATTTCATGGCTGCAGTCACAATCTGCAGTGATTTTGGAGCCCAAAAAAATAGCCTCTCACTGTTTCCACTCCCCATCTATTTGCCACGAAGTGATGGGACCAGATGCCATGATCTTAGTTTTCTGAATATTGAGTTTTAAGCCAATTTTTTCACTCTCCTGTTTCACTGTCATCAAGAGGCTCTTTAGTAGAGTACATTATGTACTCTATGCAGAGTACATCATGTGAAATGCTGGGCTGGATGAATCACAAGCTGGAATTAAGATTGCCAGGAGAAATATCAACAACCTCAGATATGCAGATGACACCATCCTTATGGCAGAGATTGAAGAGGAACTAAAGAGCTTCTTGATGAAGGTTGAAGAGAAGAGTGAAAAAGGTGGCTTACCACTCAGCATTCAAAAAACTAAGATCATGGCATCTGGTTCCATCACTTCATGGCAAACAGATGGGAAAAAATGGAAACAGTAGTAGATTTTATTTACTTGGGCTCCAAAATCACAGCGGACGGTGACTGCAGCCATGAAATTAAAAGATGCTTGCTCCTTGGAAGAAAAGTTACGACCAACCTAGACAGTGTATTAAAAAGCAGAGACATCACTTTGCCGACAAAGTTCCATATAGTTAAAGCTATGGTTTTTCCAGTAGTCATGTATGGATGTGAGAGTTGGACCATAAAGAGGCTGAGCACGAAAGAAGTGATGCCTTTCAGCTTTGATGCTGGAGAAGACTCTTGAGAGTCCCTTGGAGATCAAACCAGTCCATCCTAAAGGAAATCAACCCTGAAAATTCATTGAAAGGACTGATGCTGAAGCTGAAGCTCCAATAGTTTGGCCGCCTGATGTGAAGAGCTGACTCATTGGAAAAGACCCTGATGCTGGGAAGATTGAGAGGAAGAGAAGGGGATGACAAAAGATGAGATGGTTGGATGGCATCACTGACTCAATAGACATGAGTTTGCTTAAAGCCCAGGAGATGGTGAAGGACAGGGAAGCCTGGTGTGCTGAAGTTCATGGGGTTGCAAAGAGTCAGACACAACTTAGCGACTGAACAAGAATAGCAATCACATGATTGATAATTCTTTTTAAGTCCTTACCTCCAAATACAGTCACAGTCTGAGGTGCTAGGAGTTGAGGTGTCCACATGTGAATTCCAGGAGGACACAAGCTAGCCCATAAGTGGCGCCACGCTCTGTGCTAGGCTCTCGGGGGTGGTGTTGGGCAGAGCCAACTGGGTCCCTGCCCTCTGGTGGGACAACTGTTACCAAAGGGGAAGTACAAGGGGCTATGGAAGCAGAGTAAGGAGACCTACCTTGCCCAGAAAACTGGCTGGCCAGAAGCCAAACACAGGCAAGGCATCTGTGGAATGGCACAACTTGATCTTAGAAAGTCGGACTTTCTGGAATTGAATACGCGTCAGATGAGGAAGGGACATGCGTTGTGTTTCCCCAGAAGTGCAGCAAAGCTCCCCTCCGACAAATGCAGAGGGGCAGGACTGGCCGGAAATGTTTTCGCTAAAATGTATTAATCACAGTTTCCCCGGGGTCCTAAAATTTTGAGTTACTTATCATCTCAGTTGTGTACCATGGTTGCATTACTTTGAGTGACTGTTAGATTGGGAAATAGTTTACTGATAGTACAGCTGTGTGTACGAACGTCCACTGGAGTGCCCGGATGGTCCGTGCGTCCACATCCACCCGTTCCCATGGTGACCCGGCACCCCGCCCCGCCCCCGCAGGAGTGCTCGGTGCTCGGTGCTCGGCATTCCACCCCGCAGGGCGGGCTCGCTCTGCGCACAGCCCTTCGTGTCTGACTTCACCCTCAGCTGGCTGACTCCAAGACCGTCCAGGGTCCCACACCCCTCCGTGGTCTCCTCCTGCTGTTGCTGAGTGTCTTCCGTGTGTAGATGGACCACAGTTTTTGTTGACCTGTGTACAGGCACCTGGGCCGTGCCGGGTTTCGGCTCTGATGAAGGCAGCTGCTCTGAACATCCCCTTCTAAGGCTTTTTCTGGACATTCATGGGTCAGTCTCTAAGAGCGGAATGGCTCAGCGGTAGGGTAATGAACATTAACCTTCTGAACAAAACGACAGCTTTCCAAAGGACTTCAAAAACACATTTTATCGAGCAACATCCTCAAATCACTTACTTGTCTTTTCCCCACATATTCAGTTGAGACCAGTGTAAGCTCCTCTATCCTGGGGGTCTGCTGTTGGCGCCAAGGAGAGAGGGCACCAGGTTATAATTGCTCAGACCCTCACAACACCTGATACTGAGAGAAGGCGGCTAACCTCACCCCCCACCCTCCCATCTCTGGACCACACAAGGGCGAGGATGCCGGTGCCAGGCGAGAATGACGTCCCCTCTAGTTTGGTGTCTTTTCTGTAAAACTTCTGCAGGTGCTCAGACATACTGCCTGGGGCTGCCTCCCCAAGATGTGGTCCAGAGCTGGAAGGAAAAAAACAACTTGTATTGGAGTGAAGGATTTAGCGGCAGCTTTCTAATCTAAGTTGCAGGCTGACCTTGCCGAGTCAGGAGTGTAGCTTTTTACACAGAACAAAGTGATTTCTCTTTCTTCTGAAAAATGCCTGCTCTGGTTGATTGCCCAGAGTGTGCACCCCGTTATAGCAGGACGGGATGAGAAGGTCATCTGGTCAGGAGAAGCACAGTCCTCGGGGGGCAGGGAGGAGAGCTGGGGCCCACTTCCTCCTTCCCTAAGAGCTCACCCTGCCTCGGGGCTCTCTCCTTTCCTCCCCCTTGCTCTGTCATGAAGGGAAATAATTCTCGGGAAACGCCAAGGTCAGTTTCTTCTGGTGTTTCTCACTTCTAGCCCTGCTGCCTGAGGAAGCTGGTCCACACATGTGCTCCTGCATTCTTTCAAATCAACCAAAAGCCATTCTCGGCTGCTTGGAAAAGCTCGCTAGTGTGTGTGAAGCCATACTCTCGGTATGTGGCCTGTTCACCTAATACCCTGTCACAAGAGTCCGGGACTCCAGGGTGTGAGCCGGTGACACCGGGCCCTGCAGAACTTCCTGGGGCTGGCGGGGTCCATGGGAAGCAAGCCGGGTTGGCACCTGCCCAATGTCAGTGAACCCAGATGGCATCCTCAGCTCTAGAAAAGGAGGATTTAGGCCTGGTGGACTCTGAGTCTCTCCAGATGTATAAACCCTTCCCTCTCTGAAATGATACCAAAAGGCCAATTACTTTTCTAAACTGACCACACACTCTGAAGCATTGTTGAATGAGCCGAGTACGGCTTCCAGTTGAGCACAGACCACAGCAGGGTCTCTGCAGGTTCTGCCAGCTGAGAAGGGTTTTCTTCTCCCAGGGGACACAGGGTGGGGGCAGAGGGCATCCCACTGAAGGCAGGGGCTGCCGTGTGGGGAAGGGCTCTGGGGCCTAGAGTCTGCGGAGACGTTCAGTTTTGGAAAACATGCTTCATGCCCGTGGTCTTCCTTCCCTGGGCTGCTCCCAATCTGTTGCCTGAGCAAACAAATGGCTTGGCTTCCTGACACTGAAAATGTGAGTCACCCAGGCCGCTGATGCTGGCGAGCGGTGCCTTTCAGCAGTTAGAAGTCGAAGCAACAATGACGAAGTCAGAAAAAAACCTGCACTGATCACTGCTGTTCAGAGGCTGTGGGATTTGTTTATTGCTCAGAGGCTCCAACTGCATAGACAACCACGTGACAGTTCATGAGTCAGAAAAGGGCTCTGGTTTGAGCTGATGTGAAATAGCAGGATTTAAAAAAATGTACACAACACTGGCTTTCAGATGTTTCAAGTTGTAGAAATCAGTGGGTTGGGCTGAAGGCTTAAAGAGAAATACAAAAGTACAGAAAATAGCTTTCAAATCTCTTTGTTTACGGCGTTGGTTCTGCCAGCCGAGGAAACGACACGACGTGGCCATGCGGCATGGCCCGCTGGGGTCAGCTCCGGCTTTGTCTAAAACAGCTGGATCATCGAATCTCTGGACTTGCCAACACCAACCCATTTCACTGAAAGGGGAAGGGGAG
Organism: Cervus elaphus; assembly: GCF_910594005.1. NCBI lineage: Eukaryota > Metazoa > Chordata > Mammalia > Artiodactyla > Cervidae > Cervus > Cervus elaphus. The sequence continues at coordinate 70,748,860 of NC_057827.1, read as the reverse complement.
GTTTAGCCTGGGGTGAGGCGGGTGGAGGGGGTGGCCGGACGCAGGGCACCCACCTGCCACTCCGACGTGGTTCTCCACGAACCGGATGTAGCTCTGGGCCTGCGGGGGGAGGTCCTCCCACTTCCGGGCGCCCGTGGTGTCCGCCTTCCACCCCGGCAGCGTCTCATACTCCACCTCCACCTTCTGCAGGATCTCCTGGTTGGCTGTGGACACAGGCCGGGTGAGCCGCGTGCCGCCAATGTCCACGTGGAGACGGGCCTGGGACCCCCAGCCTGGGGTCTGCTTGCCCCAGGGTTCGGGGGCAGAGAAGGCAAGTGGCCCTGCCTGATCTTCTCAGGGCTGGGGGCTGGTTCTGGGACACTGCCTATTCCTCTTCCAGCCCAGGGGACACGGCACCCTGGCCCCAGATTCCAGGGGACACCTCAGCTGAGGAGTTCTGAGGTCCCCGCTTCCAAGGGGATTTGAGGTCCTGCAGTGTTAGGGTTCCTGAAGAATCTTATGTTCCCCTCCCCAGGACAAGGATCACACTTGGTCTGGACTCCCAGCCTCACAGCAGACGCCAACCACCCCTGTGGTCTGAAATTGCTGGAAGGAGCTGTCCACTGCAAGTACACGCCCTGAGTCTCAGTGCTCCCCTGTTGTGTCCTCTCGGAGCTCAGAGTCAGTCGGTCTTGGGGACGCTGGCCGAGAGGACGCACGGGGCTCCCACAGCCAGGAGGCTGCACACACATGCTGGGGGTCAGTGCAGCGGGGGCAGGGGTGGGGTCATCCGTGACCCCAGGCCAGACGCACAGGTAACTGTGAAGCCAGGAAAGCATCCCTGCCTTTATGCTTTTTAGAAGAAGGGACACTCGCTTGGTGACAGAAACTTCAGGGAGGCCTTAGAAAGTCCAACCAGACACATGTGTTTCTTAGGTCAACATCATCTTCCTGTTGGTCCAGCACTTGGAGCGTCCGGAGCCCATGTCTGCTATTTCAGCTGAGTCCCCAGCTCCCGGAGGCGAGCCTTGACCCTGGGGGTTCCCCAGGGTCTTGGGGTCAGGCTGGCCCCTGAGTCCCTCTGAGCCCTCCCCAGAGCGCGGACGCACAGGCCTCCGGTCGGGGTGACAGCCTGCTGCAGACAGAAGTGGGAAGAGTCTCCGACCGGGGCTCCCCCGCGTGACCGACACGCACACGCCGTCCCTTCCGCCCAAGACCTGCGGCCAAGGGCAGGAGGGCGGCGGCGCCCGCACCTGGGAAGTAGGGGATCCGCTTCCCGCCGAGCTTGTACGCCACGCCGACCTTGATCTCGTCCAGGGTGTCCAGGATGTCCAGCTTTGTCAAGGCCAGCCTGCCCAGAGCACAGAGAAGCCGAGGGGCGGTCAGCCACCAACGCTGCTCCCGCCCAGCCCCACCCCTCGCTCCTCCTCTGTTCGCGGGACTAGGACGCAGGATGGCCGAGCCCACGACGGTTAGGTCCGGAGCCCAGCACTGCCCCGTCCCCACGGCCCAGCAGAACAGGGGTCTGGATGGCAGGCTGGGCCCGGCTCAGCGGAGGGTCTGTCAGCATGGACTTGCTCCCTGGCTCCAGGAGAGCTGTCTGCACCGCTTCTGGGAGTGGGACGCCCTCTGGCCTCATGATGTCTCGTTCCCTGTCTGTGCTCAGGAGCCGGTGCAGGGCCGGCCCCAAGGTGCCCTGGACAGCCCTCCCCATCCCCCCCCAGAGGCCTCACTGTGTGGAGGGGTCTCCCCGGGGCGAGGTCGTCCTGTGTGGGGAGGACCGTGGCCCTGAGCTGCAAAGCCCGGCTGCCCTGCTCCTGCGGCGTCTGGGGAGTTGGGGCTGGGTCCCCGGGGGACAGGTGCCCGGGGCGGGCTGGCGGGGGGGGGGGCGCCTCATCACCACCCACGCGGTGAATCCGTTGACCATGTGGGCATATCTCAGGATCATCAGGTCCAGCCAGCCGCAGCGCCGCTTCCTGCCCGTGGTCACGCCCCACTCATGGCCGCGGCTCTGCAGCAGGTCCCCGATCTCCTGCGGGGCGACAGAGAGGGCCCAAGGGCTGCGGGGATGGAGCCTGAGCCGGCTGCCTGCCCCGCCCTCCCACGGCCCCTGAGGACCACCCCTCTTCACGCCCGCTCACCCGCCCCGGGCATGCCTGCCCCAGCTGAGCCTCATGACCGCAGGCCCCGTCCTAGCCCCGTGGGCAGGTGAGGGTGGATCCGCCAGACCCCGCAGCTGCCCTCGAGCGGGCTGTGTGCTTATTTTGTGCTTCTTTCTCCGGGGTTCACAACCCTGCCCAGCACGTCCCCTTCCTGCTCTGGCCCCCACACGCCTGCTCAGGACAGCAGCCTCATGTCCCTCCAGCCTCGCGGGCGCAAGGCTGGGGAGAGGAAGGTGGGGGCCGTCCTGAGCGCCCAGAGACACCCACGGCTGCAGGGCAGTTTGCTGGGTGAGGTGGGGGCGCTGCTCCTGCCCTGCTCTTGCCCGGCTGAGACCAAACCCAGGCTCGCTCGGCCCCAGGAGGAAGGCAGCCTGGGCGCCCAGGCCGGGCCAGAGAGAAGGCTCTCAGGGTCCTTCGTGAGCCAGGGGCTCGGCGGGACAGTCACGTGCTGGGGGGGTGGCCGGGGCTGCGGGCTCGGCATCTTCTCTGCGGCCTCCCCCGCCCCTCCACCAGCTGCCCGCGCGCGTCCCTCGGGGCTGGGGACTCACGTTGATCTGCTCGGTGGGGAAGGCGCCAATGCCCACGCGCGTGGTGTAGGCCTTGACCACGCCGTAGACCTCGCCTATGTTCTGGGGCGGGATGCCCAGGCCGGTGCACACGCCGCCCACCGTGCAGTTGGAGGACGTCACAAAGGGGTAGGTCCCTGCGAGACAGTCAGTCGGGCTGCCACCCGCAGGAAGCCTGGTGCAGGGTCGCCCCAGTGTCCCAGGGGCCATCCAGGGGGCGTGGCCGACGCAGGGTGCTGTGTGTGTGAGCTGGGGGGGGGGGTCCGACTTGGATGGTGGGTGCTTTGCCTGCGCCAGGCAGCCTCGGGGCTGGTGTGTCCCTGGGCCTGGGACGGCGGGGACAGAGGCCCAGGTGGGGCAGTCAGAGCTTCCGGACCCAGCCAGTCTCTTCCTCATCCCCATCTCTCATCCCCCTCCCTCATCCCTGTCATCCCCTTCATCCCCATCCCTCATCCCCACGCATCTCCATGCTTCATCCCCATCCCTCATCCCCTCATCCCCCTCCCTCATCCCCCCTCATCTCCATTCCTCATCCCCCATCCCCATCCCTCATCCCCCTCTGTCATCCCCTCATCCCCCTCCCTCATCCCCCCTCATCTCCATTCCTCATCCCCCATCTCCATCCCTCATCCCCCTCATCCCCTCCCATCTCCATCCCTCATCCCCCATCTCCATCCCTCATTCCCCTCATCCCCTCCCATCTCCATCCCTCATCCCCCATCTCCATCCCTCATCCCCCTCATCCCCATCCCTCATCCCCCATCTCCCTCTCATCCCCCTCAACCCCCTCTCATCCTCCACACCCTCTCTCATCCCCCTCCCCCTCCCTCATCCCCCATCCCCATCCCTCATCCCCCCTGATCGCCCTCATCTCCATCCCTCATCCCCCTCCCTCATCCCCCCGATCCCCCTCCCTCATCCCCCCTCATCCCCCCTCATCTCCATCCCTCATCCCCCCATCCCCATCCCTCATCCCCCATGCCCCCTGATCGCCCTCATCTCCATCCTTCATCCCCCTCATCCCCTCCCTCATCCCCCGATCCCCCTCCCTCATCCCCCCAATCCCCCTCCCTCACCCCCCTCATCCCCATCCCTCATCCCCAACCTAGCCTCTCTTCTCCCCTCCTGGCTGAAGTTACGGGCAGAGGGCAGTATGACTGTTTCCAGAGCACAGAGGGCCGCTTGGGTGGAAGGCGAGCCCACCACAGCTGTCTCCTCGGCAGACAGAAAAGGCAGGGCTCGTGGGGCTCTGGATGGGGACGTACCGAAGTCAATGTCAAGGAGGGCTGCGTTGGCGCCCTCCACAAGGATCTTCTTGGGGGGGCCGTGGAGCGCCTCGTACATGAAATAAACGCCGTCTCGGACCATGGGGCGGATCCGCTCGGCGAAGCCCTGGGAGAAGGGGCCAGGATGCAAGAAGGGGGTCCACCCAGCTCTGGCCTCCTCCCCACAGCCTCTGTCTTCCAGCAAACTCCTGCCCAGCGAGGATGTCTGCACACATCCCTGTGGGTCCATCCCGTCTACATCTAGAGCCCCAGACGAGGCTGGAGGAGCTGGGGTCCGGCCCTGGAGGTTTCCAGAAGGGTTCCGTGTGGACGTCCTCCTGTCTCCCGCCCGCTCCATCCCTCTAGCAGTGAGCTGGGACGCCGGGTGCTCAGCTCTACCTTGAGCCTTTTGAGTTGACCTTCCACGTCAATTTCCAAACTGGGGAACATGGACTGGTGCTGCTGCGCCAGGTTCTTGAACCTGCGGAAGCGACAGTGATGGCCACCCCGCCTCCCCGGAGCCCCGCGCCCGCCTCCCTGGCCCGGCCTCCCCCAGCCCAGGGCCGGGAACGGGTCAGATACCGGGTGGAGAACTCGTCGAAGTCGGACAGGAGGTCGCAGATGCGGAGGCCGGTGCGGGCAGCCTTGGACGAGTAGGCTGGCCCGATCCCCTTCCGGGTGGTGCCAATGCTGGAAGACAGGCCAAGGGCCATGAGCCAGGGGGGCCCAGGCGGGCCTGCCGGAACTGGGGGAGGAGCCTGGGAACCTGGGGCCCCCCGGCCAGCCCTCAGCGTCCACCCCCATAAACCAAGATCGAGCCGGGCGATGCCCGAGGGCCCTTCCCAGCCACAGCCCTGGGGGCTGGGTGGCCGTGGGAACCCCTGGATGCCTCTGACAGCCAGCTCCCGAGACCGGGAGCTGCGGGGGCAGCACATGGGTCCAAGTCCCGGCCCTGCCTCTCCTGTGGCCCCCCGAGGCCCAGTGACCGGCGGTGCCCTTCCTGGCTCGGCTGCCTTCTGCCTGGCACTGAGGCTGCTGCCCTGGGCACCTGCCATCTCCTCAGAACTGCACCCTAGCAGGGCCACGCTGTGCCCACTGCCCACGGCAGCCCAGCCCAGGCCAGCGAGCGGGGACGCCCAGTGTCGCCCCGTGTGTGTGGCCGAGCCCTGTGTGTGCGCGTGCATGCTTGTGAGTGCCTGTTCACATGTGAGCGTGTGTGCACTTGCATGTGAGCGCGTGCTGTGGGTGCATGTGTGTCCCTCTGTATGAGTGTGCACGGCAGTGGTGTAATCTGTGCACATGCGCGCACTGGTGTGTGTGTGTGTGCACACATGTGTGAGAAGCAGGATTCTGGTCTGCGTCACTCCCGTCCCGGCTCTGACACTGTCCCTGGCCCACTGCAGTGAACGTCTCTGGAGAACCAGTGATGGGCCATCGCGGGCAGGCTTTGGCGCCCGGTGGAGCTGCGGTCAAGGCTGGCCTGGGACTCCAGCAGGGGCGGGGGGGCGCGGCAGGTGACGGACGGCACGGGCGCTCCCGGGGGTGACCCCGGGGAGGACCGCACGGCCCCGGGGAGAGGCGGCTCGCCTGGGCTTCGGGGCTGGGGAGGCGTAGGGTGAGCTGACGGATGCTGTCCTCGGGGCTCCTGGTGGACGCACGGCACCCCCCACCCGACATGCTCCCAGCTCTCCGGCTGCGGACTCGAGGCCCGGGGGCAGCGCAGACGCCACTCACTTCTTGCCCTCCTGGGCCTGCCGCTGCACCTCCTGGAGCCCATCCACTGCCTGGTGAAAGTCGAACACTGCCGGGCGGGCAGGCGGGAGAGACAGATAGTTACGGGGCTTCTGGGGACACCACGGGCCCCTCCCCCGGGCCTCAGTTTCCCCATCTCCCTGTGCTGGCAGTCATCCGGACCCGGCACCCCCAGGAGCCCTCAGAGAAGGCCTGGGGGGGGCGCCCGGGGTCACTTGTTCACAGGCGGGCGGGGAAGCCCTGGGACTCACCGAGGTGGGCCCGGTCAGAGATGACGAGCCTCTTCTCCCAGTCCTTCAGGCCTGTGGACACAGCACGCGGTCGGCGATGGGCCTGCCCCTGGGGACCTGGGGACATCCACCCGCGTCCCCACGGGCGGCTGTCTCTCACGGGCTCCATCCCGGCGCCTCCCCAAGCCCACGTTCCAGGGCCAGGGCCCGCTGGCTCCTCTCGTGCCTGTGCTGAGCCTGGGACCCGAGGCGGAGGCTCTGCTTCCTCCAGGGCACCTCAGGGCTGTGTGTCGCCCACCTGCCTCTCGACAACCACCGGGGACCCACCTGCCCACATGCCTGGCCGGCGGCCTTGGTCACTGCCTGCCCGCCTCCTGCCCCTGACCAGCCCCCAGGGACCACCCATTCCCTGCAGGGATGTCGGCCCAACCGCCCCCAGTCTCGGGACATCAGGGTCAAAGTCCTGGAGAGCCTGAGTCTGCAACTCCTGGTGTCACCGGTCCCCGGTGTCATGAAAGCTCGCCTGTGACATCGAGGCTGTGGCCTGAAGCCAAATTCTGGGGCCCCTGGACTGCCTGCTTGCTCTCAGGCTTCCGGTGTGAGCAGGGCCAGCAGGCCCAGGTGGAGCGGCTCTGCCAGGACACGGACCTACCTTTCTTCTCGTTCTTCTCTGCTTCTTCAAACAAGCCCGGCAAGTGGACAACCACTCCGTTGCCTGCGACACAAGGACATGAGATTGAGCTGGGTCACAGACAGAGGGACTTTACACTTAAAACTCTGTGAAATTCACGCCCTCATGCTGACAGCTGCATCGTTCATGATGGCTAAGACGGGGAAACAATCCGGCAGTCTGTCAGTGGACATCAATGACGGATAAAGAAAATGTGGCCCAACCGCATGGCGGGATTATTATACAGCCATGAAAAGGAAGGGAATGCTGCCACAGGCTGCCACACGGAAGAACTTCAAATACACTACATAAAGTGTGGAAGTGTTCATTGCTCAGTCGTGTCTGACTCTTTGTGACCCCATGGACTACAGCCCGCCAGGCTCCTCTGTCTATGGAATTCTCCAGGCAAGAATACTGGAGTGGGTAACTAGTCCCTTCTCCAGGGGATCTTCCCCACCCAGGGATTGAACCTGGGTCTCCTGCCTGGCAGGGCGGATGCTTTACCGTCTGAGCCACCAGGGAAGCCCCCCTGTGAAATAAATAATAAATAAATGAAGTGAAGTAAGGCAGACACTAAAGGACATTCTTGTGCGACCCCGTTGTACGAGGTTCCTGCAGGAGTCAGACCCGCAAGGACAGAAGGCAGGGCGCTGGCGCCCAGGGGCGAGGGGAGGGAAGGGGAGTGAGAGTTCAGGGCAGACAGAGTTTCTGTTTAGGGAGAAGACAGAGCTCTGCAGACGGACACGGTGATGCTGCCTGACAACACGGATGTTCTCGAGGCTACTGAACTGGACGGTTAAAAATGGTTAAGATGGAAACATTTTTTTTGCCATGAGAAGGAGCTTAATAATCCTCATTAAGATGCTAAATTCCCAGGATGCAATTCGGAAGAAATAGGTGGTTAAATTGCACGCTGGGCCAACGTTCCCTGATCGTCACATAGCTCGCTGTCAGCTGTGTGGTGGGTCCGGGTCAGCTCAGATGTGGTCAACTCAGACGTGCCTGTCCCCTCTCCAGACTCAGCTGTCAGGCGACCGCTGAGCTGCCCAGGGCTTCTGAGAAGACTCCACATTTCAAAAAAAAATCAGTGCACCGATCTGGGGTTGCCAACTGTTTTGCCATGAAAGGGCATTTACAAAAAAGCTGTGTGGCCACTGTTTCATAAAATAGAGGGAATCTGAATACGCAGAGAGGAAGTATGGCATAAAATTTAGAAGGAAATATGTGGATTTACATAAAATTTTGTTTTATGAAAGATGGAACGTTTATATTATGTGTACTCTATCACAATAAAAAATGACCCAAACAAAAGCCTTCATTTACAGAGACAGCAGATGGGCGGCTGCTGGGGGAGGCCTTCAGGAGGGCGAAGGTATTCCAGAACTGAGCCGGACGGATGCACCCTCCTGCCCTCGCGGGGCGCATTTCATGGTACGTAAGTTACACCTCAATGGAGCCATCGTGCTTGATTTACACGGCACAGAAACGGGAAAGCAGGCAGCGTGGAGAAACAGCCTCCAGCTGTTTGGTCTCGGGAGCCAGGCCTCCCCATCCCCGTAAAACTAAAGGGGGGTCTGCAGAGGGCGGGTGCCAAGCCCAGGCAAGGAGGCGGCTCGCCACGGCCACGAGCTCAGCAGGGGCCCAGGCTGAAGCCAAGGCTGCCCCTTCCTCTGAGACCAAAGCCCGCCGGGTGGGGCCCCCACAGCCTTCCCGGAGGGCACGTCCCCTGGGTGCCGGGATTGGCGGAGGGAGACGGGACACAGGTCCAGACAGGAGTTGCTCAGAGGCAGCCGGTCACATCGAGCACGAAAGGTCATCTAAATGCCACGAGACCCGAGATGGCCAGGGGTCAGGGCCTGGTGGGGGCCGCGTGAGCGCCCACACCTCCCACCCTTGCCAAGGGGCTCCCATCAGTGGCTGGCCGGGCTGACCCTGCTCATGCTCCCGGCTCCTGGGACACCAGGCAGACCCCCTCTCCCCTCCTCACAGCGAGTGGTGCCTCCTTGGCCAGGTTCCCACCCAGTGGTGCCCAGCAGCCTCCTGGGGCAGAGACTTGGCCCCTGGGTGCGGGGTCCCAGGGGCGCTGGGGTCCTCACCCTCCACCGGGGCCCAGTCCACACCCACGGAGAAGCCCATGGGTCACCGCCCCTTCCTGCTCAGCCTGACCGCCCACCGCCTGGCAGGCCCACTGCCGCTGTAGCGTCCCTGGGCTCACACCCAGGGCTGGACCCGCGCCACCAGCGGGCACACGCTCGCGGTGCCAGCCCTGCTTCCTGGGGGGGCGGGGCAGTGAGCCACGTGTGTGGCCCTGCTCAGCCGTGGAAAGAGCCGGAAGGGAAGGTCCCCGAAGTTCCCGGAGGGTTGGGCAGGAGAGGGTGACGGGAAGGGGTGGGGGAGAGGGGCTGCCCAGGGGCTGGAGGAGGGCGGGGGACAGCTGCCCACAGAGAGCCCCACGCAGACCCACAGGGAGCCAGGCCCACACCGTTCACACACTCACCCACGGTCATCACACGCGCACACACTCTCACAGGCATGCACACACGCACACAGACTCACACACGTGACACCCACACTTGCATACACACGCATGCACACGCACACGCTCACTCACACACATGCCTACAGGCTTGCACACACACACACACCTGGGGAGTCTGAGCACTCTGGGGAGCCTCCTGCACCCTCCATCCATCCCTCCGTCCCAGGCGTGGGGAGAAGGGGGTCCTGGGCTCCAACCCGGGCGCTGAGGGGGGGCCCCCAGATCAGAGGCCTCTGCGAGGGTCCCCGTGGGGCTGGAACCTTGACCCTCCGGGCCCAGCCCCGCGCCCCGCTGTGTCCAGTCTGCGTGTGGACCCCCGGGCTCGATGACGTCCAGGCCTGTCCTGCTCACACCCAAGGGCTCGCAGGGCCGCGGCGGGGGTGGACACTCACCGATGAAGGACACAGCCTTGGTGTTGATGATGCCGCTGGGCAGCAGGTGGAAGTCGTACTCCTTGCCGTCCACCACCACGGTGTGGCCAGCATTGTTGCCCCCCTGGGGACAGAAACCGGATCAGCATCCACCCCGGGAGGCCTGCCCGGCACCTGGCTTGCTGGGGTAGCTCAAAGGCAGGCGCTCAGGAGCCCCGCCCCAGCCCCAGGCTGCCCGGGTGGCAGGAGTGTGAGACGCCATCCCTGCTGGGACGTGGGGAGCCTGGCCCCGTGGCTGCCTCCGATGCGTGTCTGGGGTTCCAGGGCCTGGCCAGGGCACTGGGTCCAAGAGGCAGGCTGGCCCCCACACCCAGGACCGCCTTGGGCTGACGCTCCGGGGAGGCCCGCTCAGTGTAGCCCCTGAAGCCTCCACGGGCTCAGAGCCCTGCCTGCCCATGCACGACTCCCTCTGGGGTTCCTCCTCTGACGCAGGGATGATGTGGGGAGCACAGATTCAGGCCCCGCTGCCACACAGCCTGAACTCCGGGGGCCAGACGGCGGGCAGGCGGCACAGCCTTTCTGGGACCAGGAGCCAGAGTGCAACAGCAGGTCCTCCCGTGGGCCTGCGCCTCCCGTCTGGGAAGAGGGAAAAGCCATCCTGAGGCCCACTGGGGTGGGAGGGGGAGCCAGGAGGAGGCCCCACTCAGGAGGGAAGCCAGCCTCCAGCCCCAGGTCTGCGCACTAGAGGCCAGTGCAGGCCCCAACGTGGGGCCCTGGAGTCAGTGAGCAGGGCCCGGGGAGGGGACGGGCCCCTGGCTGCTGCCCAGGTCAGGGGGCCTTGGAGCCCCGCCAGCCCCACCTCCTGCAAAGGCACGCGCGTATCTGTGGGGCCCCTCCATGGCTGGGCCGCTGCCCCCCACGCCCCGCTGTCCTCCTGGCTGGCAGAGGAGGCGATGGCCACTGGCTGTGAGGGTTTCAGCACCCATGCCCCTCAGGACCCAGCAGAGAGACGGGTCCCGAATGCACGTGGTCGCTCCCTGCCTGGCCAGGCCTGGCCGAACGAGGGCCGTGTCCTCCCCCAGGGGCACCTACACCTCCCATCTCCCCCACGGAAACGGCCCAGGCGGGGGTCAGGGGGAGACCCGGCCCTGGACCTCACTTCACACTCGGGCAAGTTTAAGGAGAGCGGCCGGAGCCCGACCTCCCCTCAACGCCCCTTTCCCAGCCTCCGTCCCAGCTGCCCCCGACGGCCCTGCAGACACCGAGTGTTCCGTGTGTCACGCGCATATGCGGAGGCCTGTCTGGAATGACCCCGGGGTTGGAGGGCGGGGGCAGGTTTGCCTCTCACTGACCCCTGGGGTCACTGGGGTCCTGGTGTGTGTCCTAGGGCCCCTCCTGCACGACTGGGCCCTGTCCCACAGCCCACTCACCCTGGAGGCCGGCCTGCCGCCCCCGGGTGCCTGAGCCCGGTGCTCCCTGTGGGAACCGACCACAGGCTCCGAGCCGCCGACGGCGGGCAGGGGGCGCGGGGCATGCTGGGGGGTGCTGGGGACCAAGGAGGGGCCCACAAGCAGAGGCGGCACAGAGCCGGGCCGCAGGGCCTCAGGATGGAGCCAGCTGGCAGTGAAGCGGGTGGGTGGGCCACCAAGTAAGGGACCCCAGGGGGGCTGCTGGAGCGGAGGGCGCAATGCTGACCAGATGCGGCAGGGGAGAGGGGTGCGGGGGGAGAGGCGGTGGGCTCAGCCTTGAACATCTGAGGCACTGTGACTGAGGGCCTGGGTTTTGGGGTCACGGGGCCCCCCCAGAGGCCCCATCCTTACTCTGCCCTTGCCTCGGGACACGTGCAGTGCCTCCCCGCACACGAGGTTCTCTGTGCAGTTCATGCCCACCGTCCCCTTGGCCACTGTAGGTGGGGCAGCCTGGCGGAGGGGTGGGGGGACCCGAGGTCCCAGGAAAGGAGCTTGGAGCGAGACCGGGCGGCAGGCCGACGGCCTCCCCGCAGACACTCTCCCTGTGAGCCAGAACCGCCCCCAGCTGCGTCCTGCCTGTGGTGGCGGGGGCCCAGACACCCCGCTCCCCTCCCCTGTTCTCAAGTGCCCAGCGCCAGCGTCAGCTGGGCCGAGCGCACCCTACCTTTGTTTGGGGTAAACACCAGTGCCTAGGAACAGGCGCAGGCCGCCGTGGGTCCGTGGGCAGCAAAGGAACCCCGCCGGCTACAGGGCCCAGGCATCAGGCCACGGTCCACTCCCAGGGGTGTGAGCCAGCCCTGGACGTTGAGCCTGGGACCCACTGACCTGAGGGCGCCCCTCCCGGCAGCTCTGCAGAGGTCCAGGCAACCGTCCCAGAGACCCCCGTCTGCCCTCTCCCGGGGTGCGTGTGAGGTTAGGGCAGGGATATACCACCCCCGACTCTTAACGCCCCAGCCCTGCTGTGGTCTGCAGTCCACAGGCCGGGAGAGCTGCGGGGCATGGCTGGGAAAAGCCACCTAGAGGGACAGCTGGTTCAGAGTCCCAGCTCCAGCCTGGCGGCCCCCTCAGGGCCTTCACCCCCGGGCTGCGCTGTCTGCCTGTCCCCCCAGGTGGACAGGCTCTGGAGGATCCGGAGTGACTGGGAGCCGGCCTCACTCCTTTCATGTTGGGGGCTCCCTCGGGACTCTGCCCCCCTCCAGGCTCTCCCCTCCGTGATGGGGCCTTGGGGCAGGCACAGCCAGCTCAGAGTCCCCAGGGACGCAGACGCCGCCCCCACAGCCTGGCCGGGCACTCAAAGTCCCCAGTGGATGCCACCAGGTGCCGCCCGGGCAGGAGGAATCTAAGCAAGTGGGGCTTTCTCGCTCACGGACACAGGAACGGGACCAAGGCCAAGGACGGCCCACTCCGAGATCTGACCAGCCTCTGTCTCTGCAGGCGTCCTGCCAGCCCACCCTCTTTGGAGCCAGCGCAGAGTGGACGAAGAAGGCACAGCGAGTGGGTGCGGGGCGGCAGGTCTCCGAGGCTGTGACTCTGCTCCCTGCCCTGGGCGTGGCCGCGGGCGGAGCCTCTGGGCGTGGCCGCGGGCGGAGGTGGAGCCTCTGGGCGGCCACGGAGAAGTGGGTTTTCTCAGGATCGTGCCCAGCAGGCAGCAGCCAGGGGTCTGCCCTTGGGGTGGAGAGCCTTATGAACTGCCCCCACCCCCACCGTGGCCTGGGTGAAAGCGTGGAGGTCGCGCGCCCAGGCAGTCCTCGCGCGCCTCTTTCTGGGTGTCTGCTCTGCGGGACCCTACCATTGGTTCACCCCAAACAACTGCTCTGCATGTGAGGCACCGGAGTGAGGCCTAGAAGGAGGAGGGCAGGGCCCCCAGGTGGGTGCACAGGTCTTCCCTGCCCAGGGCCACGACTGCCCAGGTGACCCTGTGGAGACTGTCCCCCTGGAGCCTCTGGTGGGGGACAGGTGTCATCAGAGGGTGCACACCCGCAGGCACCACCGGTGGTCTCCCCCACAGCCCCCGACCCGGGAGGCTCCTGGACCGGCCTGGGGTTCCAGGCGGGGGGCATTCCCGGTCTCTCTCCCAGGGAGAGAGATCCCAGAGCACCAACAAGCCACAGGATATGGCCACTTACCCCGCATGAGTGAGACCACCATGCCCTTGGTCACAGCTCCCGGGAGCTGAGGGCGCCCACCCGGGCATCCTGCCCTGGACTCCTGCACCGAGCCGCCTCCCTGCCCTTGGAGGGGAGAATTGTATATAAATCCTGCCCGGGGCGCCCTGAGGCCTCAGGGCCGTGGGTGGGCCCAAAGCCTGCTGAAGGTAACTCTGGAAACGAAGGGACAGGGCGTGACCGGGGCCCTGACAGGCAGGCCAGGCGCGTGGGCTCTCGGGCTCCCATCTGGGCGGCGGGAGCGGGGACGTCAAACAGCAGGAAGGATGCCCGCGGGCACCGCAAGAGAAAGCCCGGCGCAGGGGCGGGGTCTTCCAGGGAGTGGGCGGAGCTCGCGGCCCGAGGCCGAGGCCGGCAAAGGGCGGAGGGAGCCCGAGGCGTCTCTGGGGTCGCGTAGCTGCAGAGGGACCTGCGCCAGGAAGAGGGAAGGGGCGTTGGGCGGGGGGTGAGGGGAGAAGGGAGCCCGGGGGCCGCGGGCCCGGAGCAGCCCCCGGACCTGCGCCCAGGCTGCAGGGGGCCTCCCGACGCTGGGGGAAGGTCGGGCGCCACGCACACGGGGAGGGGGAGGCAAACAGAACAGCAGGGGTCTAAGGCCCAGTCTCTGGACCCTAAGGAAGGTCTTTGGGGTCTTGGGGTGCATGCTGACCACGGGCTCCAAACCACTGAGATGGGGTGAATTGAGGGTGACCACTGGGGGCGCCTCTGGGTAGGTGGAAAGTGAGTTCCCATAAACCAGGCAGCCAAAGGGGCGGAGGGCTTCCCAGGTGGAACGAAGCCGAGAGGGAAGACCGGACTGCGGACGGCGGGCGGGGTGGGGGGGCAGCAGCAGGACCAGAGTCGGGGCCCTGGGCGGCCACCGGGGTCGTGGCTGCCGCTCGGGATGACCCCAGGCCCAGGTGACAGGCCAGGCGACCCTTCTGGTCACTGGGGCTGGCTGGCTTCAGCCCTTCTAGACAGCCACCCAGTCAGGGCTGGACCCCAGCCCACCCTGCCCCCTACACGTGACTCTGCGGCCAGCTGCCCACTGCCCTGGCCCCTCGCTCTGAGCTGGACCCAGATCTGGGGCCAAGTGCTGTGTGAAGGCCAAGATGCTGGGCTCCAGGCAAAAGTAGTCCTCCCGGGGTGCGGGCTGGACCCTCCCTGCTCCAGCCGGAGCCCAGCACTGGTGCCAGGCAGGTGTGGCACGCGGGAGGACCCATATGTGCCGCTTATTCCGAGGGCTCAGCGGCTCTGGTCCCGTTTCCCCGCCTCACCAGTTTGTTCAGAGGGTGGAGGGGAGAAGTCAGGGTGGGCTCCCAGGTCAGCTGGAGGACTGGATCTCAGGGAGAAGCTGGGTCAGGGAGAGGATGCCTGGTGGGCGCCTGCTTGGGTGGGGGGCTCCAGGCGGCTCTGCCCTTGCTTGGTCCCGTCACGGCTCTCACAAGCGTCGGGTGAGGGCAGGGCCCGGCCTGCCCACCCAGGTGGCAGGGCAGGGAAGGCCTCCCTCCAGAACCGCGTCAACAGCGGGGAGCCTGGTGGTTCCAAGGCGAGGGCCCTCATGGACACCTGCCAAGTCCCGAGGTCACTTCGAGGAGGGCGGGTGAGGCTGGCCAGAGTGGGCAGGTCACACAGAGGGCCCTGAGCATCACGGCTGGAGCAGGCAGGCCCCTCAAGGGGATGTGCAGCAGACGAACCCTGCGACCAGCCCAGGGGCCCGGGGAGGGGGTGTGGACTTGCTCACTGTGGCTGAGGGGCTGACTGTGGGAGGCTCCCGCCATCCCAGGAGGCACCTTCCAGGAGCCCACAGTCAGCCTGTGAGCAGCGTCTGCCCCCGCGGGCGTGCTGGCCCCCCTGGCGGCGCTGAGTGCTGGGCCTCGCCTGGCGGGAGCTCAGGCATGAGGTGCCCAGAGGGCGTCCCTTCCTCACTTCTGGCAGCTTCTCCGCAAGGGGCTGTGAGCCTCAGCAGCAGTGCACCCCTCCAGGCCGACCCTTCTGCACCCCGAGCTGTAAGTCAGCCACAGCAGCCAGCGCAGCACAGCCCGAGGGGTGCAGGAGACGGCAGATGGGTGCAGAGAGCAGTCCGCAGTGGGCACAGGCCCTGCCCGGGGCCCTCGGGGGACAGAGCTTGCGTCTGGCGTCCTGGGTGGCACCACCAGCCTCGGGGTCACCCTGGCCAGAAGACCCAGGCTCCTCCCTCTTCTCCTTCGGGTCCCGGCCCGCAGTCCTGCCCGGGTCTCTGCCCCGGCTTGACTGACCCTCCTCCGCTCAGAGAGGCCATGCCGGCTCCCACTCTGGGTTCCGGCGGCAGCCTCCTCCCGCACACTGACCCCTTGTGGTCAGCCAGCTTCTGTCCCAGCCCCAGACAGAAGGAGGAAGCGCGGAGTCTGGGTGGCCTCCAAGCCACTGGGGACCTGGGGTCCCCGCCTCGCCCCCCACACTGCCCGCCCCGGTGTCACACCCATGGCACACCCCACCCCCTGAGGATCGGGTGTCCCCAACTCAGCGACTTGTATTTATAGCTCTGCCCCTGGCCCACGGCCCTGGGGGTGGGGCCGGCGAGGAAGGCGGGGTCCCTGGGGGAGGGTGGGGGAGGGAAGACGGTCTGCCCCGAGTGGGTGGGGGTGACGACTGGGGAGGGTGTCCCGGGAGGGAAGGCGTCCAAGGGGCGTGTTGGGGAGGGCAGGAGGGCAGGGAGGGCAGGGTCCGTCTGGATCGGGGTGGGGGGGCCTCCCTGGGCGGGTGGGGGAGGGGCCCGGCGCCCGGCCCGCACCTGGCAGCGGCTGATGATGTCGGCGTCCGTAGCCAGCAGGTCCACCACCTTGCCTTTGCCCTCGTCCCCCCACTGCGCGCCCAGCACCACGGTCACCCGGGAGCCGGTGGTCGCCGCCTCGTGCTGCAGCCGCCCCCGCTTGACGCCGCCCGCGCTGGGGGGCCGATCGTTAGAGGCTCGGGTCCCGGACATGCTGGCTCGGCTCGTCCTCTGCGCTGGGCCGCGCGAGAGCCCGCCGCACCCGCGCGCCGCGCCATTAAAAGGAGCCGGCCCGGGGCGGGGGGCGGGGCCGGGGCGGGCTCTCGGGCGCCGTGACGCACCGCCTAGACCTCGGGGCCGCCGGTCCCGCCCCCGCCGCCACCGGGGGCCCGCTGGGGCCGCGCGCCCGGCCGCGGGGCTCGCGGGCCGGAGGCGCGCTCCGGGGTCCCTCCCGCGCTGCCAAGCTGGAGCGACCCGGGCATGCTCCTGGGGGCGATTGCACTCGTCCTCCCCGTGGCGGGGCCTGGGCCCGGCGAACCCACATTCGGGGGTCCAGAAACCGCGGGGGTCCCCTCCAGGGCAGGAGTGCAATTGGCCCAAAGGGAGCTGCGTCTCTGCGTTCCACGCGGGGCGCTCTGGGCGCGCACCTGCCCCACCGTGAACCCGGGACCCCGTCCTGGCGCGGGCGCCCTCTGGTGGCCACAGAGAGGACAGCCCGTCCCCTCGTCCACCTGCTCAGACGGGGACCCCCATTGCCTGTCACAGCAGACGGGCTCCATCCATCCAGGAGTGCGGCTGCCCTCCAGCTGCCCTCGGTTCTCAGGGCTCTGAGTCCAGGGAGAATCAACGGTGTTCTCAGGTCACCTGGCCGGCACAGCAGAGGGCGGCCACAGTGCTCACTGGCCACAGTGGGTCTCTTGGAGACCCCACCCCAAAACTTCCTTCCTGCTCCGCCTGTGCTGAGACTGGGGGCCCAGAGACGGTGCACGTGGTCTGCTGGGCTCCCGTGTTCCCGGCTGAGTGCACGGCCTGCCCAACCCTGCAGCCCGCACACCCTAGGTGGACTTGGGCTTGGACATGACTGGCCCTATAAGTCATAGAAATGCCCGGGTAGGCCCCTGGGGGTAGGGGTGGTCTATGAGGCCCGTGCCTCGGAGCTGGGAGCCATTACCTCTAGTTCCTTTCCTGGGGGACTCTTGTTACGGAGGAGCCCGGAGTCTGCCCGCTGGCCTCTGCCCAGTGCTCAGAGAGCCTCTGAGCTCCCTGGGCTCCCAGGCCCGAGGCAGGGGGAGACCAGACACTCCCTGCCAGGTCCTGTCACAGCCTCGTGGGGGGTCAGGGATTCTAGCGGGGGGGGGGGGCAGTGGGCTGCGCCGCACCCCATCCTCCCCCTCTCTCCTCCCTCCCCAGCCTCATCCCCTGGGCTCCTGGGCAGAGCCAGGCTCCGACCCTGGGCAGGTCGCTTGGCCGCTGTGTCTGAGTCCGTTTTGTCTCACACGGGGACACCACGGGTTACAAGTCGGGTGCCAGGCCTCCCTCGGGGACAGTGACAGGACGGGCAGTGCTCCTCCCCCCCCCCCCAGCCCCCGGGCACCGGCTCTGGGATCTGCCGGAGCAGCGGCAGGCGGGCTGCGTGCAGAGCTGCGGAAGCTGAGGGTGGGCGAGCCGCGGGGTGTGGCCGGGGGCGCGGCTGGGGGCGCAGGGTTTCGGGGAGTCAGGGAGTGGAGGAGGGCTGTGTCCCTGCTGAGGAGGCGGGACTGGGGCAGGCAGGACTGAGGGTGGGCGGGGCGGGAGGGGTGGGGGTCTCCTCTTTGTCTCCGGATATGTGGGTGGAGCCTCAGGATGCCCACCCCGAGTCTGGAGAGGGCTCTGCTGACGTCACCTCTAGCGGGGAAGCGGTGGGGTGCTTCCCTGTCTGTCGCGGGTGCTGAAGGGCCTGCGGGGGCTGCCGCCCAGAGCCCTGACCAGGGGAGACCCGGGGCTCCGGGCCAGCAGGTGTGAGATGGAGGCCTGGGGGGGGCCAGGGGAATGCCATGGGGGTTCAGACAGGCTCCAGAGCCAGGTGCTGGCTGAGGCACCCGCTCCCCCAGGCCCCGGTCTATAAATAGCCAGCATGCCTGGGGGAGGGCGGGGGGAGTTGGGCTTTTCTATAAACAGCCCTGTCCAGGCCCGGCAGCTGGGGCCGGGCCAGTCACACGGCCCAGCCGGAATTAGAACGTTCCCCAGCAGAAGCCCTGCAGGCAGCGGGCCTGTCCCCAAAGCAGGGGCAGCACAGGGCTCGGGGCTTGGGGGGCTCCCTGTGTGACCTCACTGCACACCGCACACGGTGTCCCAGGACGCAGACCTCTGAACCTGAAACAGGACAGGAATGAAGGCTGGTGCAGACGCTTTGGAACACAGTTTGGCAGTTTCTTAAAAAGTTGAATATAAAACTTGGCATATGACCCAGCCATTCTTGTCCTAGGAATCTGCCCCAGAGCAATGAAGACAGACTTGCAGAACACAGACACTCTCAGCGGCGTGGCTCAGAGCCCTGCGCGGCCGCCCGAGTGTCCACGGACAGGAGGATGGACGGACAGAATGTGGTCTGTCCACAGAACGGACAGACGGAATGAGGTCTGTGTAGACCAGACGTCACTCAGCCACATGAAGGAATGGGGTCCTGACGCACTGTGCAGCTGAGTCTCCAGGTCACGCTAGGTGAAGCCAGCCCATCGTAGAAAGCCACGTACTGTCTGATTCCACTCAAGTGAAATGTCGACGGAAGGTCAACCCATAGCAACAGAAGGCAGTGCAGTGGCTGCCGGGGCCGTGGGGAGGGAGAATGCGGGAGCTTCAGGGGGAGGACGGAAATATTCCAAAAGTAGATCGTGACAACTGCAGAACCTTGTGAATCTGCTGACAGGGCAGCTGCATCACACACACTCACAGTGGGCAACGTCTACACGTATACGTTATGGCCCCACGGGGCCATGCTCGTCTCACCACGGTGCTGGCGTCTGCTTGCCGTCTGCCCTGCCCCTCTCCCAGGTGCTCTGTGGGGGCAAGGAGGGCCCCTCGGGCCAACCCCACCCCCCTCCATCCGCCTATCCACGCAGCCATCTTCCTGCTAATGCAGCCACCCACCCATCCATCCACCTGTCTCTCACTCTTTCCACCTGTCTATTCCTCTCTTCCTCTACCCACCTGTCCACCCATCCACCCATCTGTCCATCCACCCACCCATCTGTCCATCATCCATTCACCCACCCGTCTGTCATCCATCCACCCACCCATCTGTCCATCATCCATCCACCCACCCATCTGTCCATCATCCATTCACCCACCCGTCTGTCATCCATCCACCCACCCATCTGTCCATCATCCATCCACCCACCCATCTGTCCATCATCCATCCACCCACCCATCTGTCCATCATCCATCCACCCACTCATCTGTCCATCCACTCACCCATCTGTCCATCCACCCACCCATCTGTCCATCATCCATCCACCCACCCATCTGTCCATCGTCCATCCACCCACCCATCTATCCATCCACCCACCTCCATCATCCATCCACCCACCCATTTGTCCATTGTCCATCCACCTACCCATCTGTCCATCGTCCATCCATCCTCTGATCTGTCCATCGTCCATCCCCTCACTCATCTGTCCACCATCCATCCACCCACCCATCTGTCCATCGTCCATCCATCCTCCGATCTGTCCATCGTCCATCCATCCACCCATCTGTCCATCATCCATCCACCTACCCATCTGTCCATCATCCATCCACCCACCCATCTGTCCATCATCAGTCCATCCATTCACCCACACCGCCATTGTGATCACACCACATTCACCCATGAGCTGTAAATACACCATAGTCCTTGCTGGGCTAGCCTTGTTCTTTATTGGCCAAAGCTTCTCCAGTCTCGGTAGTACACACAGGGGCTGGGGGCAGTGCAAGGGGCCCACGGGGTCAGTGAGGAGAGGCGGCAGCCCCTCTGGCCCCTTGGCCCGGATCCTGGCCTCCCCCCGGCCCAATGGGGCCTGGAGGAGGGGGCAGCAGTTGCAGGCCAGCTGTCTTGCTGATGAGGGGACCCAAGGGCAGGCCCCTCCCCACCTCAGGGCTGGAGGTGTGGGGATGGGTGCCAACTCCACGGGGATCCCCCTCTCCTGAATAGAGGGACCCTGGGCCTCCCATGCATGGCCGGATGGCCTGCCTCTACCCGAAGGCCCGGGTTCTCTCACCCACCTACCTGTCCCCAACTCGGCCACACAAAACGGTAGAAACCCACAAATCATCCTATTTCAGTTAAAAACGAGTGCTTCAGCCCAACTGAGTTAGTTGGGGGCAGATCTGTGGAGCAGGGTCTCCAGTCCTCCCCAGCTCCGTCGCTTCGGGGGGAGGTCTGTCAGGGCCTGTCCCCAGGGGAATCTGGGAGCCAGTTCACAAGCTTGGGGTGCCCCGGACACAGCCACTTGACCCGCCCCCCCAGGCGGCCGGATGGGGGCCGTGGTGCATGCCGTGTGGGGTCAGGGTTGGGCGACGGCGTTTAGAAAGCAGAGGGCAGGGGTGTGCAGGCAGGCCAGGGGGGCGCCAGGGGGGCCGGGCCCCAGTGCCCGTGGGGGTCCTGGCCTCAGCAGTCCGAGGCTCCGAGAGGCCGTGGCGCGGGCCGGGTAAGGCACGGAGTTTGGGTTTCCCAGGGGCTGGCCCCAGCCTGGCCCGGGGGCCCCGCCCAGCAGCTCGTCCGGCAGCCCTGCTGTGGGTCCTCTCACTTGGCTCTGGACCTGGGCCTGAGGCCTGTGGGGAGAGGAGAGGACGTGGTCAGAGCGGCCTGGCACGGTGCCTGCCTCAGTCCCCAGGCTCCCGCCGTCCGCTCGTCAGCCTTGCCCAGTGGGCAGCACCGTGCGTCCTGAGGTCCACTCTGACCACGGGCCCTTTCTCCGGAGCAGCGAGGCTGCCCCAGGCGGCAGGTGCCAGCTGACCCCCAGCAGGCTGGCCCCCATCCGCCCGTCCGGCCCGGTGTCGCCAGGCACGCTTCTTGCCTCTGAGATGGGCAGGTGGGGTCCCCGCGGTGTCCTGTCCGAGTCCCACCCCGTCCACACTCTCCAGCCCCACTGTTGCCGGCTCTCCCTGGGGCTCCCTCGGTCACTTCCCCACCAGCCCCTTGGTGGGGGCCTCCTGCGGTCTTTCTGCTCCATCCTCAGGGCACCAGCACCACCCCTCGCCCCCAATTCCAGCTCCTGCCCGCTGCAGGGCCTCTTGCCTGGCTGTTCCCCCCAAAGGCCCTGCCCTTCTGGCCACCACGGAGCCAGGCAGCATGGGGCGTGGGCACCGGTGCTCGGAAGAGACAGACGATGAAGACAACCGGGGCAGAAGCAGACGGTCCGTCACTCCCACCCCATGAGGAACCGGCAGGCAGGGCCTGGCCGGCGGGGGTGGGCAGATGGAGGGAGTGGGGTTGTGCTTAAGAAAGGGCCCCGAGGAGGCGGCCTGATGCCACTCGTCCCAAGGGCACGGGAGCACTGCAGCGTGGGCACAGACCACCCGCTCCCGACACTGCCCAGCAGGGAAGACTGTGGGAGGAAGGATGGAACAGAAACCCAAGTGCAGACTGAGAGCTGTCCCCGGGCCTCACCCACGGGCCGCCCACTCATCCCAGAGTGAAAGCCCCGCTCAGGCAGCAGAGGGTCCGCCGAAACCACCAGCTGACCTCTCCACAGGTATCCGTGCCGCAGAGCACGGGGCAGACGGGCCCGCGAGCCCCTCCTGTAGTGCTCTGGGGAGGACTCCTGTCACTGGGTGTGGGTCCTGCCCCCAACACAATCTGGACCTGGTGGGGGACGAACAGGATGCCCCCAAAGTGACTTGTGTCTTCAGCGTCACACAAGACAGGGGGCTGGGTGAGCGGTCTTGGCAAGACCTCGGTCCAGAAAAGCAAAGTAATGGCCCCAATGGGCAGACGGAGACGCGGGGCCGCCCTGAGGCTGCATCAGAGGCCTGCTCACCATCCAGGTACGTGGGGGGAACGGCCGTGACCTGAGGGCCAGGGATGAGCCCCTGACCTGCGGGCCGGGGACCAGCCTGGGATGGCGTGTCCTGATGACTCAAATTGGTCTGTGAAGTTGCGTGGGGAGGGGCTGGGGTGAGGGAAGGATGCAGATGTTAGCAGTTTTCCTATATTTTGCATGGTTTTGAAATTTCAAGGTGAAGAGTAGATGGTGTTCCCTGGGACCTCCTTGCAAATTTTCCTTCAAGTTGAAGTTTTTTTCCAAACAAAAAGCTGGGGCGACAAAGAGGAGGGGCCCTTCCTCCCTTCCTGATCCAGGGACAACAGGCCCCATGGGCCGTGGGGGCAGGGGGAGCTCGAGGGAGCTCAGATCCCACACCGGGCTCAGTGGTCTTCCCCAGACAGTGGTCACGTGTGGCTGCTGTCCCCAAACCCACAGACGCGCCGGACTGCACCCCTGCCCAGGTCTCCAGCACCTGCTGGACCTCGTCTCGAGTCCGGCGGGTGGGAGGTGCATGGAGAACCAGGGCCGCCCTTGTGCAGCTCTGGACCCCACAGGGCTCCCAGTCCCCGCATACGATCATGGTCCACAGCCCAGGCTGGGGGCGTGGTGAGGACCCAGGCCTGTTGCTCTGGTCACACCTGTGACCCACATCAAAGACCCCGACTGGCCCGCCCACTTTCAGGGGTCCCGGGAGGCCTGGAGCCCGTCACCAGGGACGCACCTACAGACCCTCTCCCTAGGTCTCCCCCCTAGAAAGAGGAGGCCTGAGCACCCCCTGCAGGAGCGGGCAGTCTGCCTGTCCCTGGCAGCGGCCTCTGGGGCCTTCGCTGTCCCTCGCTGCCTCCCTGGGGATGCGCATGGCTCACACCAGGGCCAGAGGAGGGTGCCCTGAGGACAGACTCGGGGGAAGGGGATGCCTTCGGGGTAGGAGTGAGCCAGACGCTCAGGCAGGAGGACCTCTCTCCCACCCTCAGGGCCCTGGAGCCCCGTTCACCTGTCTGTGAGGCGGCGGAGGCTCTGAGGCTGCATCTGCCCCAGGAAGAGACAAGAGACGCAGCTAAGCGAGGCTCCGAGAGAGCGGGAGGGAAAGCCGGGCGCCGGGAGGGTCCCGGGGAGGGCGGGGGGAAGCGGGTTAGTGATCAGGAGGCCGGCGTGGGCCTGCCCCTGCTGGCCACGGTTAGTGCGGAGGGCCAGGCGGGTACCTACCTCACTGGATCACACAGAGCCTTTTTGTTTTATTAGCGTCAGGGTCGGGGGCAACCTCTGCTTCCAAATAAAAGAAACACGCTCAACAGCTCATCCCTGACGAGCGACCCTGGACTCAGAGTCGGGGCTGGGGCTGCATGAACGCTGAGCCGAAGCGCAGCCGCGCCCCAGGCCCCCCGCCGCGCCCAACTGGAGCTGGCATCACCAGGCAGAGTTAGTGGGTTAGAGGTGCAGCCGCTGGGCGGTGCCCTCCCGATGCAGAGGCGCTGCTGTCTCCTCTGCGGTAGGACCCAGAGGGGCGAGGAATCGCCCACTCCCGGGGGCAGTGGCCGGCCTCAGGGGGAGGTCCAGGCCCCGGCGTGGGACAGACAAGCTCAGACCACGCGTCGATGCCCCCAGCCCTGCTGACTCGCCCGCCCGGAACCCCTGCTCCGCAGGACGGGGAGGGACAGGGGGCCTCGAGTTACCTTCCTGGTTCCTGGAGGGGCGTTTCTTCCTCCGTTTGCCTGTGCCCTTCGACGTCCGGCCCTGAGCCCTGGGGAGGGTGCTAGACCCCGACGAGTCAGTCACGGCATCCTCCGAGAAGGACCTGTCCAGGGAGGTGTCCAGCGCGGAGTCTGGGGCTGTGAGCTCCCCGTCCTCATCCTCATCAGGGCCTGCAGCGGGGAGGCCGGCGCGGCGGCCGTGGGCAGCTGCATCCTCCAGGCCCTCACCTGTGCTGTCAGCCTTGGCCTGGCAGGCACCCAGCGGGGCCATGGGCTCCTCAGTGTCTTGGCTCAGACCCATGGCTTTGGGGGGCTGGTCACTGAAGTCGAGGGGCTTCAGGGCTTGAGCGTCTCCCAGTACCACTGACCAGGCCCCTGCAGGGGGCTGGGGGCCCTGGGGGTCCTCCGTGGGCAGGAAATCACTGGCATCTGTGTACCAAGAAGAGCGCCTCTCCAGGGGCCCAGGGCCACCCGTCTCTGATGAGTCTCCAGTGGGCTGGTGGCTGGTGGGAGCGGCATCGGCGAGATCCCAGCCCCAGGGCTCCCTGCCGGCTGCAGTGTCCAGGCCAGGCTCAGAGATGGGGGCGCTGGTACCTCCCACGGGGTCCCTGGTGGCGGCTGTGGATGAAGTACTGGTCAGTGGAGGGCACGGGCCTCACCCCCTGAGTGATCCCAATCCCCAGGGCCCTGCTCAGCACGTCCCAAGTCAATACCACCCGTCCCGCGGACCCCCTTCCCCGGGAAGCCTTCTCTGGTGGTCGAGTGGGTTCCCACCGGGCAGGCCTGGGCCGCGGTGTCCACGGTCTGTACCCAGCATGGGGGATCAGGGCACACAGGGCCCACGGCAACGACATATGTCTTCCCTGCCCCTAGAGCCCCCAAGGCAGCCTGCCCAGCAGTGGAGAATGCCACCCCAGGGCCTCATCCCGTCTCCCCCAGCCACTTCAGAGCCCCTCTGAGCCCCAAAGCATATGTCAACGAGCCCACCGGCCCAGCTCTGCCGCCCGCCTGGGGGCTGGATGAACGGCTGCCACAGCAACCAGGGAACCCTCTGCTGCGGCAGAGATGTGTGCAAGGATCACAGGGGGTGAGGTGTCCCTGATCTCAGGGCAACAGGGAAGAGGGGCGGGCTCTCCTGAACCAACAAGGAGGGCTTCCTGGAGGAAGGGAGGCAAGGATGGTGGGGAGGAAGGGGTGACAGGGAGGTGGTGCAGAGTCTCACCAGGTGCCTTGTTCCTCGGGGGGTCTGTGGCGGCTGCCCTGCTGGTCGCCTCTGCGTCCCCTCGGCCGCGGGCCGTCTTACGCAGCTGGAAGCCCTTCCTGATGTCAGCCAGCAGGGCGTCGATGACACACACCTCTTCCTGCTTCCCGCCTCCCCTCCTGGCTGAGGAGCCCAGAGACCCTCAGGGACACTGCCCAGGGTCCCCGGAGCCCCTGAGAGGGCAGGGCGGAGGAAAGGCCACGGCCCAGACTGGGTGGTCCCCAGCCGCCCGTTCCCGCCCTCGCCTCACCGGCCTTCCCGCCCTCGCCCCGCGGCCTGCGGGCCTCCTCCTCCGCCAGCTGCTGCTTCCTCCTCTCAGCCTTGGCCGCCTGCTCCTTCCGGTCCTTGTTCTCCTGCGGATGGGCACAGCCCGTGACCCCAAGCCTCCGGCACCCCAATTCCGCCTGCCCTGTTCGGGGACAGCGGGGCCGCAAACCCACCACACCTCCCACCCACCTTCAGGGCGCGGAGGAAGAGATCTCGGAAGGTCTTCATGGTGCTGAGCGTGTCCTCCAGGGACAGCTGCTGGGCATCCTCGCACAGGTAACTAGCCAGCTCCAGCTGTTTCTGCTCGATGGCCTGGAACACCTCCTCCAGTGCCTGCGAGTCTGCGATGCTGGCCTGTGTAGGGGGGAGGGGGGGGGGAGAGGCGGGTAAGGGTCTGTGGGGGTCAGGGGGCCTGCCGTGGGAGGGATCAGGGCCGCGCGAGGTGTCAGGGGGCGGGGTCGGGGGGGCTGTGATGGGAGGGGTCGGGGCGGGGTCAGGGGCTTGCGGTGGGGGGGGTCAGGGGCCTGCAGTGGGAGGAGTCAGGGCCGCGCGCGGTGTCAGGGGGCGGGGTCGGGGGGGCTGTGATGGGAGGGGTCGGGGCGGGGTCAGGGGGTCTGTGGTGGGAGGGGTCAGGGCCCTGCGAGGTGTCAGGGGGCGGGGTCGGGGGGGGCCTGTGATGGGAGGGGTCGGGGCGGGGTCAGGGGCTTGCGGTGGGAGGGGTCAGGGGCCTGCAGTGGGAGGAGTCAGGGGCCTGCAGTGGGTGGGGTCAGGGCCGTGCAAGAGGTCAGGGGGCGGGGCCAGGGCCCCACCCACTGTCGCAGGAGATGCCTGCACTGGAGTCTCTGGAGCGCTAGGTGCGGCCACAGCAGGACGGCCACCAGCACAGGCTCTGCAGGCAGCGTGGTCGCGGGGGCTCTGAGGGCCGGGGGGCTGAGCCCTTGAGCCCAGCACCCGGCGAGACCCCTCAGCTGCAGAAACACCTGGGCGCCAGCAGCAGGGGCTGTTCTCCTGCCGGGGCGCTGGCTCTGGCTCTCTCCTTCCCACGCTCACCTGCCCGCTCACGCTCACCCGCCTGCTCGCCCTCCCACCTTACAGTAGACCCCAGGCCCGGCAGACGCCCCAGCCCTGGAAAGGGCGGTGCCCGCGCAGCGCTTGCCTGGAGGCGGTGGGCGTACTGCTCCTGCACCTCTGGGATGGAGGAGGACACCTTCTGCTCCATCTCCAGGAGCTTCTTCAGGTTAGTGCTGGACTCCGCGTGGATGCCCTCAAGGTTGATCCTGAAGGCGCCAGAGGGCCCGCTGGATCAGTTGAACGCTGCCATCCAGCCTTGCTAGGACAGCGGGGCCCCCGGACGGCTCACCCTCAGGGACAGTGGCCCCGGACAGCGCACTGGCTGCCAGAGGCACGTCAGAACTCCAGGATGGGCAGGGCAGTGTGGGGTCAAACGCTCACCTGAGAAGGTGCTGGGCTGGTGGTGTCAGAACAGTGACCCTGACGGCTCAGCCTGCCCTCCTTGCCTGACTCTCTGCAAGGCTCAGCCTCCCCCGGGCCAGAGAACCTTCCATGGTGGCATGGAGCGGGGCCGGCCAGTGCTGAGGGTGGACCCTGCCCTCCCAGAGCCACCCCTGGGCTGTGTGACCCCACTTAGACTTGACCCTACTTCCCAGGGCCTCAGCTTCCCTGCCTGTACAATGGGGGCAGCATGTCCAGGTCATCAAAGTCAGCCTCGTGAGGGGGCCGTGCTAGACCAGCACCTGGGGTGACTGTGGCCAGGTCACCCCTGTCCCCCCTCGGTCGCGCAGGGACAGGCCACAGTGGACACAAGGTCCTGTCCCAAAGTGGGATGAGAGTCAGGCAGCAGATCCGGGGTCCAGGGTGGTGCCCCAGCACAAAAGCAGCCTGGTCGAGCCCTGCCACGCTGGCCGGGGTGTGGGTGGGGGTGGGAGGCACCTACCCTGCCGCTCGGGCGGGCAGCTCCAGGTCCTGGGGTAGCTGCAGGAGGTCAGGATGGCTCTCCTCCACTTCCTGCAGCACGATACGATGTGCTCAGTGAGGCCCACTGAGGCCACACAGCCAAGGCCGCCCTGTGAGCCCCACCCTAACCCTAACCCTAACCGCGACTCCCCCCCCCCCCCCCCCTTGGGCCTGACTGCGATTCTCACGGTTTTGCTGTCTCCGCACTGGGGCGGGACGGGGGCTGGTCAGAGTGGGTGTGGGCTGCAGGGCGGGGCAGTGCTGCCAAGGGGAGCCCTGGGGGGCTGGGCGGGGCCCTGGGGGCCTCTGGACCTGTGTGCTGCACCCAGGAGGCCCCCCACTCCACTACCTCCAGCACATGGTGCAGCAGTGTGACCCGGCTCTGCTGGGACTTGGTCTCCGTGAGCTTCAGCAGCGTGCTCATCTTGAAGCCGTCGGCGTCCCCGGTGTGGCTGCCCTGTGAGGGGAGGGCGGGGAGGGAGTCTCTCAGCCTGGTGGAGGGGCGGGGGTTGGGGGACTGGGAGCAGGGGCAGGCTGGGTGCCGTCCACTCACATAGTTGAGGAAGTTCCCGATTTTCAGAATCAGCTGGCAGAAGACGGGCAGCCGGTGACTGGTGAGCAGGCCTGCAGGACAAGGTCCCTTTATGCCTCCCCCTGGCCTGTTCCCCAGGCTCTGCCCAGGGTGGGACAGGGGCGCAGGGCACGACGGAGGAGCAGGGCGGTGGAGCCCTGACCCTGGAAGTGTGGGGCTTGCCTACGGCAGTGCTCCCTGAACCCCACTGCCCATTCTGTGGGCGAGGACGCTGAGGGGACCTTCTGGAACCTGTGGCCGCCTTGGCTCTCGGCTCTGTCGTCGAGGTGACAGGGCCATCCCTGAGTGCATGCTCAGCAGAACCGGGTTGTGCCTCAGTGGTCAGGCCCGTCCATGTTCCTGCCACGTGGCTGTGGTGACTCCCTGGCTCCTCACTCAGGCAAAGCGGTATGTGTGCACGTGTGTGTGAAAGCAGGTGAACGCATGTGTGCACCTGTGTATGTGTGAGCACACACATCTGCATGTATGTGCATGTGCATGCACGTGTACATGCGTGCGCACGTGTGCATGTGAGTGTACAGAGAGCATGTGCATGTACATGTGTCTGCATGTGTGCAAAAGCACGTGCACGTGTCACTGTGTGCACATGTGTACATGTATGTGTACACCTGTGTATGTGTGAGAGCACATATGTCTGCATGTGTGTGCATGCATATCGACGTGCACACGTGTGTGTATATGTGGGTGTGCACCTGAGTGTGCATGCACATGTGTCTGCATGTGTGCAAGAGCTGTGCATGTGCACATATGTGAGAGCATGTGCGTGTTTCTGAGCACATGCATGTGTGTGCGCATGCATGTATGTGTGTGTGAGAGCATGTGTGTGGGCATGTGTATAGGTGTGTGTGAGTGTCTGCGTGCCCACATGGCATGTGCACATGTGACTGCATGCATGGCGCGGCCCTCAGGACCGGGCAGTGGTCCATGGGGAGGGGAAGCTCGGCACCCACAGGCGCCGCCTGGGGCCAACCCGCCCAGCCCCGCGTCCGCACTCACTCTCGCAGGCGGCGAGCAGCAGCTGGGCCTTGGGCCGCACCATGTCCAGCACGACGGCCGTGCCCTCGCAGAGCAGCAGGCACTCGATCCGAAGCTGGTAGCTGGGGCGGCAGAGCAGGCGCTCAGGCTCAAGGGGCCCCCATCCACCTGCCTGGGGCCCGCAGGGTCCTCTCAGCTCGGAGCTGCCGGGGTCTCACGGCCTGGCCTGGTTCAACATGCGCATTCCCGGGCCAGGCCCCAGATGGGATCCGGCAGGACTGGGCCGGCCCAGCAAGGGTGCTTTGGACAAGCCCCCAGGTGCCAAGGACAAGGGCAGTCGCCCTCTGTGGGACACTCCCCTCCTAGAGCAGAGGGGTCGCCCAGGAGGGCCCAGGCTGGCCTGCGGGAGGCCATGGAGCCCTGCCCACCGCCCACCCCCACGACGTCCCTGGCCTGGAGGAAGGCCTGGACCCCACAGGGCTCCTCGGAGGGCCCCGAGGCTGAGGGCTGCACCAGTGGTGTCTGCCCCCACCCTTCACGGAACCCCTTCTCTCTGCTCCAGGTCCGGGCCCAGCTCCCGCTCTCAACCCCCGCCCACCCCCAGGGCTGCCGGCTCACCAGGGGATGCCCAGCAGGAGGAGGTAGAACTGGTCGGCGCTGGCGAGCCTGGCCCGGTCCTCCGCGAAGGAGCGCAGGTTCTCGATCTGCGGGAGGCGTCCACGTGTGGTCGCTGCAGCCGCTCACAGGCGCGGCTCTGCGTGGAGGGGCCCAGACTCACGTGTCGCCCCTGCTTACTCACCTCGTGCTTCTCCGGAAGGAGCTTGAGCAGCTGCTTGAGGACCTCCACGTCGAACTTGGTGCTGTCCCCCGCCCGGATCATGGCGGTGACCTCCTCGTTGGAGCTGGAGGGGCGAGAGGGTGGAGGTGGCCGAGGACGGCACGAGCCACGGCCCTCGGCCTCCTGGGACCCTGCCCGCCTGGGACAGCCCTGGGCCCGCAGCGCCACGCTGGTCACAGCAGGCTTTCTCCCTCCACCTAGGGAGTTTCAGGGCACAGAGAAGGCGGGCCACCTGCCCAGGGAGTGGCTGAATGACGCACTCCCCAGCTGCCCGAGCGACCCCTGCCGCCTCCTTCCAGGGGGCTGCTCAGGACACGGGGTGAAGGCTCAGCGGAGCCCGGTGAGCTCCGGGGCGGGGCACCTGCCGCAAGGAAGCACTCAGGGCCGGGGGTAGGGCCAGGTGCTTGGCCCGGCGCGGCCACCCCCCGCCTGCGGCTTTAGGGGATCCCTGCCACTCTCTGGGTCTCATATTCCCCAGGGAGGCTGGACTGGTGGTCTCCAGGACCCCCAGCTGGGACCGTTGGCTGCTATTATCCGACTGTCTCCAGTCCCAGGGATGGGGTGTGCACTTCCCAGAGCAGCCTGCAGAGGGCACTGCTGAGCCCAAGACGGGCCACGGCCGAGGCTGGGCGTCTGACCCAGGCATCGAGATCCTGGAAGCTCACCATTTAAACTGCTTCAGGAAGATGTTGAGGTTCAGGCTTTTCTTGGAGTCCAGAAAAGTGATCTGCAAAACACCCCCATCCCGTCAGTACCTGGAGGGCGGCCACGGAGCCCTGTCCGAGCCCCGGCCCCATCCCTACCTCCTTGGGCTCCTTCCTGGCCGGGGCCACCGCCTGCTCCTTGGGTTTGGCCGTGGGGAAGGAGAAGAGCCGCTCGATGCTGGAGAAGTCGGGCTCCACCACCTCGGCGTCGGGGCTGCTCAGCGTTGCCCACATGGAGCTGCCTTCTGCTGGTGAGGGGCCGCCAGTCAGGCTCACGCCTGCCCCCCAAGTCCAGGGGCAGGTGGTGCGGGCCGGAGGGTTAGGCTCACGCCTGCCCCCCAAGTCCAGGGGCAGGTGGTGCGGGCCGGAGGGCTGGCAGGGGTGCTGGGCCTGGGGCCCGGCCCAGGGCAAGCATACAGCAGGCACTTGATAAATGCCCAGCCAAAGAAGCCCTCCAGCTGATGCCATGCTGTGTATGTGCGTGCGGGTGCCCAGGGCCCAGTGTCCAGGCTGGCCGGTGACCTGGCCTCCAGCCACCCTTGGCCTTGATGTCCTCTGGGTATCAGCACGCTGAGCCCCTGGGCCCACGCAGTGCAGGGGCCCAGCAGCAGAGATATGCCAGCCTCCAGGGGGCGTGTGGGAGCACAGGGGCCCGAGGGGCGAACCTGACCTGTCCCCGCCCCCTGCCCCGGAGGGGAGCCATGGCAGCCGGCCTCACCGCGGGCCACACTGGACGGCAGCTTCTGCCAGTTGAGTTTCTTCATGCGCAGGGTGGGAGGGTTCACGCGCCGGTGGCGGGGGACCCAGGCCGAACTCAGGCCGCTATCCACCTGGGCCACGATTATCTCCTCCACGCCGCCCGCGGCAGGGGGCCCGGAGATGCCGGGCAAGGGTGGGGGCGGTGGGGGTGGCGGGGGCAGGCCCCCCAGGCCCGGGAGGGGCGGTGGGGGCGGCACGGTACCAGCAGAGTTAGGCAGTGGGGGCGGCGGGGGCGGGCCCCCCAGGCCCGGGAGGGGCGGGAGGGGCGGTGGGGGCGGCACGGTCCCAGCAGAGTTAGGCAGTGGGGGCGGCGGGGGCGGGCCCCCCAGGCCCGGGAGGGGCGGGAGGGGCAGCACGGTCCCAGCAGAGTTAGGCAGTGGGGGCGGCGGGGGCGGCAGAGGTGAGGGGAATGCAGCCCCCATGCCCGGCGGGGGCGGGGGCAGCGGTGGGGGAGGGGGCGGAGGAGGGGGCGCGGTCGTGGAGTCAGGGAGCGGGGGCGCCGGCGGGGGCGGGGGGCGCTCCAGCCTCTCCGGGGCTGTTGGCTGCGGTGCCGGCCCATGCTCGCCCTGGACGCTGGTGACGAGTGGGCTGGCGAGGGCCGCGGCTGGCTGCTGGCCCCCCAGGCCTGCTGTCGGGGCGCTAGAGTTTTGCGGGGAGCTGCCCCTTTGGCTCTGGCCAAGGTCGGCCTGGGTGCTCTTGTGGGCTTTGTCCAGGGAGCAGGGGCGGGGCCGCCCCTTGATGGACAGGAGGCGTTCAACCATCTCCTCCAGGGTGCACTCCTGGCCTGGGTGGGGATGTCCGGAGTCAGGATGGGGGGCACGGGCCAAGGCTGGCCTCCTCCACCCGCAGGCCGAGAACCCCGTGTATGCCCACCCGGCTGGGTCCGGGAGGGGGACGCAGCTTGGGGCACGGTGCTCCTCCCCCAGCCCCACCCCGCTCACCGTCAGAGGCCAGGAGCACCGCCCGGTTCACCAGGCTCTCCAGGGCCTCCCAGAGCAGCTGGCTGGAGCGAAGGCTGGGCTCCAGGTGCAGGAGGCCCTGCAGCACCGACAGCAGGTGGACGGACGCCGGGGAGCAGCTCACCTGGGCGGGGCAGGCGAGGAGTGCGGGTCAGTGGCGTCATCTCCCGGGCCGACATCCGCCGGCCTCCCCTCGAGTGTCCACCCCGTCCCCACCCTGTGCCCAGGTGGTGGTTGCTCAGTCATGTCCAACTCTTTGCAACCCCATGGACTGTAGCCCACCAGGCTCCTCCATCCATGCGCATTTCCCAGGCGAGAATACTGGAGTGGGTTGCCCTGCCCTTCTCCAGGAGATCTTCCCCACCCAGGAATCGAACCCAAGTCTTCTGCATTGCAGGCGGAGTCTTTACTAACTGAGCTACGGGGAGCCCGGTAATGAGCCTGAGTTAGGGCTCCCCGATGGGCACACTGGTGACATCAGGGGCCGGGTCACCATGTAGGGGCTGCCCGTGCCCTGCGGGGTGTTAGCAGAGCCCCTGGTCCCCACCCACTGGAAGCGCCCCTGCCCAGGGTGACAGCCCCAACTCTCCAGCTGTTTCTGGATGGCCCCTGCAAACCCTGGCTCCGGGCTGACAGTCAACGGGTTCAGTGAAAACAGGGCCTGGGCTGGATTGGAACTCAGCTCCGTCTCAGCCTCTCACTCGTCCCAGCGTCCCCTCGGACCACCCCACAGTGGCCGGGCTGCTAGGCCACGGACCGTTCCGCCACACTGTCCTGCTGGGGCCCCGCCCCAGGCTCCGCCTCTCCAGTCCCCCACCCCCTGGGCTCGGAGTGTGGCTCCGGAGCTCCCCGAGGCCCAGCAGGGCGGGGTGTGACCGGGTCAGGACACGGGGCCCCTCTTGAGCCCTGGGCCCCCCCTGAGTCCCGGGAGGCGCTGCCCGCCGCACACACCTTGTGGAAGAGCGCGGAGAAGACCTCCTGGTGGCTGTTGATGTCGATGCCGCCGAAGACCCGCAGCAGCTCCTCCTCGTCCTCGGCCTTGGCCTCCCTGAAGGCCTCGAGCTGGATCAGCAGGTCCCCGTCCTCCAGGTCTCTGGGGTGGGTGGGGGGCGGGGGCCGGGGACTTCAGCTGGCTGCCCCCCACCCCGCCGCCCACTCCCTGGACAGACACACAGACCACCCCGAGCAGGGCCGGTGGCTGCCACAGTGGGGGCGGGGGGCACTGCAGTCGGTCGGGTGGGCTTCTCCGGTCAGCTCCATGCCCCTTGGGGCAGGAAGCGTGAGTTCCCACACTCGCAGGGAGAGAGGGCGCGGCTGTGCCGTGTGGGGCGCGGGGCGGAGGGCAGGGGGGCACCAAGGCCCCTGAGGGCCCGCCGAGCCTTGGCGCTGGCCTGAGCTGGGTGCTGGGCCCACGAAGGCCAGCCCCGACCAGTCCTCGCATCCAGCAGGCCTCTCTCCGCTGAGGCCAGTTCAGCACCAGTCATGTCGGCTGGGAGCCTCCTCGTGGGGTGGCCCCCCGCCCTCTGCCCTGGGGGGAACATGGTCCTGGTAAGGACCAGGATGGGGTTCTCAGCTACACGGGCTTTTTTAAACGTCGACTGATGAATAGTGTGTGGGCCGTGCGATATCTGGGACACACGCTGACAAAACGGTCTGGGTACACTCCAGTTTAACCGGGCGTCCTGTGTTCAGCCTGGGGGCCCTGGCTCTAGGGCAGCTGCCGGCCGCTGGGGAATTCCGCCCAATGGCCTGTCCAGCTAGGGACGGCAGGCTGGGTCCCCACTGGGCCTGGCCCCAGAAGGCGTGGCCTGTCGGGGCTACTCCGGAAAGCCGCCTCCCCGCCCACCTGGAGGTGCTGCTCGGGAGCCGGGGGGAGGTGCGTGGGGACTCACCGCAGCCGCGTCAGGACGTCCAGCAGCTGCAGTCCTGGGAAGGGACAGGGGGTCACCGGCACATGGGATGCCTTCCCCTCCGCCCTGTCCCCGGGCTCACTCCCACCACCCACAGCACCGAGCTTGTGAGGCAGGAGGGGAACCTGCTCCCTCGGGTTGCCGGAGCCACGGGTCTCTGGGAAGCCCACCCTGGACACACGTGGTGCCCGGGGAACAGTCACGCCGCAGCCAGCAGGGCCAGACCGACGTCGGCCGGCCTGCCCGCCTCCCTCCACGCGGCAGCCTAGCACCGAGATCCCTCCAGCGCTACCGTCCAGGGGTCCTGAGGCCCTGCGTCCACTGAAGGGAGCAGGAGGGCAGGAGGCTTCCCCGGCCCAAGCAGAGCCCGCCCCCGGGGCCCTGGAGAGGGGCGAGGGGCATCGCCCCAGAAGTGGGCAGCGTGGGGCCGAGGTCAAGGTTACCGATGAACTCGCTGCGTAGCTGGGCGCGGGTGCGGACGTCCTCAGGGCCGAGGATGATGGCATTGACCACGCTGAGCAGGGTGGCCACGTAGGGCACGTTGTCGCTGTCTGAGAGCTCGCTCATAATGACGCTGAAGCGGTACTGCTGGCCGCACACCGCCTGCGGGGGCGGGGGGCAGGGGTCAGCGTGCCCCCGGGCTCCGGCCTGGCCCCCGCCACGTGTAGCTCACCTTGTAATGGTCCAGGGCGTCCAGGGTCAGGGCGTGGCCCTCGGGCGAGTAGATGCACAGGGCAGCCAGCAGCTCAAACACCTGCTTCTTGACCATCATGTTGGACGTGTCCAGAGCTGCCAGGGGTAGGGGGCCTCTCAGAGGGGCTCGGCCCCCGCCCCCCGCCTGCACCTACTGCCCGGCCCGGGCTCCCACCCTGCAGCTGCCAACTTGCTGGGCTGGCAGAAACCAGGGCCCAGCGCCCACATCAGGCACTGGTCTCTGAACATGCTGGCCACCCCCAGGACCCCCGGAAGGGGTGTGGAGGCAGGCACGGCCCCAGTCACTGGGGTTCTACTCCCGATGGCCCTCAGTTCTAAGCTGGGGGCTCTCTGCGGGCTCTGGGCCCAAGGCCTACACGGGCACCCCTCCCAGCGCTGAGCCCATGTTTTCTCCAAACTTAGAGCAACCGTGTTTACGACTGACAGCTCACGAGGCCTCCTTGTCCCCGTGGGCCCCTGCCTCCCACCGCATTCCCGGAGCTGGGGACACTCTGGGGGTGTCTCTTGGCTGACCCTGCTGAGACTAAGGCACAAAGGACTCCACAGACTGCAACAGCTGGGCCTGGGCCGGGTGATCTCTGGTTCACTCGCCCACATGGGCCCTGCCCGCCCTGGAGCCCCACGCATCAGTGGGGGCAGCACGGCCTGGCAGGCAGAGCGTGCAGTGACCACTGTCCACCAAGGGCCACCTGGGGTCTCCCCCAGGTTGGGGACTAAGTCTGGCCACAGCCTGGCGAGACTCCCTGAAAGAGGTGACAGTGAGTCCAAGCTCGGAGGGTGAGCAGGACTCGGCTGGCACACGTGGGCACCACAGCCTGAGTGGGGGAGGAGGCTGGAGGGCGTGGGGGTGGGGAGGCGCCCCCCAGGAGCCCAGTGCAGAGGCGGGGGTGGGGGTGGAAACTGATGCCCGCAGCGGGGCCCAGACCTGAGGAGCTGAGCCCCGGCTGAGGCCGAGGAACTCGAAACCAGGCAGAGTGGAAGGGGGGCCCCCTCAGCTGGACACGAGTTTCTGATCCAGGTGACTCTGACTGCCACGGTGTGGACGGGGGCCTCAAGGGCAGAGAAGACTCGGGCTGGGGCAGAGCCTGGACCAGCACCGGGCTAGGTGGAAACGCAGGGGAAGTCAGAGCAGGGCGGGCGACTAGGCGCAGCTGGCGGAGGATCACGGCTGCACAGTGCCCCGGCTTCAGACGTGGGCAGACGGGAAACTGGCTCCTTCTCCAGGAAGCCCTCCCTGCGTCTGCCAGCCGGCCCGCCCCCACCCCCACCCCCACCCGTGCGCGCGCCCGCCCGGGCCTCACCCAGGGAGAGCTGGCGCACGTAGGCCTGGTTGCTGAGGATGTACTGGATGCCCTCCCGGGAGTTCATGACGGCGCGCACGCAGCTGACGCACGTGAGCTGCAGCAGCGCGTCGGCGATGCGGGCCACGCCGCGGCCCGACAGGCGCGCCAGGGCCTCCAGCAGCAGGTCCAGGCCGCTCTGCTCCAGGAACTGCACCATCCAGCCGCCGTCGCTGCTCTCCAGCCGCTTGCGCAGCCCCGAGTAGTTGACCACGGAGGGCACCTGCAGCAGCCGGATGCAGAGCTCGGGCTCGGCGCTCTCCAGGTTGGCCTCCGTGGGGTCCGAGTCCTGCGGCCCCAGCTTCTCCTTCAGTGCCGCCCACTTGCGCTGGGCGCCCTCCTTCACCGACATCTTGCTCAGCTGTAGGTGGGAGGAGACGGGTGTGAGCCCGGGGTCTACAGGGCACCCGCGGCCCAGCGAGGCGCGGCCAGTCGGTGTCCCCTGCTCCGTGTCTCCACCTGCCGACTGGGGACTCGCCTGCTGATGCCCCGTGGACCCGCTGTGCTGGCGATCCCTCAACCCGCCAGGCTCCCCTGTGCCAGGCGCCTCTTACACCCATGCCCGTCTTGGTCGTCATGGCGACCAAGGAGGCCACACCCCTGCCCTGACGGTAGGCACCGAGACCCCAGGAGGCCTCACTGGCAGGAAGGCCACTGCCCCGTGGTGCTCAGGCGGAGAAATGGTGTCTCCGGGGCTCCTTCCCCTGGGCCCAGGGCGCTCCCCTGCCCAGCAGACAGGCCCAGATGGGGATAATAGCGTGGGCGGGGACAGTTCCACACCCGGGGCATTTCCAGCCTGCCCACGGCACCAGGAATGCGGCTGGCTCCAGGGTCATGTCCAAGGCCCACTCAGTTCTAGGCAAGACCAGGGCCCTTCGGGGAGCGGCCCTGCCAGGCCCCAGCTCCTGTGGGCCTCACTTTGTCAGTCAGGGGGCAGGGACCAGCGTCCCCCAGGCCCGGGGCTCTCGGACACTGACCCAGATTCAGGCACAGGAAGTCTGACCGCTGCCCAGAGAACATCCCCCAGAGGGTCGGGGGTGACCCAGGCCAGAACATTCCCAAAGGCTCCCTTCCAGAACAGAACAGTGGGACAGGCGGCAAGTCTCTGTGTCATCACTATAGCTGGTCGAGTCCCTCTCCTCGGGCCCGGGGCTGTGATGTGGGCCCCAAC
Organism: Cervus elaphus; assembly: GCF_910594005.1. Lineage (NCBI taxonomy): Eukaryota > Metazoa > Chordata > Mammalia > Artiodactyla > Cervidae > Cervus > Cervus elaphus. Next base: position 70,711,807 of record NC_057827.1, on the reverse strand, counting down.
CCGAGCCCCAGGACTGGCCCAGAGGGTCAGAGGTGGCCCAGGCTCTTCTGTGACCATGTATGGTCTTGTATTTAGTGTGTGAGCAGGGCAGTGTGGAGCTGCTGGGCTGGAGGCCCAAGGGGCAGGGGACAGCGACACCACCGCACCTCATGCCAGGGGGCCTCACGCTGGCACTGCCCACCCTGACCCCTGACCTCCCACCACCCGGAGGAGGGCACGGTACTCCCCCCACTTCACAGGAGGGAAAGGGAGGCGGCACCCAGGGAAGCCGGGTCACGAACGTGCCCGGGGTCCCAGACATGGAAATGGCAGAGTGAGGCTGGATGCCAGAAGGTGGCCTGGGACCCTTGAGAGGCTGGCGCCCACTGTGGCATCACCCTAAGGGCTGCTGGTCCTGGCCAGTTACGGGGGAGACCCCAGGGACCAGCTGGGGTGATGCAGGAGACAGGCTGAGGGGGCCAACGGCCCAGGTGCCAATGCCCGGGGGGCTCGGGGTCCCCAGCACTCGCTGTTCACTCCTGGAGGACCCCCCCCACCTGGGTGAGGGTCTTGGGTGTCTTCCCTTGTGAATTAGACAGACAAGCCCCTGGGCCAAGCAGCTGATGTTTGTCAAATGGGAGCAGAACTGAAATTTTGTCCTCAGTCTGACATGAACGATGCCTGTTTCCCTTCCTCCAGTGATATGGAGGGATGAACTAGCAGTGGGCAATCTGCGGCAGCAAAAATAGACATGAGGCTTTTCTTAAATAGAAATGAGACTTTCCTGATAAACAAGGAAAATAAGGAGACAATGAACAGGCTGGGGAAAAAGCGTAAACAGGCCTAAAAGAGTTTAAAAATCTTAGTTATTCTTTAACTGTTGCTACTAACAAACACTCGTAGGTAGACTTGTCCTCAGCAGAGCTAATTACTCTGTGACTTCACGCGAATTGGACTCTGTATGCGGCATTATTCTCCCCCTACACTCTCTTGCTGTTGTTGCTTTAGTCGCTTAGTTATGTCTGACTCTTTGCAGTCCCATGGACTGTAGCCCGCCATGCTCCTCTCTCCATGGAATTCTCCAGGCAAGAAAACTGGAGTGGGTTGCAATTTCCTTCTCCAAGGGATGTTCCTGACCCAGGAATCGAACCCTGGTCTCCTGCCTTGGCAGGTGGATTCTTTATCACTGAGCCCCACACCCTCTTGTAGCATTCTACATTTCAAAAAGAAGATCTGGAGTTGATAACTTCAGGGACACCAGACTTGGTGATGTCAGCTGAGTTGCCTGATGTCAGCTGTGACCATTTTGAAACTTTGCAAAAGAAAGAAAGAAAAAAAAAAAAAAAAGGCAAGAACGTCATGAGGTTACAAGACCTCTCCCTCTTCCCGAGAGAGCGGGGCAGTGTTTTTGAGGCAATAGCCTACTGTTTCCCTTTTGCCTGCAAATAGTAAAGCTGCCCTTTTCTCTTTCCACCAAACTCTGCCTCCATATTTCTGTTCGGCATCAGTGGACAGGGAGCCAAGATTTTGGCCACACCTGAGTTTCCGGAGTCTCCCCCACCCCCTAGGGGCCTCCTGGCATTTCAGCAGCCCCTCCTCTGTCTGCAGGGGGTCCCCCATCCCTCATCCTCCCCCCTTCCCTGCAGGACCCCTGGGTCCTCCCAGGAGGCAGACTGGCTGGGGGCGGGGAGGGCGCTGACCACTGTGTCCAGCTCCGGCCCTCTCAGCCGACCCTGGCTGATCTGCTTGTTCTGGCTGAGCCTTGGGTCTGGCTGCTGCAGCAGCTGGGGGTTGGGGAGGATGCGGGGTGTCCTCCAGCCCTCCCCCAGGGGCCCCTGTGGCCTGGGGCCTGTACTGGACCTGGCCCGCCCCACGACTGCAAGGTTTAACCCACCCTCCAGGCCCCCAGGCACTCACCCAGACACGCAGGACCTTCCGGCTGCCTCTGCCCACCCAGGCTGGTGCCTGCCTCGGGCTGCCCCCTGCATTCCCCTGGCTTCTCATCGCTGCTGCCCACTGAAGGCCCCAGCTGCCCCTCCCAGGCAGCTTTGTGGTGTGGGGGCGGGGCACTCCCACCAGCACTGTGAAGAGCCAGGAGGACAGACAGACAGACCTCTGCACACACTGCCACCCGCCGTGGGTGCCGCTGCTTAAGGAGCACCCAGAGCTGACCCTCCCTTCCTGCCCCCGCCTCCCCTGGCCTGAGGCCCCGGCTGCCTGGCACAGGCTGGGCGGACACAGAGGAACTCTCCCAGGCCAGCACTCTGGCATCCAAGTGCGTCTCCAGCCAAGAGCCCCAGGGGTCCCCTGACACGGAGAAACAAGCTCCCAGAGGCCACCCGGTCATCAGAGCTGCCCCTCCGGTGCGGCCCAGTTTTCCCCACATGCCCCTAATTTCCGGAGCCATGGGCTCACTGCCCCGAAAGACCCCCCAAAGGGGAGCCCCCGGGTCTGAGGGGAGGGCAAGCACAGCTGGTGACCATCCCAGTCTGCTCACCTGTCCGCCCGATCCTAGGCCCTGTGTCCTGCAGCTGAGCTGCCCTGGCTGTCCGCTCCCCACCCCCTCAGCACACGGAGGCACTGGGCGGGTCAGAGAGGGCGCACAGGGCTCCACTGGCCGCAGCCCACACGGCCCAGTGAGCACGGCGCATCTAGCTGGGAGAGCAAGCTCAGCTAGGGACCCAGAGGCTCACGTGCGTGACTTTTCTCCCTCTGTGATGCCCACCAGGCTGCCAGCCTCATCCAGGGTCCACCTGGTCAGGCCCCAGGCCAACAACATCTTCCTAGAAACGTTCCAACCGCTTTTCAGGATAAAGAGTGAATATACAAATGGACCTCAGCCAGATCATATACGGAACTCTGACCCACAGCTGCAGCCAGCAGACCAGAACACCCAGCCGTCCCCACAGGAAGCAGCCCAGGACGCAGCGCACTCCCTGTGGGCCAGACCTGACAGATGTCAGACCTCTATCTCGAGCGACAGCCCCGGAAGCCCTACGACGGCCCTGGGACATCCCCCCACGGCCCAGGCTTCATCAGTAACCCACAGCTTCCTGAGCTTTGTCCTCGCTTCCCACTGAGGACCAGAGAAAGCTGGACAGGACAGGGCCTCGCCCAGCCATCGCGTGGGGGCCCAAGTCTCCTCAGCCGAGCAGCTCCCCCAGCCCTGCAGCCCCCATCAGCACCCGGGAAGCCCCATCCTGTAAAGAAGCTTTCTATACACAGAAAACAGTTTAACATAGTAATACGTGTTATATAGTCAAGTGTGTGTAGGTAGCATTCTATGTATTTAGTAACCACACGGCAGTGATTTCCTGGCTGCCCCGATTCCAAATAAACAGCTTTGCCTGTTCCCTTCTGGGTGGTGACTGAGCATCTCTGCAGGGAACACTGGAGGGACTCAAGGAGGAAACCAACGTTTACCGCTCTCAGGAGCACAGGCTGTGGGCGACGGCCCTTGGGGATAACGCAGGGACCCTGCGTGGGAGGCAGCGAGCCGGAAGGCGGGCTGCAGCGGGTTTTCATACTGAAACTGGTCCTGGCGGGCACAGGGCGAGCGCGCAAAGTTCTCACGGCTATTGTCATTCAGTCCGTGGGATGCCCGGCTCTCAGCCCTGGCCCTGCTCAGCCCGGGCCTGCCCTGTCCACGGGCTGGGCGCCCACCCTGCAGCCAGGCCGGGCGCAGAGACCAGAGCTCCGATGGGCGGGGCCCCGGCTATGCTCGGGGCGGGGCCAAGGCCCAGAGGGGGCGGGGCCGCGGTTCAGTTCCGGGCGGGGCCGAGGGGCGGAGCTGAGGCTGAGTCTGGGCGGGCCCGAGGCCCCGGGGGCGGGGCCTCGGCTCTGTTCTGGGCGGGGCCCCACGGGGCGGAGCCGCGGCTCTGCTCGGGGCGGGGCCCTAAGCTCAGGAATGTGTTCCCGGCGCTCAGGGCTCCCTCAGGCGAGGGGCGTGGCCAGCCCGCCAAGGGTGGGGCCTGCGCAGGAATTTGGAAGCAGCGCCGCAGGCTGAAAAAGTCTGGGGTTCCCAGGGTCCAAGTTCAAGAGGCTCAGGCCAGACCCTGTACCGTGGGCAACTGAAAGGTCGGGTGCTTCAGCACCTCTTCTGTCCTCCGAGCAGTCCGCCCACCCCGCACCGAAAGGACAGCGGACAAAGGGAAGGGCCCTTTGCAGGGAAAGCCCCTGAGGCTCTGACACTACCGGGACGTTGCCCATAGGTCCTTAGCGTTCATCTTTTTTCTTCCGTTAACGTGGGGTGTCCTCTGGGAAGGGGTCATGCCTTCCCCTTCCGACTGGGGCTCTGGAAGATAGGGTCTCCCTCTGAGCTTTCCCAGGGTCCGCTCGCTGATCTGGGTGTCCTGCGCACCGGCATCACCCAGCCCACACAGATGCCACCTCCTCGGACACCCATCCGCTCGCCTGCACATGGCCAGCCTGGCGTGGTGATGCTGGCCTCTCCACCCGGGTGCCCTTGTACCTGGGCAGTGTGCTGACCGGCAGGAAGCCGTTACCCCTGCCTACAATAATCAGTCAAACTGTGTGCGTGTGTGTGTGTGTGTGTGTGTGTAGCAGGGGGCAGGGCCAAACTTGGCCTCCCAGACCCCCAAGACCAGCCCCTGCAGATGGAGAAACCGACCCCGGCAGACACTGAGCTGTGTCCTGGACACACATTGAGCTGCGGCTGGGAGGCCCTGGAGGCGTCCCGGGCCCACTGGGCTTCGAGCGGCCTGGTGGGTGGGCCGCCCAGCCGCGGGCCTGAGCCTCTCACCTTGTGGAGCTGGGTGAGGTTTTCTGTTCTGCAGTCCCTGTTGGTGAGGGGGTGCAGGGTGGGGGGCTGGGGCTGGGGCGGGGACTAGGGCTAAGGAAGGCACCTGTGATGGGGAACGGTTGCTCGCGGCTGGGGAGACAGCTTGGGGCAGCCCTGCTGGCTGGCATCAGCGCTGAGCTGGGGTGCTGCTGGGCCCAGAGCCAGCAAGGCTGGGGGCGGGGCGCACAGAGTGAGCTGTCTCCCCCCGGGGTGGGCGGTAAACCGTCAGGAGCAGGGTTCCGGAACTGGGAGGCAGGGGCTGCCACACAGTATTTTTAGCTTCTACAAAACCAAAATTTTTCCACTGCCTGGCAACTCTTGGATTACATTCCTGGCAGCTCCCTGGAGCCCAGGGGCAGCCCAGGCCCTGCCCGGTGGGAGGGGGAGCTGAGGCTGCCCTGCCATGACCCCCTGTCTCCCTCCTTTCCAGAATCTCGGCTTCACTGTGTCCTCTTCACCAGGCCCCGAGCCCTCTGGGGATCTCGACTGACCTGTGTGGGTCACCTGCTTTGGGCTCGTCCCAGGCAGGGGATCCTGCAGACAGGGGGCCTCGGGGAAGTGACTGAGTGTCCGCCCACCACCCACCCGTGCCTGGGGGTAGTGCATAAGGCCTCGGGCACGCAGGGTCCTACGGCTCCCTGGCCCATCTCCTGTCCACACAGTCCTCCTGCCCACTGCCACCTGTGTCTCCAGGATGGGGTGCGAGGCTTCTGCCTCCCGAGCCTCACTGCGTGTGAGGAGGCCGGCCGGCCACCGCAGCACCCAGCAGCAGGATAGAAGGGCAGGGGAGGCAGGTGGGCACCAAGACATCCAGGGCAGCGCCGAACGACGAAACAGAGACGACCGCCAGGAGGCCGGCTGCACTGTGTGGGATTCCAACCACCCAAAATGGGGTGTGTCACACAGGACACACGCCAGACACTAAGAGAGGCTGCGTCCAGGGGCAATACGGTCATTTCACAATGAGAAAGGGAGCCTGCAAGCACAGGGACAGAAGGGGGCCAGCGGCATCTCACAGGGAGAACTGGGCTCCAAGCAGGTCTGTCCCAGCTCGGTCACCAGGGGTGAAAGGGCAGAGCCAGGAGCCGGGTCTCCTGTGCTGTGAGTGGAGAAGGATCGGGGCCAGGGCAGGCTGTGCCGAGAGCCGGGGGACACGAGCGGTCAGGGGAGCCAGGCCAGGGCTCGGTCCCTGGTGCCCCAGGATCTGGGTCAGGTTGGGGTGGTGACAGACACAGACCTCCATGAACCCCACCCTCCTCGTTAGGAGCAGGAGTCGGTGGGGGCCCCAGAGGGCGCCCCTGGTAGGGGCCTGACTCGACAGGAAACGCTCACCACTGGGGGCGGGGTGGTGCCGCCCCTGCGCTGGGCGCGCTGGGAGGAGGGTCCACCCTGCGCTGGGCGCTGCGGGGGTAGGGTTTTGGGGAATGGGCTTGAGGGGTCTGGGAGTCCCCCGCCCCCAGGATGAGCCGGCTCGGGTTCAGGTGCAGGGGGAGGACAGGAAGGGTGGAGGCAGCCACACCAGGAAGCCCAGCTTTCGCTTCCACCTGCCCCGCGGGCTCACGGCGACCGCGTCTGTCCTCGCCTTCCGCTGGCACCTGCTCTCTGGGCTCAGCGCTCCAGGTGCACAAGCTGGGCTAACGGGGAGCGCCCAGAGGCCTGGCCGCCTCTGCCTGTCTGGGGTTCTGGTCGAGCTTCCGGGGGCCTGAGGCTGGAAGGGTGGGGAGCGGCTCAGGGGCCGACGGGGACAGTGGTCCCTACCGTCACCCCTTATCGCTGAGGCAGCTGCGGTGCTCGAGGGAAGTGATGTGTGCAGGCCCGCGGTTAGAGGGTGAGAGGGTGAGGAACTCGGTGGTGCCCCGAGGGGCAAGGTGTCTGGCCACAGCGTCCACCTGCAGGCTCTGCTGGGCCGCACGCAGACCCGAGGCTCATCGCCAGCATCCCCCCTGCCTGGGTTCCGTCCCTAAACAGCAGACACAGCTCAGAGCAGGAAGCCTCGGGTCCCTCCCCTGACCCCTGCACCATGCAGGAAAGGCCACTCAGGGAGGATCCGCAGAGTTGGGTAAAGGAGGGGTCAGGCCAGCTTCGGTCACTGACCACCCTGTTCCTGTCTTGGAGTCTCGGGGTTGGATGTGAAGGCCACCCACTGCCTGCCCCAGGGGACCCCCCACCCACAGCCCCGCCTCTCCTGTGTCCCTGGTCCAGGCTGCCTGCCCAGAGGAGGGAGAACAAAGCAGCAGACTTGGGGGGGTGGGGAGGGCCCAGCCTGCAGAGCCTGGCACCACCAGGAGCTGTGGCCAGGCCCCGGGGGCAGGGGACAGCTCAGGTTCCAGCTGAGACCAGGCTCTGCTGCTTGACCAGCCATGTCCCTTGGGCACGGGCCTCAGGACCTCTGGGCCCTGACTCCTGTCTTCACCCAGGGATAAGCATGTTGATGCCACCCCTCCCCCAATCTGCCAACAGATCCACGGATGCCATCTGCAAAGCAGGCCCGCCACTGCCAGAAAGCGCTGGGCCCCACTGCCCGCCAGTCCACTGCACCCGACACCTCCTGGGCCGGGACACTGGGTGACACTGCGCTGGAGCGGTCACCACTTCCTCGGCTCCTACTCAGCGTTCCTGGGCCTCCCGAGCCACACAGCTGGCGCCAGCAGCCCGACCGAACCAGGCAAGCAGGATCCTGAGTGTCGGGCATGAGACGCTGCGTGCTGTTCCTTGCCAGGCACCGAGGGCCAGGCCCATCCTGGGCTTGGTTTTCGCATCTGTAAAATGGCCAGGATGTTGTCCAGGGAGCTGGGTTGGCTGAGCCAAATCCGCCTGCACAGGGCTGGGCCTGCCTGGCCAGCAAGGCCCCTTCTGGTCAGCTCCCCCCCTCCTCTCAGAGGTGACCGCCCAGGTCCTGGCCATCCGTCCATCACTGCTGCCTCCATCTGCACGGCCTGGTCCTGCCCCTGGGGGATAGCCCGGAAGCACGGGGGCGGGGTGGGGGGCACGGGTGTCCCCAAAGTGGGCAGCAGCTGATCTGGTCACCCCGGGCTGGTGTTCTCAGGCCATTCATGCTCGTGCACATGGGGCGGCAGAGCCAGGCAGGAAAGAGGGACGGCCAGCGCCCCCTCCCACCCCGGGGCCCGGTAAAGAGCAGATGTCTGCTTCCTGGCTGCAGTGCGCGGGCGGCCGTGCAGAGCTGTGCGTGAGCAGAAACGGGGACGCTGGCACAGGCGCATGGGTGAAGGGAGGCAGGCTGCACACTGAGGCTGCATCCCAGGGCCCCAGAGGACCCGGCGCCAGGCCAGGCGGGGAGACCGAGACCTCCTCACCCAGCTGGGCAGGGCCCACGCTGGTGTCCATGCCCAGACCCACTGGCATCGGCAAGGATCAAGGCCAAGCTCAGGGACGGAGCAGTGCCTGCCCCAGCCGCGGGGTCTGCTGGGACAGCGTGTGTACGCGGGTGTGGTGGGGGGACCAGCACTGCCTGGGGGCGCCAGGGGCTGGGCTGGCCTCTGCCCACAGCAGCCCAGTGCGAACTCCGAGGAGCCCCAGGAAGGCAACACACAGGACGGTTGATGCGGGCAGAGCGGAACGGCCCTCTCTGCCTCCCCGACCCACACACAGCGCACACCTTTGATGCTAGGTCTCAGTGGCACCATGTGCAGAATGGGTGCAAAACACGCTCTCCTGCACCTCTCCAAGCGTGTTTTCAGGCTGGCCTCCCATCTAAGGAGGGCTCTGCTCGATGGCCCTGGTTGAGCGGGCCTCCCAGTAGCGCATTCCGCAAAGCCCCTGCCGGGGGTCTGCCTTTCCTGTTGGGTGGGCCCAGGCACAGCGTCGTGGGAGCAGGTGGTCCCCTGGTCCACCCTCCTTCCCCGTCAGGCCCCAGGGTGCTCTGATAGGGACTCAGCTCACCAAGTGGGGGGCTGGAGGGTGCAGGGTTAGCCCATGAGCTGGGGGATGACTGGCGGGGCCTTCAGGAGCTGCAGCTGGAAAAAGCAGAGGCAAGGGAGGGCCGGGGAGGATGGGGGCTGCAGGAAAGGGGTCTCGCCCTCGCCCTTGGCCCCTTGGTCCTCAGACAGCTCAGGGGGGACCCTCCATCCGTGCCTGCCCCTATCCCACTCCTAAGAGGGTCCGCTGCTTCGAAGAACCTGTGGCCCCTGGCGTCCAGTGCCGCCATCTGTCTACAAGGACTGCTGGGCTCTGGAGTCACACAGTGGGGAGGGGTGCCCTGAGGGTGGGCCAGCACCTGCCCCCCACTGCAGGACCAGGGGCAGGGGCGCTGCTCGGCCAGGACAAAGCTCCCCCAGCTCCCAGAGAGTCGGTGCTGGGACCCTGAGGCGGCTGCACCCACGTGCCTGCTGTTCCCGTGGGGACTGTAGGAGTGACGAGGGGCAGGGGGGCAGCCCCGGCCTCCAGGTGCTGGCTCCCCGGGGCTGGCCACTTCTCTCCCGCTTGGGGCAGTGCCTTCCCCATGCCCAGCGTGGTGAACACAGGGCTCCAGCCCCTGCAGAGGCTGGTGCACACAGTAGGGGCTTTATAGGCACCTCTTTCCAGGACGGCGTGCCCTGACCCTGTCAACCAACCACCCCATCTCGGTCTCCTCTTCCGTGAAACAGGACCAACCCTCACCCGGGGGCGTGACAGAGAGCGGATGGAGACATTCAGACCAGTTCACCAACTCCTCTCCTCCGTTCATTCGGCCCACAGGCCCTTGGGCTGCGGTGGGAACTTCACCTGTGGGTTCCTCCTCTCACCGCCTTCATAGGCCAGGGGCTCGAGTCCACCTCTGGGCACACCGCTGCCCGGGTCCAGGCCAGGCCAGCTAGTCATGCCTGCACGCAGGGCCATGCCCCTCTCACCGCCCAGTCTCCATCCCTCCCTCCCACCACCTTCACGAACCAGATCACTTCCCCAAACCGGGAAACAACTGCACTTTGACGGAAGGCAAACGGAATCTATTCAGGGCACAGCTTCCCAGCCCGGATTAAGGGGGAGGTGTGTGCAATTAGCTCCGACAGCCCGTCAGCACCTCCACGCAGCGGGGGCCTCACCTGGCGGTTAACTCTCTGCCACCAAACAGCAGAGCCTTCAGGGGACCAGCCACCTGCGTGGGTCACGGGAGGGCAGCCCCACTGGTCACCTGGGTTCATGCCAGCACCCCTCCACCCGCACCTGCCCCGATGATCTGTCAGCTCCGAGCTGGGCGCTGGCAGCTCCTAGGAGGATGGCAGTGGCCAGGAGGGGCTGACGGTACCAACCGGGCTTTCAGCAAAAAGTTGGTGCTGGGCTGGAGAGCAGTGGGAACAGTGTGAGGTCTCAGACTCCAGACTGGGACCCAAGGCCCTCGCAGTGGGTGCAGGAGGGCAGCAGCACGCACGCTAACCACCCCCCCCCCCCCCCGTGCCCCTGCCCTGGGCAGCAATGCCAGGGAATCTAGGGCTTTGCTTCAGGTCCCTGACTCCTCCACTGCTGGGCGATGGAGGAGGTCCAGGCCTGAGCCACCGTCCCCACCCTGCGGGTGAAGATAGGGAAACTGAGGCCTGTGAAGGCCAGAGTCCTGGCCAGTTCCCACTGCCAGAGGGAGAAAGGGGAAGGGCTGGTGGGGAGGGGACTTCCCAACCCGGGATCCTGCATGGGTGTGCCGACCTCTGGCCTTGTTCCTGATTCCTGGCTGGGGCAAGGGTTTGGCCATCACAGGGCCTCTGACTCCTCCTGTGTCTGAGTGGGAGGGGCAGCCTGGGGCCCTGGGTCACAGAGCCTCAGGGGTCAGGCGGGCACAGCCAGGGGTGGGGGGCAGCACAGATTCCCTCCTGAGGTTGTGGTCACTCCCCAGGTCCTTCCCCAGGAAAGGGGTCCCGGGGTGGGACTGGAGGAGCAGGGGCCAGACTGCCAGCCCCACTCCGGAGGACAGAGGGCAGGGACGGGGGCTCACTCCCGCAAGGCCTTCCTGAGGGGTGCCCAGGCCCCCTGTGCCCACCTGCTCCCGGGCAGCTACAGACCCAGCAGCTCGGAGGGGGCCGCAGGCCACCGCGTGCCTTGTGTCACCAGGGCGGCGGACGCGAAAATGAAGTTTATTTTCCCAACTGTGGCTGATTCATGGTCAGGATGTGGCAGCCGCAAGGCGGGTAAAACCTGCCGGCACTGGGAAGGGCGGCGGCCCTGCCGGCCCTCGGCCCACCACTCGCGGGCAGCGAGCGCTCGGGCGGCGTCTCCGCGCCGGGGCCGGCAGTCTGGGGCGGGGCGCGAGCCGACGGGGCCGGGGCACCGCGGGATCCCCGCCCGGGAGCGGGGACCCAGCCGCCCTGCGCCGCTGGGCTGCGGGTCGCCACCCCGGGTGCACACGCCGCTACCCCAACTCCGCTCCCCAGCCGCCAGCACCCCACGGCCCCGACTCAGTTTCCCCGCGGCTCCCGGCCGGCCCAGAGCGCGCGGACTTACCGAAAAGGGACGGCGGCCGAGGGAGGGGATGGGGCCGGCCTTCGGTCGGGGTCGGATGATGGGGCCGCGGGCTGCCGGCCCACCTTGCGGCTCCGCACGGCTCGGGTTCGGGCTGGGGCTCAGGCTCGGAGGGGCGCGCGAAAGGAAGAGGAGGCCCGGCCCAGCCCCGCCCAGCCCCGCCCGCTGGCGGCCACGTGGGGAGCGGGCGCGGGCCCGGGGCGGAGTTACTGGGGGAGAGGGGGTCCCTGGAGAGGCCCCGCCCACCTCTGCCCCCTCCCCCCCGGGCGGGGCCGCCCAGGGACTCTCCCCAAGCCCGAAAATACCCGCGGCATCTCCGCCAGGGCTCGGTCTGTTCCCAGCCCTCCCACTTTCGCTCCTGCCGGGCGGGGGTGGCGCTGGGGTGGGTGGGATACATGAAGCGGGGAGTGGGGGTCCCAGGAAAGCTCTGGAAGTGGCCCTCCCGCCTCAGCTCTCTCTGTCCGCCCCCCTCCCTGGGCTCCGCTGCTCCGCCCCCTTCCACAAACCTCCCGTAGGCCCACCTCGCCCTGGCAGCGCGCCAGGTAACCGGCTCACCCATTGAGGCTTCCTGTCAAAGCCTGGCGGCAGGTGGACCAGCCTCCCAGGCCGTGCTCTTTACACCCCGCGTGGGAGACCCCTCGGGCCAGTTGATCCCGCGAACTGACGCCTGGGGTCCCCTCATGGCAGCTGGGTCTCCCTGGTCTTCTGGAATCCAGAGCGTCCCCATCGGGGGGCCAGCCCCCGGCCCTCCTCCTGGTCCCCAGCAAAGATGCAGTCTGAGTGGTCTCTGGGCCTGGACACTGCTGGCTGCAGGCAGCAAGCCTGAGTGCCGCCCCCTCTTTCTGTCCTGCCTTATCACTCCTGCGGACTGAGGGGGTGCCCACTTCATCAAGAGGCCCCCCCCCCACCCCTGCATGGCCCAGCAGGAGGCCAGTCACTGGGGGAAGGGCAGGCGTGGGTTAAGGAGGGGCAGGCGTGCCTTCAGCCCCAGGCCTGCTGGGGGAGATACCACCCTGTCCAGAGGGTTCTGCACTGGTGGTGCCTGACCTCAGGGTCAGGCAGGACCTGACCTGAACCGCTGAGCTGTAATTTCCCCGTCTGTTAAAGAGATGGACAATTCGGCCTAAAGGTTACTGGGCGAGATGAGCACAGTGGGTGAAACGTCTCCACTGACGGCTTTGGCTTACCAAATCTATCCAGAGACCTGCCGCCTTTGGACCATGGGGGCATGAGGCTGGGGGCTGAGGGCTCACAGCGGGTGAGCGGCTGGGAGCAGACCCTTCAGAATGGGGTCCAGGTGGCTTCACAGCCTTGCTCCGTCTTCTCCCTGGGGCCAAGCATGCACCCCTTGGTGCCCAGCGTGCCCCTGCGGGGCCGGGGCTGAGACGCGGGTGCCGCCCCTGCTGGTCCAGCGGCCTCAGCCCCTGAAGTCTCCTTGGCTCAGCCCCGGTGTGGGAGCAGCTCCTGGCAACAGGCCAGCGTGGAATGAGTGCTAGGCATGCCAGGTGAGCCACCAAGCAGGGTGCATTGGCTCCTGGACACCGTCCAGCCAGGGACCTGTGCGCCTGGTGGCCGCCTGCGCCGGGACTGCCGTTCTTAGAATGCGCGAGTCCCAGCTCTGTCGACTTGCCGCTGCCTGGAAGGCTGGCCGGCACCCCCGCCCGGCACCTTGGCCCTCTCCTCGACCTCCGCACGCTTTCCTACCTCCCTTGAGCTGGGTTTCAGGCCTCTGCATGCTCCCTGGGATCCAGCAGTTGGCCCCTCCTGGGGGAGAGGGTGGGGGGGCGGGTGGCACCAGTCGCTGACTCATCGGTCTCCCAGCCTGGCGCCTGGCTGCAGCCGGTTGTGGTCACTGGGTGTGTTTGTGGATCCAGAGGACGGAAGAGGGCAGGGGAGGACAGTGGGGAGTGACCTTCCAGCCTTCAGGCTGGACTGGGGAGAGTGACCCATCTGCGAGAGCAGCACTGAGAGGGGTGTCCCGTGCCCCAGATCCCCAACTCTTCCCCACCTGGGGTGGGGAGCAGGCAGAGTCCTGAACCTCCCTCTCAGAGGCAGAATAGGGAAGCCCGGCATTGGCTGGGAATCTGAGGTTCGGCCCCCAAGTCATCCACTTATTACGCCCATCCACGTATCCATCCTTGCATCCATCCATCCGGGCACTCATCCACCCAGGACTAGGTCTTGCTGGTGAGCAAGAACGATGGGACCCAGCTCTGCTACAGAGTGGCCGTGGCACCCCGGGCAGCCGTTCTGCGTCTGGTCCTGCTGATCAGGGCCTGACCACTCTGCTCACCTCCAGAAAGGTCAGCTCTGGTGGGGCAGCGGCTGGTGCTCTGGCCCTGGGTCCGCTCCTGCCCCTACCTCTGCCTCAGCCCCTTTCCTCTGTGGCCTGGCAGCTCCGGCTGCTGTAACCTCAACACTCTCTCATGCAGGAGGATGGACCAGGGCCCATCCCTGGTCTGGGGAGGGGTGGGGGGACCCCGGTGGGATGGTGGGCTGGGAGGTCATTCAGAGGCTCTGGTAGGTCATTCAGTGACGTCTAGCCTCTTCCTTTGAGGGTCGCTCACACACTCAGGAGATTTTCATCACTTGCTAATTCTGCATTTGGGAACTTGCCTACTCGCTGAAACCTATTTGTAACCCTAAAATCAATACTTGTCTGGCAATCATTTGCTGATATGTGTAGACCAGCAGAAGTTCTGAGTCCCCAGCTGAGGTCAGAAGGAGCCACTCTGGGCTTGCTTGTTCGATCTCACACTGCAAACACGGCCAGTTTACTACTCAGTCTTCCACGTTTTTGTGCTTTTGGGGGGAGATAGTCCTGTTTCAAGTGGCCCTAGCCCAACCCTAAATTCGTCCAGTGTCCCTAAGTGCATCCTGTGTCTCTAAGTGCAGGAAGGCTGGGTGTGCTTCACAGAGAAAACATGTGTGTTTGAGGAGTTTCCTGTCCATGTGAGTTTCCGGGCAGCTGCCTCGGGTTCAGTGTTCCTGAATCAGCAATACAGTATGTCCCAAATGCAGTGTCTTTGACAGTAAGGAACACAGAACAAGGTTATGTATTGACTGGCTGTTATTTCAGCCACGTGGTCTGAGGACCCTGACTCTGGGCTCCCCCAGGGCGATGGCTCAGTTCCCCCTAGTTCAGTGTTTGTGGTTTCTCTACAGACCAGATGGAAATGGCAACCCACTCCAGTATCCTTGCCTGGACAATCCCATGGACGGAGGAGCCTGGTGGGCTGCAGTCCATGGGGTCGCCAAGGGTCAGGCACGACTGAGCAACTAACACTCAGACCAGACCCGCAATCCTTGCCGCTGGCTTTGGCCACTGGGCTGCATTTTTCAGAGACGCAGGGCCAAGCCCGGGCCTCAAGGGTCTCTTACCCCGGCCCGCCTGCCTCACTGCAGACACCCCTCGCGCCTCCAGCCTCCAGCCTCCAGGCCCCGCCCCGCCGCAGCCCCCTGCTCGGCCCAGAATAGCTGGCTCCATTTGGCTCCCAGCCATCCTTGAATTAGGCTCCGAGCCTCTCCTCCGGTGGAAAAGAATCCGCTGGCATCTGAGCTTTCCCGTGCAGAAAGAGTTTACAGACCTCATGCGGGGGGTGGGGGGTGAGTGAGCGGAGGAAGGGGCTCCTGTGGCCCCTCTGCCCCCCAGAGGTGCTCTGCTCCCCAAGGCCCGTATGCGGCTCTGCCCCCGCCCCTCCGGGCCCACCCCCTTGGGGGTCTCCGCCCCTGCTGGCACACCCCCTTGGGAGTCTCCGCCCCTCCTGGCCTACCCGCTTGCTCAGCCTCTTCCCGACCCCACCAGAACTCTCCTTTTTTTCCTCCCGAGCAGTGGGAAGGTTTAAGGGTTGAAAATAACCCAAGTATGATCCTCTGCACCCACCTCTCCTGGCTGCTCAGTGCCTGGTCTAGGACTCTGCGGTCTGTCCCACTCCTGCTTACTGCCCTCCCCCGCCTCCCAGAGAACTCCCCTGCAAGGACCTCTCTGCGGGGATTCTCCGACTCCAGCCCTCCCCACCCTGGAAGGATCACCGTGCTCCCCTCTCCCAGGAACCGCGGACCTCAGCCCTGAGAGCCCAGTGCTATGGGGCAGCCATCGGGCTCCCTGGCTGGACTGTGAGCTCCAGTCGGGGAGCGGCCGCGGCTCAGGGTGCCGGCAGCCTCGGAGTGTCCAGGATGGGGGGTGGGAGGCAGGAGTGAGCTCCAGCCGCCTCCCCACCCGCACCTCTGCGCGCTCCGCCTCTCTGGGGTTCTGAACCTGCCAGGCTCTCTGTGCCTTCACGCCCTCCGCCCCCTTGAGCTCTGCACCCGCCCTCCTCTCTGTGCCGCCCAAGTGGCACGCCGTTTCCTTTCACCCGTCAGCTCCTGATTACCTTGGCCGTATTTTTGAGATTAACTAGAAATCAAGCTCTAACTTGATGAGCGGCGCGGGCCGCCGCTAGCAGTGCCCAGGGACAGCCGATTGTTGCTTGAGCGCCCTGGGGTGGGAGGATCCGTGGGCGTGCACGTGGGGGCGGGAAGCTCAGGAGCCAGGGTGCTGGGTGCTAAGCCAGGCCCTAAGCCCGGCACTCTTACAGTGTCCTACCCCAGGTCTCACCCCAGTCCTCTCGAGACCACACCGGGGGAGGCAGCCAGAACCACATCTGGCACTGCAGAGGTGAGGAACAGCCACGAACGCGCTTTCCCTTGATGGCTATCAAGGGATGTTCTTTTTTAACTTTTCTCGTTTTAAATTGGATCAATTTATTTATTGAACACTGAACGCATTACTTAAGATCCGGATTCACCAGGCTATATGGGGGGAGGGCAGCAGCGAGACGCCCGCCCCTCCCTACTTTAGCTTCTGGGGAGCTCTGACCCCCGTGCTATTTCTTCCCTTCTGTGGGTCCCCTACCACTCGGTCCCCTCCCCAGGCTTGCCCCTCAAGGCACAGCTGTTTGCTCATTTGCTCCTGGGCCCGGCACAAGGCGCTGGGTGTGGGCTGGCAGGTAGCTGGGTGTGGGCTGGCGGGCACGTGGGTGGTGAGCCCAGAAAGACCCCACCTCACTGCCTCTGGTTCTTCCTCCACGGCTGGGCTGTGGTCCCTCCAACCGCAGCTCGCCTCAAGGTGGGCTCTGTGTGTGTGTGTGTGTGTGTGTGTGTGTGTGTGTGTGTGTGTGTAAGCTTTCCCCAGAAGAGGGACGCAGGGCTCACCTCAAGGTGGGCTCTGTGTGTGTGTGTGTGTGTGTGTGTGTGTGTGTGTGTGTGTGTGTGTGTGTGTGTGTGTGTGTGTGTGTGTGTAAGCTTTCCCCAGAAGAGGGACGCAGGGCTCTGGGAACCGGCAGCGGTGTGGTTACTTCAGCCCTGGCCAGGGTCCCTGCTGACCCCAGCTAACAGAGCCTGGGCCTTTCTGGTTCCCCCCACCTCGTGTTGGCAGCGAAGTGGCCACGTTCTCCTGCAGTCGCTGACTCAGGTCCACGTCATCTGGAAGAGCAGCTGAGGGGGGAGGGGAGAGGCGGATGGGCAGACTCGGTGTGGGCTGGGGGCCTGCAGGGCCTGCAGGCTGGGCCCGCAGTCAGGGTGTGCCGAATTCCATGGGCCGAATTCCAGAGCTCCGGGCCTGTCCCGGCCTGCTGGAAGCCAGGCACACTGCTGCAGACAGTGGGCGGTGTGGCCCAGTGGTCCAGTCCAGGAGCCGTGTAGCCGGATGGCCCAGGCCCAGATCCAGTTTCTGCTGCTGATAAGCTGCCTCACCTTGGCTGCTTGGAGCTGGGCCCCTGCCCCAGTCGAAGGGGAAAGCAGTGACATTCCCGGCGTGGGGTGGGGGGGATCCTCTGAGTGGTCCCCTTCCCATCTGTGCCTCTAGCAGTGTCATGAGGCATGAGTGGGCGCCCTGGCTCAAGTCCAGGGGAGGTGGTGCTGGGCAGCTTCACTGGGGCAGGGACAGTTCCTTTAGACATGCCAAGGGGGCAAGAGGGAGACCCGAGGCAGGGGTAGATGGACTGCAGGCTAGACGTTTACAACTGGCTCCTGTTTGCATTTCATGGGCACAAAGAAGTGGGCTTCAGGCTGGATACTTACAGCTGCAAGCATTTCCTGAGACAAGAGATAGGTGGACTCCAGTTGAGGAATTTACAATCAACCTCTGTTTGCCCTCCAAAATAGAAGTAACAGTAGAATCAGGGTCAATAGGTAGTCTTTGTCTCTTGCAAACACCTTAAGGTAATAGTCACAGGAATAGTCAAGGTAATAGTCAAGTCAGGGACAAAGAGGGGCAAGACCGTGTTTGAGTGAAGAATTAAGGGATCTCCGCTCCCCCCTTTTTGAGGCAAGGGAAACACCACACATGTGCAGAAAGTTTCCTTGTGGGTCAAAAGTCAAGGAATGACGCCAGGCCGTAATGAGTCTTGCTCTTCCCAGAAGCCTTCACTTCAAGACTTCGAGATCCATCTTGGTTGAGAGGTGTGTGTCCACCCTGGGGGAGGGTCCCAGGGTAGGTCAGGTGTGGAAAAAGAAACCAGATAGTTTGCTCAGGGTAAGCAAAGACCCAGAAGAACTGACCTAAATAAATGACCTAACCGCCTCCTCACAGCGCTCCTCCTCGCGGCGGGGACGCCCACACCCTCTCTCTCTGGGTGTGCATCTCTGCCTTGCTTCCAGCTCATCTAGATGGTTTCCTCTGTGTGTTCTTCCATGAATTGTGCTTTGTCTCTACTAATAAACTTTCTGCCTGCATTTACAGTTTCTGCCTCTGTGATAAATGCATTTTTTTTTTTTTAAACTGGGAACAAAGATCCAGGGAAAAATAGCTTCTAGCCTCTAGCCCTTGCTGGTCTGGTGGCTGCGATTCCTGGTGTTCATCCAGGATTCCCAGGTTCAATTCCTGGGCAGGGAATTAAGATCTTGCTTCACACCACCGCCCACCGCTGCCTGGTGGAGATCAGAGTCAGGGTGGAGATCGTGCAGGGTGAGAAGATGTGGGAGCAGGAAGGATTCGAAGGGGCTGTTGACTGGAAAATTATTCACAGCCTGAGTCGAGAGTTATGTCTTATCTGGTGGGAATCTTTAGGACTTCATGCCTGAGAGGCAACATCTCATGTGACCCTGAGTGAACTGCTCTGAGGGGGTGAGGGGAGGAGCCAGGTTACCTAGAAGATTTGCAACAGAGGGTAGATAGTCTGAATGTCAAAAGATGATTGTTAATTAAAGAAACTCATATAATCCAAGTTAAAGAATTCAGTGCTTTTCTGTGTATGGGAACATGCAAGAGTCTGGGCTCACTGCAGTCATTCCTTTGATCTGCACCCATTCCTTTGATGTGCACCTCAGAAGTCTGGGGCCAGGTTCCCGGGTTTTCTTTTCCGGAGTTTCTCCAGAGCTCACAAGCTCACAGTGGGGGACTGCAGACCTTGGTGACTGTGTTGCCCTTTGTTTACAGATATGGCAGGAAATATTCCATTTCTCAAGGTTTGAGCAGGGACGGGGTGGGGGACCCTGACTTCTGGCATGAAAGATCTAGGTGGGGCAGGGCCAGGCGAGGCTGTAATGGGGGGCCATGCAGGCAGATCTGGTGGGGGTTAGACAGGTGTGCACGTGTCGGAGAGTGTGGGGAGGTCAGCTTTCACTCTATGGGGGGAGAAGGTGCACCACCTGGTGTTGGGAAGACTGGGATGCGGGTGAGGGGGGCAAACTCAAGTGTGCAGCCATGAAGGCGGCCAGGCCCCCTGATGTTCGCTGGTGATGACGTCAGCTGGCCTGTGGGAACAGCTGGCAATTCACAAAGGCTGGGGTCGCTCGAGAGCCTGTTTCAGCCACAGTGCTGCCTTCCTTTGGGGCCTCAGGCCCCGTTCAGCCCCCAAGGACCCAGAGAAAGTCCCCTCGGGGTGGCAGGCTCTCCCACAGGTCCCGGGCTTAAAACCATCAGAGTGACAGACACACACCGGGCCTGGGACCCCAAGAGCTCCGTGTCTCTCTGGCTTTCTCTGGATGGCTCAGTGTGGCCTGGCTTTGTGGTTCACCTCACTGATGGATATGGGCCGGTGCCCAGGGCCCCAGAAAGTGAAGCAGGCATCCAAGTGGGCAGATGAGACCAGGAGGCCAACCCCGAGCGCTGGATGCAGGCACCTGCGGAGACTCGCCTCCTTCGCCCTCGCTTGGCTCTGCTGGAGGCCGTCACCTGTTGATGCTATGGGTGCGCTCACAGCCACAGAGAGCAGGTGCCGTGGCCGGGCTTGGAGCCCATAGCCCGGGTTTTCCTGCCAGCACCAGCTCGGGTGGGCATCTCCCACCCTGGGGAGGACCACACCCCTCTCTGCACCCCTCTCCCCCTGCACCCCTTCACATGCTCATCCCACCCACTTCCCCCCAGAGGCTGGGTTGGGACCTAGGGGTGAGGTCTGGTTGTCCTCAACCTACAGATGCAGAAGTTGAGGCTGGAGCCGGGAGCAGCCCAGTCAGGGAGGCCTGGGAGGGACTTCAGGACCGTGTTGGAGATGCCCAGCGGGCAGAGGCAGGTCTCTGGCTCAGCTCTCAGGGGGCCCTTGGGGTGCAGGAAGGCCCAGGGACCCAGCAGGACACGTGAGCGTTGGTGGTCCTGGTTGGGAGGTGACCCTCAGGTCAGGTGCCGAGCCCTCCCAGAGGAGGCCTTACCTGGCTGGACGGGCTTGGGTCCTGGGCACAGCGCAGATGGGGGGACAGGTGGGGACGTCCGGTGGAGGGAACCGCATGGTCCCCTCTGGGGCCAGGGTCTGCTGCTCTAGGCAGGGCGAGCTACCCTCCTGTGGCCCACCGTCAGCTAGGACTGGAGGGGCGGGGTGAGGGTGGAACTCCAGGAAGAGGCTTCCAACTACATAATTCTGTTTTCAGGGTGTGCATGTGTGTGTGCATGTGTGTGTACATGTGTGCGCCCGTGTCCAGGCCAGGCGGGCGAGGAGGGGTGGGCTGGCAGGGCTCCTAGCGGTGGTCCAGAGGAGGTTCCAGGCTCCCCCCAAGAGTGCCCTTGGAGGCTTCCGGGGGCAGGGAGTGGTGGGCGGCGGGGACGCTATCCTGAACTCAGTGTCCGCGGGGGAATTCCTGGGTGACCTGAGCGCCTCTGGCCCACATTCTCCTGGGAGAAGGCCGGCCTGTCCGCTTTCTACTGGGGCGGCAGCGCCATTCTCCATGGGCCCCCGCCCGTCACACCTGCTCCCTCTGGAGACTTCTCTAGTCCTCCTACCCGGGGCTCCTCTCAGCCCCGCCCTCCCATCGGCCCCGCCCTCCGCCAGCCCCGCCCTCCCCTCAGCCCCGCCCCGGAAGAACCGAGCTTAGCCGGGCGCCTGGTCCCGCCCCTTCTCTGCCCCACCTCCACCCCACCCCTCCCCACTGCGCACACCTGGGGGGCCCAGAAGACGCCGGTCTCCCTACCACCTGGGCGTGGGGAGGTGGTACCAACAGGGCGCGAGAGAGGGCTCTGCAGGGTCAGCGCAGACTGGGGACAGGCAGTCTCCCCGTCCCCCTGCCCAGGCCTGGGGTGGGGGTATTGGCGGGAGTTTCCCAGCTCCTCTGCCCTGCGCGCCCCAGGTGGAGCTGGGGGGCCCTGGGAGCGCTGGTCCCCTGCTGGAGGAGGGGAAGGGAGGGCAGGCGGCGGTGTGGGGCTGAGGAGGCAGCTGTCTGAGTCATGCTCCGGAAAACGGGGGAGGACGCTCCCACCGCCATCTGTCTCCTCGGGAAGAGAAGGGAGGAGGGCCTCAGGCCCTTCTTCCCTGCCTGGCCCTGGGGACACTGCGGGCTCTTTCCAACGCCGCTCTGCCTCAGCCCCGCGAGGGGCCCCACAAGTCAGCACGGAGGGGCGTCTGATATTCAGCCAGCAAACCCAGGCCACACCAGGGGTTCCAGCCCGGGGACTTTTCAGGGACACCCTCAGCTCGGTCCAGGGACCCCAGAGCCTGCAGGGCTCTCCTGAGTCCAGCCCAGCACAGGCATGCCCCGCCCCTAGCCATGACCCATGGCCTCTGTCCCCAGGCTGGGAAACCTCGGTTCAGAGCCTTTGAGCAGCCCCCAACCTCCCATACAGCTCATCCCTGAGATCATCAACCTATGAGTGGGGAGACCCTGCAGCCCTCCTCTGGCCTCTGCGTCAGCCCCTTCCCTGGGCCCAGGTGGGGGGTGGAGGGGACACCCTTTATGGCTGCCCGCAACCCCCCCCCCATCCCCTGTCCCCCTCCATTAGGCTGCACTGCTTTCCCACCCTTCTGGACTTATGGCAAATTCCCTTTGTCATGTTATGTGTGAGGCTGGGGGGGGAGGCGGGGAGGGGGGGCAACTGAGACACAAGAGGGTAAGGGGCTCCCAGACCCCCCATCTCTCTGCAGGTCTCTCCCAGCTGCAAAAGTGGGAGCTGGGCTGGGCTAGTGGGTTCTAAGGCGTGGGAATGAGGCACAGGTTCAGCAATGACCCTTCTGTCTGATGGGTCTTACAGAGGTGCTGAGCTTCACCCCACCCTGGGCCACACGCCTCCTTGAGCAAGCACAGGTAGGGGGCCCTTCCTGGATACACTCGCCTCTCTGGGCTTTGGGGGACTGGCCGGGCAGAGGACGGTCAGGGAGATCTTTGCTGCACCTGACTTGGGGAATCCACTAGAAGGCAGAGATGGTGCTCTGGACCCTCAAGGCAGCTGAGGGACCCAGGGACACGAAGGCCCCAGGGACCGTGTGTGGTTCTTGTCCAGGGATGTAGAAATAGTCAAGAGCCTTTTGGGTGCCTGGGTCAGAACCCCAACCTGGTGGAGGAGAGAAGGCGGAATTGATGGGAATTGATGGACGGGAGTCATGGTGGGGGTGGGCGGGGTCAGGAGGGCCTCTCCATCCCCAGGCTCAGCTCCACCCCGTCAGTGTTGGCTTTCTTGCAGCTCCTCGCCTGGATCCCTCGGAGGAAGAATCCTGGGGTTGGACTCTCTGGACCGTCTGGGTCCCACACCCGCCCTTGGCAGCCTGTGTTGAGGCACCAAGGGGATGGGAGATGGGTGCTGCAAATGGGAGACCTTTTCTTTGAGGCCCGGGTTCAGCAGGGCCCACTCTCCAAGAGGGGAGGTGGAGCTAGCTGGCAAGGTGCCCCTGCCATGGGCCCCCTCCCGACAGGTGGAGGTGGGTCTCTCTGGGAAGGTACCGTGCCCCTGGTTCCTGATCCCTGGGTGGGAGAGGTGTATCCCTCTGGACACCAGGACTGAGGAGGCCTCAGAAGGGCTGCTGGGTGACACTGGCCGGCTTGGGCTTGGCCATGAGGGTGGTCGGCAGTCTGGGAGCAGCTTGGTGGTCTTGGGAGTTGAGAGGTCACCTTTGTGTGAAGGTCGAGGCTGGGAAGTCAGAGACCCCAGCAGGGCTGTGAAGCCTGCTGGTCAGTCCTGTTGCCCCTCCCCATGTCAGGAACACCCAGTCTGTGCCCTGGCGCATCAGGGTTCTGGGGCATGACAGAGGCTTCCCATGTATACACACAGAATCTGACTAGGAGGTCCTAGGGACAGGGAGATGCATTAGAGCTGGGGGTCTTCCCATCAGCAGACACTTCCTTTGCTTTCTGGCTCTGTCATGAGGTACTCAGGACTGGTTAGTGTTAAACCCCTTATAGAATCCAACACCCATCCATCTAGCCATCCATCTATCTATCCATCTATTCATGCATATGTCATCATCCGTCCATTCATCATCCATCCATGTATCTATCTGTTCATCTTTTCTTCTATCCATCCATCCACCCACCTATTCATCTACCCATCCATCACCTGTCTATCAGTCCATCCATTCATCCACCTATCCACCTATCCACTCATCATCTACTTATGGATCTACCATCCATCCATCTGCCTAACATTTACTGAACGCTTGCCATGTGCTGGGCATAAGGTTAGTATTGGTTATACCAGGTGAAAAAAGGCATAGCATCACCTTTGGTAGGGTTGCCAGCTGAAGTAATGGGAAATACAGGACACTCAGTTCAACTTGAATTTCAGATAAACAATGAATACTTTACTGTAAGCATGTATGCAATGTTATATGCATGATAAGCATGCAATATCTGATATAAGTACGTCCCCAATACTGCATGGGATATGCTTCTACTGATACTTATTTGCTGCCTATCTGAAATTCAGACTTAACCAGGTGGTCTGTGTGTTATCTAGCAGTCCCAGCCTGAGGAGCTCTTTGAGATGATGCAGGATGACAGATGCATCAGTGTTCCAGGTGGGAGGGTGACTCCTCCTGCCTCTGAGAGTTGGGGCAAAGCTCCTTGAGGGGACGAACGCTTCACTCTGCACAAAAGCCGTAAGCCAGCAGCCCTGCCACCCTTTGGCTGCACCTCGGTGCCCTCCTCCCAACGGCGTCTCTGCCGGCAGCTCTGAGGTGAGCTCGGGTCTCTCATTATGCCATCCATGTGCCAGAGCATGGGTCCAGGGCACCCATTTCCTCACGGGAGTCTCTGGGGGCGTCGGTGACTTCCTCGGATGGGCCCTCCAGTGGGTCCTCCCCGGGTTCTGTCTGCCTGGTCCCCCCACCTCTCTCTCAGCTTGGAGAATTTGGGTCCAGGAATTCCTGACTTCCTGGTTTTGGGGGCCCCGCCCTGCACGGAGTGCTCCGTGCTCCGGGAGGCCTGTGTTGCCCCCCGCCTGCCCCCCCATTCCTTCCTGGCCCTGCTTTTTCTGCCCTTCATACTGCTGGCCAGCCGGGGCAGCAGGTGGTTTATTGGGCTGGGCTTGGGTGTTTGCCCTCACCTCTTGCTGCTGGATTATAATCTCCCTTTGGGAGGGTCCCAGTCCTTTTGTTACTTTATTACCTGTTCATGCCAGGCAGCACCAGCTACAGCTGCAGCGCAGGACAGGCCTCTCCTACTCTCTGAAAATTGTTACACTTAGCCTGTCAGACTCCGCCACCGCCCGGCCTACAGCCCACCAGGCTGCTCTGTTCATGGGATTTCCCAGGCAAGAATACTGGAGTAGGTTGCCGTTTCCTTCTCCAGGGAATCTTCCTGACCCAGGGCTGGAACCCACGTCCTGCATTGGCAGGCGGATTCTTTACCACTGAGTTACTGAGGAAGCCCTCCTCCTTTATGGGCGCTTTGAAAAATGATGTAATGTAATCCTTAAAAAATCTGTGAATGTGGTAACATCATGATCTACATTTTAAAGTTGTAAATACCAAGGAGAATAACAAACTTCCTCAGGGTGACTCAGCTGGGGATGTCCAAACCAGAAGCACAAAAGCACAAATTCATCATTTTGAAAAATGCTTGTTATTAAAATATGAATTAATGAAAAAATATGAATGAATTAATTTCACAAACAGAAAAGGAAGTTTGTGAAAGTCACTTGAAACCGTGTCAGTTAGAGGTAACCATCACTCCATTGCTCAGTCCTATCCCAGACACCTTGCTTCACAAATTTGTCAAGATGAAGGTTGGAGATAACTGAAAACCAGCTTGGGCTAAAGCTTTAGTGCTTTATTCTAAAACAAAATGCTGAACTTCATCTGGATTTAAGTGGAAAGACTTGCTGACTTTCAGATAAATATTTTAACAAAAGAGACTGGTTCCTAGAAGTGCTGCATTTCCCATCGTCACTTTTTAAAACTGGGGTGGGGGGGTCATTATTTGAAGAGATAACAAGCTCCGGGCGTAACCATAAAGGTGGGGGATATTTGCCGTACATGTGCAGCAGACCACGGAAGACTTAACGTCCAGAATATATAAATATGTCAAGAACGTCTGCAGGCCAACAAGAGAAGGATAGACGACTCCACAGGAAGACGGCCAAGAAGGCCTGAACGGGCGTCCGTGTGTTCATGTCCCCGCGTGACTGACAGCGATTCAGGCGAATCGGGCCCCTGGGAACACGATGGGGGGCGCCCCCAGGCCCCCCTCCCGCTGCGCTCTCGGTGAAGCCTGACATACGCACGGGAGAGAGCCCCGAGGTCAGCGGAGCTCCGCGTCCTTCCACACGCCCGGACTCGCCCCAGAACCGCAGGCACAGCCGGGGCCCATCCCAGCCCCCCTCACGGCGCCGCTCACTCCTCCGGTCAGCACTCGCCCGGAAACGGGCGGTACTGGGCTGGGTCGTTCGCGCTGCGCGGACTCAGCCCCAGGTGTGAGCACCCGTCATTCGCCCGGCTTGACCACCCGCCCCGCCGCTCTCCTGCCGATCGACACTCCAGGGGCTCCAGCTTTTGCCTCTGATGCTGCCTGCTCGCCACAGTCAAGAGCGTGTTTTCTGCCCGCACCCTTCTGTCGGGTAAAGCTCAGCCGTGTGCCTGCGCGCGTGCACGTTCCCTAAGGGGCGGCCCCAGCTCTTACTGGCCCGGTGACCGCGGGACCTGCTTACTGCGCGTGGTCTGCCCTGTGATGCTCGGTCGTGTCTGACTCTTTCGGGGCCCTGTGGACTGTAACCTGTGGGGCTCCTCTGTCCATGGAATTCTCCAGGTGAGAACACTGGTGTGGCCGGCCATTTGCTCCTGCAGGGGACCTTCCCAATCCATCTTGCATCTCTTCCTGCATTGGCAGGCGGATTCTTTACCACTGAGCCACCTGGGAAGCCCCTTACTATACATCCTTGCTCATAATTGGACGTTTTCATCTTTATCATGTTGACCATTCTTTGGGATTGGGATATTCCACTGTGATTTTAAATTGCATTTCCATGATGATTAATGCGATTGGGTCACTTTTGATTTGTTTACTGATCTTCTTGACTGTTCTCTTCTGTGAAGTGTCTGTTCTGGTCTTTTTGCTCATTTTTCTATGGAGCCGTCTATTCTTCACTTGTTGATTTGTAGACATTCTTTATATATTTATATATTCTGGACATAAGTCTTTGGCAATTTGCTACACATGTACTGCAAATATCCCCCACCTTTATAGTTATGGTCATTATACATATAGCTTTATATATATTTTAATCTTATTTTTCTGGCCATGTTGTGCAGCACATGAGATCTAGTTCCCTGACCAGGGATCAAACCGACACCGCCTGTAGTGGAAGCATGGAGTCTTAACCACTGGACCACCAGGGAAGTCCTTTACTTTATTTTTAAACTCTGTAAATGCGTGTTGTTTTGCAGTCTATATTCATTTCAATCTGTCTACACATGTCATCCTTTTTGGTATTATTCTTTCTTTCTACATTTTTGTGTTGACATCTGGGATCATTTTCCTTCTACCTAAATAAATTTCCTTTAATATTCATTTCAGTGCAGATCTGACAAAGATGGATTGTTTTAGTCTGTGTTTCTCTGAAGTCCTGATTTCATCTTCATCTCGGAAGGATATGTTTGAAGGGTACAGAATTTTATTTTATTTATTTTGTGGCTGGGAGGCATGTGGGATCTTAGTTCCCCGACCAGGGATCAATTGAACCCATGCCCCCTGCATGGGAAGCGTGGAGGCTCAACCTGGCGACTGCCAGGGAAGTCCCAGGGTACAGGATTTTAGATTGCCTATTTTCTTGGTTTTCAGTACCTTAGTGACATATTCCTTTGTCATCCGGCTTCTGTCAATGTTTCTTCTGGAGTCTCAGCAGCACTTTGGAGCTTGTGTGCACGTATTGGTTTTATGTCCCCCTCCCCACCCCGAAGGGTGTGAATGACACATTGCAGGCACTCTGGATTCTGTTGTGCTCTCTTGAAGATTATTAACTTTTGGTTTGTTTTCTCCTGGGGCTGAGCACTCAGACCCGCTGTCTCCTCTGTGGGGGTTGGCGGGAAGCTCTGTCCTGTCGCTGAGCTGCTTGGAGCAGGTCTGGTAAAAGCACAGCTCACAGACCAGCCCGAGGCTCCAGACGAGTTTCTTACGCAGTGGCCCGGGCTCCTGTGTGTGGCTGCCTCTCCTCTCTGGGCTGTGTCCTCCCTTTCTAGCTGCTGTGGGCACTCTGTCCTCTGGTTCTTCCCAGCAGTAAGCCCTCACGTGCAGCGTGGCTCCAGCCACCTTGCCGGGCCCGGACGGGGCTGCCCTCTGAACCCGGACCCGCAGCTGCTCCCTCTGCCCGGGGTCGGTCCCCTACGGCGTCTGCCTGGTTCTGGCTGCTCTCCAGTGCTGTTGGACAGTCGTCTCTGTGTCCAGAAGTTGCAGCTGTTACCTGTGCGGGAGTTGGTCTGATTAGAGCACCTGGGAGCAAACTGTCCGGCAGCCATAGGGCTGGAGGAGGGTGGATCCGGGGCCGGAGCGGCCGTGACCTGGGGCAGGAGGGGCCTGCCTGGTTGCGGACTGGACTCTTCAGAGATTTGCCTGAGAGCTTGCAGGTCAGCCTCCTCCCAAATACAGTGACACGATTCTGCAAATGCTTTGGAGTGGGGCTGGTGCAAGGCCAGTGATGGGTCTGAGGCCCCTGAAGTCTCTTGTTTGACCCTTATGCTTCCAGGACTGTGCAGGGCGTGGCTGATTCCTCTTCTCCTCAGCGGCTGGGGCCAAGCCCAGGCCTTGGCCCGGCGCCCAGACTGAGAGGTGTCCCCCGGAAACAAGACGGTTGTAAACTATCTGCCTATATGGACCATTCTCCCGTCTTCAGAACTGCAGCCCATTTAGTCCTCAGGGCGCCCACAGCTTCCTGGCTCTGCTGTAGGATTTCTGTAACGAGCATGCCTCTCTCAGTGGCTGACTTCAGGGCTGATGGCCTTCTGTGTGGGACTTACCCTTTCCCCCTCAGAAGCAGACATCCAGTAATTATCTTTACTCTCTGTTATTTGCTTTCTGATCTGCAGCTGATCATTTAGCTTCAAATCCAAAGTGGGATGATGTTCCTGATGCTGCCTCTAGGCTCGGCCTCCTTTGGGTTGTAAAGATAAAATGAGAGATTAGACCAAAAAAACAAAGCAAAACCTGTCAAAATATCTGCTTTCCAGCTGGTCTTTAAACAAGCAAAAGAAAACTTTAAAATGCACATGACTTTTGCCCTAGCAATCCCAATCCTGGGACTTATCTCAAGAGAGGAGTTTAGAATGTGCCCAGAGACCAAGCTGCCCTGGTGTTCATGGCAGTGCTACTCAGAATGTCCCGCTTCACGGGTCACAGCCTTGTCCTGGGGCCTGTGTAACACAAGCTATGAACTCTGTGGTCCATGCAGGGCCATCCAAGACAGACGGGACGTAGTGAAGAGTTCTGACAGAATGTGATCTCCTGCAAGAGAGAGTGGCAGGCCACTCCAGTACTTTTACCACGAGAACCCCATGAATAGTATGAAAGGCAAAAAGATATGACCCTGGAAGAGGAGGCCCCCAGGTCGGAAGAGGTCCATTATGCTAACGGGAAAGTGTGTGTGTGTTAGCTGCTCCCGTGTGTCTGACTCTTTGTGACCCCATGGTCTGTCGCTCACCAGGCTCCTCTGTCCATGGAATTCTCCAGGCAAGAATACTGGAGTGGGTAGCCATTTCCTTCTCCAGGGGATCTTCCCAACCCAGGGGTTGAACTCGGGTCTCCTGCACTGCAGATGGATTCTTTACTGTCTGGGCCACCAGGGAAGAGAGGCGGGCAATCACTAATAGCTCCAGTAAGAAAGAAGCAGCTGGGCCCAAGTGAAAACCTCACTCAGTTGTGGGTGTGTCTGGTGGTGAAAGTAAAGGCCAATACTGTGAAAAACAGTATTGTACAGGAACCTGGAATGTTAGGTCCATGAATCAAGGTAAATTGGACAAGGTCAAGCAGGAAATGGCAAGCATGAACATTGACATCTTAGGAATCAGTGAACTAAAATGATGGGAATGGGTGAATTTAATTCAGATGACCATTATATCTACTACTGTGGGCAAGAATCCCTTCCTTAGAAGAAATGGAGTAGCCCTCATAGTCAACAAAAGGGTCTGAAATGCAATATTTGGGTGCAATCTAAAAAATGACAGAACGATCTCAGTTCATTTCCAAGCAAACCATTCAGTATCACAGGAATCCAAGTCTATGCCCCAATCACTGAGGCTGAAGAAGGTGAAGTTGACCAGATCTTTGAAGACCTACAAGATCTTCTAGAACTAGCACCAAAAAAGATGTCCCTTTCATCATAGGAGATTGGAATGCAAAAATACGAAGTCAAGAGATACCTGGAGTAACGGGCAACTTTGGCCTGGGAGTACAGAACGAAGCAGGACAAAGGTTAATAGAGTTTTGCCAAAAGAACACGCTGATCGTAGCAAACACCCTCTTCCAACAACACAGAAGATGACTCTACACACAGACATCACCGAATGATCAACACCAAAATCAGAGTGATTATATTCTTCGCAGCTGAAGATGAAGAAACTCTATACAGTCAGCAAAAACAAGACTGGGAGCTACTATGACTCAGATCATGAACTCCTTATTGCAAAATTCAGGCTTAAATTGAAGAAAGTAGACAAAACCACTAGGCCATTCAGCTATGACCAAAATCAAATCCCTTATGATTATACAGTGGAAGTGAAAGTGAAGTCGCTTAGTCGTGTCCAACTCTTTGTGATCCCGTGGACTATAACTTATCAGGCTCCTCTGACCATGGGATTTTCCAGGCAAGAATACTGGAATGGGTTGCCATTTCCTTCTCCAGGGGATCTTCCCAACCCAGGGATCGAACTCAGGTCTCCTGCATTGCAGGCATATGCCGTACCATCTGAGCCACCAGGGAACAGAAGAAATGACAAATAGATCCGAGGGATTAGATTTGGTGCTAAAGTGCCTGAAGAACTATGGATGGAGGTTCGTAACACTGTACAGAAGGTTGTGACCAAAACCACCCCAAAGAAAAAGAAATGCAAGAAGGCAAAGTGGTGTCTGAGGAGGCCTTACAAATAGCTGAGAAAAGAAGAAAAGGCAAAGGAAAAAGGGAAAGATATCCAACTGAATGCAGAGTTCCAGAGAATAGCAAGGAGAGAAAAGAAAGTCTTTTTAAATGAACACTGTGAAGAAGCAGAGGAAAACAACAGAATGGGAAAGACCAGAGATCTCTTCAAGAAAATTAGAGATAGCAAGGGAACATTTCATGCAAAGATGGACACAATAAAGAACAGAATATGTAAGGACCTAATAGAGGCAGAAGAGATTATGAAGAGGTGGCAAAAATACACAGAAGAACTATACAAAAAAAGGTCTTAATGACCCAGATAATCACAATGGTGTGATCACTCACCTACAGCCAGACACCCCGGAGTGTGAAGTTAAGTGGGCCTTAGGAAGCATCACTACAAATAAAGCTAGTGGAGGTGATGGAATTGCAGCTGAGCTATTTCAGATCCTAAAAGATGATGCAATTAAAGTGCTGCATTCAATATGCCAGCAAATTTGGAAAACTCAACAGTGGCCACAGGACTGGAAAAGGTCAGTTTTCATTCCAAATCCAAAGAAGGGCAGAGAATGTTCAAACTCCTGCACAGTGCACCCATTTCACATGCTAGTAGGGTTATGCTCAAAATCCTTCAAGCTAGACTGCAGCAGTGTGTGAACTTCGAACTTCCAGGTGGATAAGCTGGATTTAGAAAAGTCAGGGGAACCAGAGATCAAGTTGCCAACATTCACTGGATCATGGAGAAAGCAATGGAGTTACTAGAAAAGCATTTACTTCTGCTTCATTGACTACACTAAAGCCTTTGACTGTGTGGATCACAACAAGTTGTAGAAAATTCTTCAGGAGATAGTACCAGACCCTCTCATGTGTCTCCTGAGACACTTATATGGAGGTCAAGAAGCATCAGTTACAAGTTTACATGGGACAAGTGACCGGTTCAAAATTGGGAAAGAAGTACGTCAAGGCTGTATACTGTCACCCTGCTTATTAACTTCTATGCAGAGCACATCATGAGAAATGCCAGGCTGGATGAAGCACAAGCTGGAATCAAGATTGCCGGGAGAAATATCAATAACCTCAGATATGCAGATGACACCACCCTTATGGCAGAAAGCGAAGAGGAACTAAAGAGCCTCTTGATGAAGGTGAAAGAGGAGACTGAAAAAGCTGACTTGAAAGTCAGCATTGGAAAAATTAAGATCATGGCATCTGATCCCATCACTTCATGGCAGATAGAAGGGGAAAAATTGGAAGCAGTGACATTTTATTTTCTTGGGCTCCAAAATCACTGTTGACCTTAACTACAGCCATGAAATTAAAAGACACTTACTCCTTGAAAGAAATGCTATGACCAACCTAGACAATGTATTGGAAAGCAGAGAGATCACTTTGCCAACAAGGGTCTGTGTCATCAAAGCTATGGTTTTTCCAGTGGTCATGTATGGATGTGAGAGTTGGACCATAAAGAAGGCTGAACACCAAAGAATTGATGCTTTCAAACTGTGGTGCTTGAGAAGACTCTTTAGAGTCCCTTGGACTGCAAGGAGATCCAACCAGTCCATCCTAAAGGAGATCAGTCCTGAATATTCATTGGAAGGACTGATGCTGAAGCTGAAGCTCCAATTCTTTGGCCATCTGCTGTGAAGAGCTGACTTATTGGAAAAGACCCTGAGGCTGGGAAAGATTGAAGGCAGGAGGAGAAAGAGGCAGCAGAGGATGAGATGGTTGGATGGCATCGCTGACTCAATGGACATGTGTTTGAGCAAGCTCTGGGAGGTGGTGAAGGAAGGGAAGCCTGGTGTGCTGCAGTCCAGGGAACTGCAAAGTGTTAGACAGGATTTAGAGATGGAACAGCAACAACTGAGAGTAACTTGTTGAAAAAGATTTAGGTTTAGGCACAGTATGAAGTGTGTATTTGTTAAAAAAAATGGTGGCAGACATAGTAGAAACACACTTAGGCTCTACTGTTGATAGAAGTTTGCAGGCTTCCGGGCCCACGTGTGGTCTGGGGCTGTCATACACATGTCCCCGCTGGAGAGAGGAGTCTGGCTAGGCCAGTGTACATGATCTCCCAGCCATGGACTCAGACATTCACTATCTTCACAGGGTACAGACTTTCACTATCTTCTGGTTGCCTGTATTTTCTGATTTTTTAAAGAACAACTCTTTTTTGATTCTGTGCTTTTGAAGTATGCTTTACACACCGTAAAATGTGTCGATCCAAAGTGTGCAGTTTGATGACTTTTGACAAACACACAGCCCCGTGTGACCCTCACCCAGATCAAGGCGAGTTTCCACCCCCAGAGACCCCTGTGTCTTCTTCCGGCCTCGCGTGGCTGTGGGTGAACCGTGATTGGAGGAGGTGTGTGGAGGACACAGCTCAGGGAGGCGTGTCCACGTTATCCTTGTCTCCTGGACCTTGCGACCCAGTGGGCGCTGGAAAGATGCTGGGCCTGGGGATGGGGAGGGGCCCTGCAGCAGGAGGGACCCGCCCTGCACCCCCTGCCCCGCCTGCCTGAGGCTGCCCTCCCTGCAGCTGCCATGTCAGCCTGGGGTCACCTGGCCGAGGGACAGAAGGCCTATTGTACCAGGGGCATCCTCTGCCCTGGAGAGGGGGTGGGAGGGGGTGGGAGGCCGCGTTCCTGGGGTGGGGCAGCACGTCCTCTGAGCCGCCAGCCCAGAGTCGGCCCTGCCGGGACCCAGCTGGGGCTGCAGGGGCCTCAGGGCGGGCGAGGGTGCCTGACTCAGGAGAGGAGTTCGGTCTGGGGGCAAAGTGCGGAGCCGCCCCGGGGGCTGTAGGGGCCTTAGGGATGTTGTTGATCCCACTAAGCTGGCTTAAATCCCAGCTGCTTTTCTCTGGGAAGACCTCTTCCCTCGGAGGCAGGCCACCGCCTTCTCAGTTTGCGCACAGGGCGGGACCTTGAGCTTGGCTTCTGCTCTTCTTGTAAGGACACCAGCCCTGCGGAGTCGGGGCCGCCCTCCAGACTTCACAGCTCCGTCTCCAAATACAGCCTCAGGGGGGCTGGAACTCCACCGATGGAGCTGGGGGACATGGTCCAGCCCACGACACTCGGGCACTGGGCCGGGGCCTACGGGGCATGCAGCCATGCTCTTCTGTCCTTGGGGGGGGGTCCTGGGGGGAGTCCTGGGGGGGGTTCCTGGGGGGGGTCCTGGGCTCCTTCTCCCCTCCCTCCCCAGGTGCCACCCCCGGTTCTGGCAGCCCAACCCTCCCAAACCCGGGGCTGCTCTCTGCCCTCGGATGGGGGGCCTGGTCCTCGGGGAGGCAGGGGGGACAGGCAGTGGGGTTTCCACCTGCCGCTGGAGCACCTGAGCGCGCACACCTGCCGGCAGCAGGCCTGCAGCTCAAGCCTGCAGTCACAGTGAGGAGGAGAACATCTGCGAGGCTCTGGGCTCTGATTTGCTTATCGAGGCCCCTCCCTGCCCTGGATTCCCTTCCCGATCTCCCAGTTAATCCGGTTGTGGAAAATGTCCCGCAGCAGGCGTGGGAGGAGGGCGTGAAGTTTGTGTGTGTGCGCACATGTGTGTGTCGGGCGGGGGTGGTCTCAGCCACGCTCTCGGTGCACCAGGCCCCCTCAGCAGGCCCCCTCTTCTATGCCAAGGCCCTGCTGCAGGATGGGGGCACTCCACCCTCACGGTCCTGCTCGGGCAGGTGCCCGGAACCAGCCGCAGGGGCCTGCTGTGCGGAGGCGCAGACATCGTTACCCAGCAAAGCTTCAGACGGCACAAGAGGGGTGGCAGAGCTTCTGGGGGCCACAGCCTTGCCCAGGCAGGTACCCCAGAGCCTGTCTTCCCCATCCTGTCTGGATTCATGGTTTAGGTGGGCTCCTCCCCAGTCAATCCCAGGAAACCACAGAAGGCAGGAAGGATGGACTTAGGGAAAGGTAAACACCAAGCAAGACTCTAGGGAAGCCCCTGAGAAAGAGGTCAGCTTGGGGGGGAGGGCGGGTGGCGGGAGCAAGACCTTTGCGGGCGCGCCCTTCAGGAGGACACGGACCCCGTGGCCAGGCTGCGGATGGGGGGAACTGTTATCACGTGGCTGGTTCTCCTGACACCACACTTCCGAAGTCAACTCATTCAGACGACAGACGACAACTTGATCAGTCTCTTAGGAAACGTGGAGGGTTTTAGAAGCTCTGTGCCAGAAACGGGACGAAGCCTGAGCGTGTATGTGTTTCTATCAGAGGTCACAACATCGCAGGTGGGCACGTCACTGCCCTCCCGGGGCTCTGGGGACCGCGAGCAGTGGGGGCAGCCCTGCGGAGCCAGGAGACGACCTCAGGAGGCGGCGCCAGCTTCCCACGACACCCCCGGAATCAGGCACTACGGTTGGAACAGGTGGGCCAAGAGTGTGACATGCGCCTGAGATTAAAGTGGAGCTAGTGGGGTTGACCTCGCAAAGCGGATAGAGGAGGAGAGAGTCAATGAGAAGCAAGCACAAAATCATGAAAGAAAGACCGGAGCGGAGATATTAGGTTTGATGACTGTGACTGGCAACATGAATCAGACCACAGAGAGGACAAATGGGATGGATGCGGCTGAGCCCACGGGCAGCTTGTAGGGCTGAGAAAGCATCAAAGAGGCAGAAACTGTGGCGAGATGAGATCGGGAAATACACACCGAGGGCAGAGTGGAGATGCCAGCCCCAGGACCCAGGAGTCCAGGTGGGGGTGGGGAGCATCTGAAAACGCAGGAGACATTTCTGGGATCCGAGCTGGAAGGATTCAGGGGCTCAGATGCTGATGGGGGAGGTAAGGGCATCCAGGCACGCTTCTGTTTCCAAATACTGGAGACAAAAAGAAAATTCTAGCAGTTTCCCCAAAGAGAAGAAGGCTTCTCACCAAAGAGCACAAGTCAGGTTGATATCCGGCATCCCGACAGCAATTCTGACACAAGAGGTGGAGCCAAGTCCGTGGAAGAAAAGCGCTGTGGACCCAGGAGCGTGGCGGAAAACCGCAGCCACGCGTGAGGGGAGGACGGCGAACTCAGGCACGAAGCGGAAGGAAGGAAGCTTGCTCCATGACTCCCCCCGCCTCCGCCCCGGCTGCCCCGGGAAACCTGTTTGCAGGGAGCGGTCAGTGGGGAGGGAGAGGAATCAGGGAGGATGTCCCCCCCAACCCCTCAAGGCGCCGGGAAGGAGGGACCCCACCCCGCTCAGATGACCGTCCTCTGAGAACACTTCCGGCTGAAGGAAGAGGAGCCGGCTGGTCACAGCCCTCAGGTGCAAACTGTTACCAGCTCCCTGACCTGGACCGCGGTGAGGACGGAATCCCGGGCGGCCGTGAACTTGGACGGGAGACGTCCCACCTTTTATTTTCGCAGTGTGCTCAGTCGCTCAGCCACGTCTGACTCTGCGACCCCATGGACTGTAGCCCTCCAGGCTCCTCTGTCCACGGGATTCTCGAGGCAAGAACACTGAAGAGGGTTGCCATTTCCTTCTCCAGGGGATCTTCCCAACCCAGGGATCAGATCTGGGTCTCTTACGTCTCCCACATTGGCAGGTGGGTTCTTCACCACTGGGGCCACCTGGGAAGCCCCTCCCTTGCCTAAACTGAGTGCTCACCTGTGCCTCCCCGCCTGGAATCCGGGTCCTGGGCTGACACTGTAGGGTCTCAGAAGCTCTGGTTGATGTTTCAATATTGGTGGTCATGAGACCCGTCTTTGGATCTCCACTAATACACCAGCGAGAAGCCTCATTCATTGCTGCGTAAGAAGCTACACTTGCTTCTGACCTGGTAGCTGTATTTCAGGGTAAGTGGATTGCTCTGAAGCACGATGCCTTTTATTTTATGCATTTACAAATCGTGTGCTGGGAAGGGAATCCGCAGGCTTCCCCAAAGGGGCGGAGGAAAAGGCTCACCCCATCCCCCACACCCCAGGGGTTGGTTGACCGCCCTGCAGGGCCTCTGCAAGTTATGGCACGGTTCTGTGCCTCAGTTTCCCCATCT
Source organism: Cervus elaphus (assembly GCF_910594005.1). Lineage (NCBI taxonomy): Eukaryota > Metazoa > Chordata > Mammalia > Artiodactyla > Cervidae > Cervus > Cervus elaphus. The sequence goes on along the minus strand of NC_057827.1, from coordinate 70,675,878 downwards.
GGAAAACAGGGGGAATGGAGGGCAGGTGAGTCGGCCCGCACGCGGCAGCACTTCTGGCCGCTTCAGGACTGCCGGGTGGAAAGGAAATGGGACGCTCTTAGGATTAAATGATGTTCACAACACACGCCAAGATCCGCAGGATTCAGCTGTGTGGTCCTTAGAAAGAAGCTGATGAAACACAATAGGCTCCAGATTGGAGGAGGTCTGCGCACAGCACTGTCATTGCAGATGGTGAATCTGAAAACCTGGAGGGCGGGAGTGGGTACTCTTGAAACATGTGAAAGACTAAAATTGGCCCGAGAGGAAGGAGAGAGCTTGAATACAAAGCAGCGCTAAGGAAACGGAAGACCTACCCAGGCCCAGCTGGCTTTGTAGGGGGCTTGACCAAACGTTAAAGCGTCACTTGATTCCTTTTCGGGATAAATTGTTTCAGAAAAGAGGAAGATGAAAGAACCACAAGCAAGGTTGCCCCGCTCCCGTCATGAGGATAGAATGAACCTTGACTCTAAAACCGGGTAAACATATGAAAAGATGCCCCGCGCGTCTCCCCTGTGAGCTTAGGCTGGAAGCCCGGGGAACTTCCTAGTAACTCACTGAGTAGGGCTGGGCTCCTGGCTGCCTTGTCCCGCCCGCTGCAGCCTCTGGCCGAGGTCTTGGCCTGGGAGCCTGGCCGGAACGCGCCTCGGTGGATTTCAGACTCTGCAACTTCTCACCAGCTGAGCCGGGGGGGGGGGGGGGGGGGGCCTGTTTGGAGCCGGAGGGTGGGGACAGGAGGGAGGGGGCTGGCTCCCCACTACCCCCCTCCTTTCTTGTTTCGGATCTTGTAGGGGATGGGGCTCAATGATGCCATAGTAAATGTACTTAAAAAAGAAAAAATAGCCTGTTTATTTTAGAATAGTTTTAAGAGTTACAGAAAAGGTGCAAAAATAGCACAGAATTCCTGTCCAGCCTGTGCTGAATGTTTCCCTAACGTTAACATCTCACCTTAGTGAGACGTTTGTCATGACCAGTGAACCAATATTGATGCATCGCTATTAATGGAAGTCTCTGCCTTGCTCTAGCTTCCTTGGTTTGTACGAATGTCCTCTGTTGTCCACGCGGACCCCACATTGCCCTGGTCACTCTGTGGCCTTAGGGTTCTCTGTGGGGAGACAGTTCTCACACTTGCCCTGAGCTGGACGACCTTGAGGGAGACTTGGCAGGTATTTTGTAGAATGGCCCTCAAGTGGAGTTAGTCTGATGTCTTCCTCATGGTTACACTGTGGTCACGGGCTTGGTGAGGAAGTGCACAGAGGGAGCAAGCCTTTCCACCACTGCTCTTCATGGGGACTCAGCGTCACCATGACATGTGACCCGGGACGTTGGTCCCAGCCTCCAGGCTGAGGTGAGCTCGTCAGGGGACTCCTTGGTTGAGCGCCTCTCTCCCCCCTTTGCACACTGTCCCACACTGTCCCCTGGAAGGAGGCCACACTGCAGCCCCCCGAGGGCTGGGGGGCCGCCCTCTGCCTCCTTGAGCTTCTACATAAGCCATGTGGAATTCTTCTGCAGGTGTGACCCAACTCAGGTTCAGCTGCTTGTCACTCAAGAATTCCAAACTGAGAGACAAGGGTTGGGGAAGAGGAAAGACAGCCGTGCTGGGGAAGCCGACTGCCCCAGGGAGAAGGTGGACTCACGGCCCAGTGAACCGGCGACCCGTTTCCCAGGCTTTGCTTGGAGATCAGCCGGGGAGAAGAGGTAGGGGCCACGGGCTGGGGAGGGGGCAGTCTTCTAGTTTCGAAGACACTCGTCTCTCTCACACAGCCGTACTCAGCGGTCACTTGTCCCTTGTGCCTGGGACGCTGGCTGAGCCTCACATCTCGGGTCAGCTGGCCCCTCGGTTCCCACCGGCCTGAGATCCACGTGCTTGTGGGCAGCGTGCAGGTAACTTCTCCTACCTGGTGGGGGTTTCGGCATCTGCCAAACAGCTCAAAAGACATGGCTAAGGCTGTCATCTGTCGTCCTTGAAGAAGAACTAAAGGCCCTAGACTTTGTCTAATGACTAAACTGTTACTATTATTTTGTCCTCTCTGCTTTCCTTTCTTTTTCTATTTTCTCACGTCTCTGATTAAATGTAGCCTTTGGATCTCGGGGAAGGCCTAGGAGGCAACCGAAGCACGCAGAAGACATGGCGGTGGCGGGGTGGGGAGATGCAGTTTCTGTCTTGGGAAGGCAGCTTGCTTGCACAAGGAGATTTGTATCTTCTCTTCTATTGTTTATTTAATCATGTGTTTATACGGCTATGTACTTGGGATGTTTATTTTACGCTTCGGATCAGAACACTGCACTATTTATTTTATTGCTCAAATTGTTCCAGTCTTGGTCGCTGGGAGCCCCTCAGGTGTCTCCTGTGTCTGGGACATGCTTGCAGCTTGCTGACGCTTTCCTACTTTCTGGCATGACAGGAAGCTGCAGGTTCTCTGGAATGTTCTCTGCCCTAGCCCTAGAATCAGCCATTTCTCTAGGGAGCCCTGGTTCCTCTTGCTGGAGAATCCTGTTAGAAACCGAGATCTGGGCCCTGGTTGGGGGCTGGCTGCTGCTGGGGTGTTGCTGTTTCTCAGCCCTCTCGGCTGACACAGCCAGGGAAAACATGTGTGTGCTAACTGGTGTACACACACACGTATCTGCACGGGTCTAAATGGGCCAGCCTGCATCTCTGCTGACTACACCCGAGCTCCTGTTCCTGCCGGCGTCTCCACCTCAGATCCATCAACACACGGTTGTTCTGAACTCCTCCTCCTGCTCATCTGAAAATCCCCACCCACCAGTGGACGCTGGCCCCCACCCACCTCCCACTCACTTCCTCATCACACTCCAGCACACGCGGAGAGTGGCTTCAGGATTGAACCCTTACGGGAAACAACTGTGCTCGGATGTTTTTTTATCTTTAGCTTCATCTTAGTTTTTGTTATAGTTGTTCAGTCGCTCAGTCGTTGCTCAGTTGTGACCAACTCTTTTGTGACCCCAAGGGCTGCAGCATGCCAGGCCTCCCTGTCCATCACCAACTCCCGGAGCTTGCTCAAACTCATGTCCATCGAGTCAGTGATGGCATCCAACCATCTCATCCTCCCCTTCTCCTCCTGCCTTCAATCTTTCCCAGCATCAGAGTCTTTTCCAATGACTCAGCTCTTCACATCAGGTGGCCAAAGTATTGGAGCTTCAGCTTCAGCATCAGTCCTTTCAATTCTGGCATGATTTCCTTTAGAAGTGGTTTGATCTCCTTGCAGTCCAAGGAACTCTCAAGAGTCTTCTCTGACACCACAATTTGAAAGCACCAATTCTTGCCTGCTTTATGTTCGAACTCTCATATCCATGCATGACTACTGGAAAAACCGTAGCTTTGGCTATATGCACCTTTGTCGACAAAGTAATGTCTGTTTTTTAACATGCTATCTAGGTTTGTTATAGCTTTTCTTCCAAGGAGCAAGTGTCTTTTGATTTCATGGCTGCAGTCACCGTCCACAGTGAATTTAAAGGTTCTCTCTTTATCTCTAATCTGTACCCACCCTCAGAATAGGCCCTGAAACATGCTCTGTGCTTTGCCTGATCAGCCTCCCTCTCGCCAAGCCACCACTCTGCTTACCTAAATACACCTTTGTGGTGGGCTTTCAGTGCATTTACCAAGTCAGGAATGTTTCCTTTGGCTCTATTCCCAATTTGCTGAGAGATTTTTGAAAAAAGTCACAGCGAAGTGTTAAATCTTTATTTAAATCTTAAAAGTCATAAACAGATGTTAAGTTTCTCTCTGCATAACCTGAGAGAATTATATGCTTTTTGTCCTGTAATCTATTCTTATGGGATTTGCATTGATCCGTTTTTGGTATTGGACCTTCCTCGAAATTCCCAGAGGAAAGAGGTTTGCCTTCACATTAAGTACACTGCAGGAGAGCTTAGTTGAGGGGCAGTCTATAAAGGTGTGGCAGGGTGTGGGGGCCCCCAAGGGCTAGCACACCTGCAGGTCGGCCAGCTTGATGGGAAGAGAGGATTCTGGAACCCGAGAGGAAAGTGTCCTCGAGAGAGGGCCACCTGGAGAGGAGCCCGGAGCCCCTTTAAGTGCTGTCTAGGGTGGGGAGGCAGGTGGGGCTGCGGAGTTCCCTGGGGTGGCGGGGGTGGGGCGGGGTGCGTCAATAGGCTTGGTGGGGTCCCTCAAAGGGGACCTGTGACCTCAGGGCAGCTCACGAGGTCCCAGTTTTCTGACTTACTGTGGGGTACCTGGGGAGGACCCCCCCCCCCGCCTCCAGAAGGAGGCCTGATGGTCTGGGTGCTCTGCAGCTGCGGGCCCCTGGGTGCCCTGGACGGCCCTGTGGATGGAGCAGGGCCCCAGTCGGGAGCCTGGGGAGCGGCAGGGGGAGGGGCGGGGCTCAGGGCAGGGGGCAGGGCGGGGCGGGGCTCGTGGGCAGGGGGCGGGGGGCGGGGCTTGGGGCAGGGGCGGGGTTTGGGGCAGGGGGCGGGACCGCGCCTGCCCAGGCCTGGCCAGCCTGTCTCACTTTGCAGCTTGTGATCTGGTTGAGACACGGGTGCTACCCAGGACTGGACCACCCAGGGCTCCCACCAGAACCCGGGACCTACCTGTGCTGGGCGCCAGAGGCGCTGGGCTGCCTTGCCACATTGCTGAGACCCTCCCGGGGAGCCCCAACACTGCTCCACATGCAGGGAGGGTGGAGCCCCCACCCGGCCCTCCAGGAAGCCCCCTCCTTTCCTGGACTCAGCTCACCCCTCCCTGAAGGACCTTCGATTAAGCACAAACCAGAAAAGAAGATTCCAGAAACCAAATTATGATGTAATGGGACATTTTCACATTCGGCTTCTTCATATCCCCTTCAAAGAACAGGAAGGGAACTCGCCCAGCCTGGTCCAATCGCGGGGTCCTGAGCCCCTCCCAGAAAGGAGCCAGTGGGCCTTCTGGTTTTGCACAGACAGGATGACCTCACAACTCACCCTCCAAGCCAGGACACTTTTGAGAGAGAAACAGGGCACCCCAGTGATGAGTCAGGACCCAGGGATGACCGGGGATCTCCAGTCTCCCTCTGCAGAGTAACCGGGTTCCGCTCTGGGCTAGTGGTAAACAACCTGCTTGCCAACGCTGGAGACGCAAGTGACCCGGGTTAGATCCCTGGGTCGGGAAGATCCCCTGGAGGAGGAGATGGCAACCCACTCCAGTATTCTCGCCTGGAGAAGCCCACGGACAGACGTGCCTGGCGGGCTACTGTCCGTGGGGCTGCAAAGAGTCAGACACGACTGAATCGACTTAGCACAGCTCTGGGCTGAGTGGTCACGGGCAGAGTGCCCCGAAGCTTCCACGGCAGTGATCGCACATCTGGCTCAAGGGCTGCCGCACGGGCAGGGCTGAGCAGGGAGGGTCACCCACTTCGGTCCACGTGGCCTCAGCCTGGGCGGCTCGGCGGGCGGCTGGAGGATGCGCTTCCGGGGGTTCACTCACTGGTGAGCCAGGGCCTCTCTTCTGCCTTCCACTCGGGCTTCCGGGCAGCAGGGTGGCTGGTCCAGGAGTGGGTGAGCCTGGGGGACGCGGGGAGGGGCTTCCAGTCCCAGAGTATCACTTCTGCCATCACCAGGCCTGCCCAGGTCAGGGGAGGGCACAGCCACTCTCCCTCCAGACAAGGCACTGGGAGGACGGGGCGGGGTGAGGGGGCGACACTGTGCGGCCTCTTTTGGCAGACGCAGTCACCCAGGACGGTGGAGGCTGGCCCAGCGCTGGGCCAGAAGTCACTGGGTCCCTGCGGGGCGGCTACCTCTCCGCTGTGTCCACAAGAGCCGGGAAGATGCTTCCTCCCTAAAGATGGGCTTGAGGCTGCCTCCTGCGAGGCCGTTCCTGGGGGAGCCATTCGGGGTTTGTGCGGGTTGTCCACTGGGGCTCTCTCCCCGCTTTGGGTGCTGGCCCCGTGAGGTCATGGTTCCCTTCGGTCTCAGCCTGCTGGGACTGCCACAGTGGGATACCAGAGACCCGGGCGTAAACAGCAGAGGTGAGCTTCTCACAGTCCCGGAGGCCGGAAGCCCAGGGTCAAAGTGCCGGCAAGGGGGTCTCCCCCCACCCTTCCCTGCGCGTCCTCACGTGGCCTTGCCTCTGTGCACGCGCCCCTGGTGTCCTCCCCTTCCTGCGAGGTTCCTGTCGTGTTGGGTTAGGGCCCAACCCCGTGACTGCATTTAACCTCGATGACCTCCTGAAGACCTCGACTCCACGTCGGGTCCCATGGGGGTGAGGGCTCCTACGTGTGGATTCTGGGGGACATGGATCCATCCAGAGTGCCCACTTCTTCCCTCACCTCAGTCCTTCTGCCAGCTCCTCCTCTTCCGACTCGAAGCTTCCGAGGGCCCAAGGCGTGGTCCCTGGCAGTTTCTCTTCTCTCTGTCCATCTACACACCCTCCCTGGGTGACCCCATCCCGCCCATCCGTGAAGACTGCCTGCTGCTGACCCCCCTGTCCTGGGTCCCTTTCCTGAGCTCGGCCAGGCCTCCAGCCTCCCGACTGCTCTCCCCGTGCAAGTCAGAGGCCAGAAGAGAGCCCGCCACCCCCTCTCCACCCTGTCCCCCTCCCCTGCCGGCTTTCCCATCCCAGGAAATCACCCCAACACTCTGCTGCAGCCCCAGCCTCGGCCGCACTCCGGACTCTGCCCCTCCGTCCATCCCCGCACTCAGAGGGGCCTGTCCGCTCCCTGAATCTCTCTTACATCCAGACCCCTTCCTGCTGCCCCGCGCCGTGGTCCACCGTGCTCCCTCTAGTGGGCCTCCTGCAGGTCCGCTGTGAGGGTTTCTTTCTCTCACTCCAGATTATTGCTGAAACGGAGGTTTCAACAGTCTATCGGCTCTGGAAAATCCCCAGCCTGTTACCTCTCCCCAGCATGGGCATGTGTGCATTCGGGGCAGAAATCATATGCGCTGCACCCTTGTGTTCTCACCTTCTACGTCCCCTGGCCTCCCCAGGTTCCTGGGGAACCTTCTCAGACCATTCTCCGGGTCACTGTTCCCTCTTCATTTGCATTAGATCTGTGAAGCCAATCAACCAAGTTCCAGATTTCAATGACTATATGTATATATTTAGAAGTCTTTAAAAATCTGTCTGAAAATTTTTGGTAGTCTCATGTACCTTGCTCATATTTGTGATTCCCTTTAGATTTTTAAGATTTGATTTTTATAAAATTTATACACTTACCAGGTGGCGCTTGTGGTAAATAACTCGCCTGCCAAAGCAGGAGACAGAAGCGACAGAGGTTCGATCCCTGGGTCAGGAAGATCCCCTGGAGGAGGCAATGGCAGCCCACTCCAGTATTCTTGCCTGGAGGATCCCATGGACAGAGGAGCCTGGTGGGCTACAGTCCACGGGGTCGCAAGGAGTCGGATATGAGACTAAAGCCACTTAGCCTGAACACACAGACAGGGATCCAAGAATTAGTGGGGCTCTACACAGCCGTTTTTTTAGGTTTTAGCTTCTAACAAGTTTATACATACACTTAGTATAAGAGGTCAACATGGTTTATAAGCATTTTATCTCCTTAATATCCCCCCCCTCCCCCAAATAACAGTCCGTCACCACCGCAGCCTGGACTCCTGGCTCCCAGGTCCTGAGCACAATGCGATGATCCTTGTTCTAAGGCCCTGAAACTCTCTAATGCCCTGTCTCAGGGAAGGATGTGTTAGAAGTGGCACAGGGCTCGGCTCTCCCCAAACCCCGTAAACCCAGACGTCCACCAGGGCAGCGGAACCAGAGTGCACGGACACCGTCTGCAAGCAGCCAGGCGTCAGGGCGTCCCTCTATTGGTGGCAGGGAGGCCCCGCCGGCGGCTCGGGGACCGGTGCCCTTGGAGCAGGAGCAAGGGGGGAAGCAGCGGGTGTCCGGCGGGCCTGAGAACACCGAGCGCCGGAGGACTTGCTCAGACGCTCGGAGCAACGCGCTCAGCAAACGCCCAGCCGCGGTCGCCGCCCAGAGGCCCTGAGGCGGCAGCGCGGGGCGTTCGGGACCGCCCCAGACTGGGAAGCCGGAGACGGAGACAGAAGTTAAGTCCGGCGGAGGACAGCAGGAAGGGCTGTCCGTCGGGGGAGCAGTCCCGGCATCAGCGCCTGGGCGGCGCGGGGGTCGTGAGCAGTGCGTCTGCGCCGCTGCGGGTTCCGAGCACTGGGCACCCGCTTTATGCCGAAGTGAGCGAAAGGCAGGGCTTGTGGTCAGAGCCTGACCCCGCGCAGAGGGTCTCCCGGACAAGAGCGGGCCAGCTGGAGCGTCGCAGCCCCGCGGAGACGGACAGGCAGTCTGCCGCCCCCCAGACGGTGGACGCGACAGCACCCAGCCACGTCTGCCGCGGGCTGTGGGCTGGCGCTTGGCGCTCACGCGGGAAGCTCAGCTCGGGGTCCCCCGCGTGGTCCATGCTTGTTTGGGTCACTGACTTCCAAAGGCCCGACCGGGGCTCAGGAACTCCTCCTGGGTGACAGACTCCCTCGGGAGCAAGTCCACAGTGAGGATCTCGCCAGGGCCCGGTCAAGTGTCCAGACAGCAAGGTGGCTGGCCTCCTTGGGGTGAGCGCAAGGAGAATCCAAGGGGTTTTCTTGGCAGACGGAGCAGACACCCAGCCCAGCCTGCCCCGGGCCCTCTGTGACTTGTGACCCGGAGTCAACGCTTCACATCCCCCCACGTTTCTGATCACAGGAGTCCGCCTGATCTTACCGTGATAAACAAAATATGCTGTACTGATGGGACAAAGTAATAGAAATATTACCGAGCTATAGAGAAGGATGACCTACTGACACCTGCTGCAACATGACGGACCTCGCAAACCACCCTGAGCGAAGGAGGTCCCTCACAGAAGGCGCATATTGTGAGTTCCGTTTGTGCGGATGTCAGGACAGGCAGACCCGCAGAGACAGGAGGCATGCCTCCAGAGGCTGGGCCTGCGGACAGGCATGCAGTTTCTTCGGGGCTGATGAAAATGTCCTAAGATTAGATTATGGGGATGGTTTGGTTGCACAAGTTGGCAAATGCACTAACCCCCCCTGAATTGTATATTTTGACTGACTGAATTTTATGACATGTAATTATATCTCAAAGTATTTAGGAAAGAAAGAACAGGAGCTAACATACATATAAAGGGATTCCTGGAAGAACAAAAAATCAAAAGCATCGGAAGAGAGCAGGTGTTAAAAATTAAAATCCAACATGACTCACCTAGCATGAAAAGGTCTGAAACTTAAGTATTGAAAGGACACATTCCGTGCTCAGGGAGAGCGACCCAGAATGAGACGTATTTTTGTAACATTATTGTGTATTAAGGAAAAAATCCAGCAGACTGTCAGGCAAAATGCCTGAGGTCTATCAGGGGAAGAAAATCAGATTGTGACTTTCCAAAAGCAGTGGTGTATGGAGGAAGAAAATGCAGTAGTCTGTTTAGGTCAGTATAGGATGACAGCTGGGTTTTCACATTTGTCCAAGTAACTTGCACACACAGTCGCTATTGACAGACTGTCTTTGACATGAAAGCGTTTAGAGATATTGTCCCCAGGCCTCCTCATTAGAACCCACGAAGGGACATATCAGACGATGGAACAGCCAGGAGACACGGACGTTTCCTGGGAGGACGGAGCCTGGAGTAGGGACTGTGTTAAATATGCTCGGGGATACTTACCAAAGACGGAGAAACATTCCAAACTCATCCAGTCGTTTCCATCACACTTGTGCAGGTGTTGAGGGCACTTCCATAAGCTTTAGACGTAAACAACCCGGCAACCTCCTCTCCTCCGGCAGAGCCGCGGGAGGAAGGCTGACCCAGAACAGAAGCGCCTGTGAGCGGATCGGGGACACAGAGACAGCCGGGCGGCCCCCGGGACAGGACTCCCCTGCTCATGAGGGGAGTGGATCGTCCGCAGGTGACAGGTGCGGACCTGGGGCTGTCAGCACCCCTGTGCCCAGCCTGTGGTCCTTAAACCACCTCCCTCTGGAGCAGCCAGGCCTCTCGGCGGGGGGCGGGGCAGACTCCAGCTCTGAAAGTGCGGGAATCAGAGGCTCGAAAGGAGCAGCCCCATGTGGTCACCACCCTGCTTCGGCCCCTTGAGCGGGAGGGGCCCCTGTGCCCAATTCACTCCTTCCCCTGTGGCTTTTAGTTATTTCCAGGGTAACTGGGCTCAGTCAGCAGGGCCTGCGGTGGGGGCACCACGAGCCTCTGGGTGCGCATCCTTTGTCCTGGGTCCCCCCCGGCTCTCTGGTCCACAAGCTGCTCTTCCTGACAGCTCTGTGGTCTCAGCTGGCCAGCCACTGAGCCGTCCGTCTGTCTGTCCACCTCCAGGTCGCCCTCCCCCAGGCACAGGCTGGAATGTTGTGCCAGGGTCTCCCCAGTCTGAGGTCACAGGCCCCCCACCCCTAAGCGGGGACCGGGGGCTGTCAGTGGCTCCCATCTGTAGGACCCAAGCGTCTGCAAACCACCCACGCGGTAGTTTCCATGTGGAGGATCTGGGGCTCCAAGCCCTTAAAATATCTAAGGAAATCCTGGAAGACGCCCATCCAGGCGATGCAGCCGCGGGCTGTGTGGGCAGATGGCGCCACCCAGGGCTGCCGGGCTGTGTGGGCGGATCAGCTGCTTCTCAGGAGGCTGTGTGCACGCACACACAGAACAACTCGGCCCAGGGCCGCAGCAGGAGGCGACACGGGGCCCGTTTTGCACAGAGCCAGCTCAGGGCCCCTCGGGGTCCTCGGATGAGCCCCCAGACCCCGTGTAAGCCCCTTGCTTCCAGGGCCGGGGCTCGTCCTGCAGGGAGCTTCAGGCAGGGGCCGGGTGTGGGGCCTCCTCTGGTCAGGGGTGGCCCACAGCCCCCGGGGCCGGGGGTGGTGATGGAGGTGCTCTGAGCACTGGCCGCCTTCCTGGCTGGGGGCCAGGCTGGGAGAGGGGTGGGCAGGAGAAAGACTGCGTCCTGAGCTCCCGCCACGTGCAGGCGGCAGAGGTCACTTCAGCCCCCGACCCGAGAGCCTCCCGAGCAGAAGCCATAAGCAGCCACTCTGCAGAGGAGAGACGAGGGCCCAGGCAGGGCTGGGCTGTGATGGAGGTGGTGGCAGGCCAGGGCTCCAGGCCAGGCTGGCTGCACTTTGGGGGGGGCCGGTCCTTGGGTCCTCTGGGTCGGGAGCACCCCGCCCTGAACTGAGGGTCCGCGCCTTCTCTGCCTGGGCATCGTGGCTGAGGGCTGGGGGGTGGGCAGAAGGGACTCAGAACCTGCCCTGGGGGAGACTGGGCTGGGGTGATGCTGGCTGGCGGGCCTGGGGGCCATGCTCAACCCTACACTGAGCCTCTGTTGCCACAGGCAGACCTGAGACCACAGGTCAGAGGCGAGGCTGGACCATGGCGGGGCCCCTCGGCTCCTAGCTGGCCTTACCAGGGCTCCGTCCAGGTGAGTGCCCCTGTCCGCCACTCTGGGAAGCCTGCCATTCCCCGAAGGGGCACGGGACGCCTCCCTGGAGCTTGGGGGCAGGAGCTCTGCAGAGAGAAGCCCCAGCTTAGGACTTTACATAGTCCCTGCTCCCACAGGGGGTCCCGGGGCCTTTGTGGGGGTGCGGTGCACCCAGCTCTGGGGACCCCCCACACTCTGCTAGGGCTTCAGAAGTGGGGCCACTGAGAGGGCGGTGCTGGCCTCCAGCCAGGAGGTGGGGAGACCCGGCGCTGAGGCAGGACCATTGCAGCCCCGAGCAGATACACAGAAGGCGGGGACACTGAGCGCTCTGATGCTGGTCCCTGCCCTCCCTCCACCCCGGGCCGGTGCAAACCTGCCGCCGGCCCCTCCCCAGGCAGGGGCACACCGCCCTCGGCAGCCTGTCCTTGTCCGTTTGGGGCCTGGCGCGCCCTCTGGTGGCGAGATGGGGCATCACCTTCCTTGTCGTCTTTGGCAGGTGGTTCTGAACTGGGGGGCGGGGGTCCCCGAATCTGAGTGTGTCTATATGAGTGACACCAGCCCCGGGTGCACATGGCTCTGAGAATCAGCTGACCACGACAGTAATTGCTTTCTTTTTGGCCATGCCATGACGCTCGTGGGATCTTACTTAGTTCCCTGACCAAGGATTGAACCCATACACCCTGCAGTGGGACCTCAGAGCCCTGACCACTGGACCACCACGGAATTCCCGGTCATTTTTGACATTGTATCTTATGTGATTTTTGGAATTGCTGTAACAAAACTCCTTTTGTTACATACATATATCTGAAAGTGAAAGTTGCTCAGTTGGGTCCAACTCTTTGTGACCCCATAGACTATACAGTCCATGGAATTCTCCAGGCTGGAATACTGGGGTGGGTAGCCTTTCCCTTCTCCAGGGGATCTTCCCAACCCAGGGATCGAACCCAGGCCTGCATTGCAGGCAGATTGCTTATATCTACATATGGGGGAAAAAGTTACTTAGTGCTAACATGATAAAACCCTAAAAAGTGGGAGTAAATCTGATGCTGCACACTGTATCTTTTTAACAATAAGTAATAACCAGTCGTGGAAACAAGAATTAAGTGGGAAAAAGCCCCATCCATTGCATCAAGAGATGCATTTCCAACAAAAATTTACTTTCTTTGTCAGCTTTCTACCGAAATGTATAATGTAAATTATTTACACCCAAATTTGTGCTTTTGATTATGAGCTAATAACTGTAAAAATAGCCTAATTCAAACATAAAGATAATTAAGTCTTATGAAGTATAGAAAATGACATTTCAGTTTATGTACATATTGTAGTGGGTAGCCCCTGTGGGACTTGCTGGGGTCAGGTCCATCCCTTCCTATTTTTCACAAAGATGTGCACAAAATACATTACATTAGGATAAAATTCAAAGGGCAAAGAGGAATGAAAATACATGTAAATTAGAAAGAAATCATGCCTATTAAAGGTCTGTCTTTTTTTATTATTGATTATTGTGGGTTTCAAGTCACTATATTTAGATTTTGTGGAATATATTGAAAAGATTGAACCAGCACATTTTTGAAATGTCAGTGCGCTGATATGTGCAACATCATGGACGAATCTCAAAAACATGCTGAATAAAGGAAGCTTTACCCATGAGAGCTTCTTAAAGGAAAGCGCACTCTCATTCTTTCTGGTCTTCTATCAGAATTCCTGAGGGCTATCCATTGTCCTTAGGGAGCTGCTTTGGCTGCATTCATGTTTGCTGATAGGTAATGCCCTCATTATCAAATGTATCAAGAGTCTGTAATGGGACGTTTCATTTTCTCTTTGACTCAGAGGACTGTGTGCATCCCGCCTGACATCAGTGACCCTGGCTGACGTTGAGAGCTCTCTGGGCACGTAAACTAAGCGCTTCACTGCGTTCCATCTTCAGGACACAGAAATATGCAGCTGGTGGCCTGGCCGTCCTTCTGCAGGTGATGACGTGGACTTGCCTGGCCTGCAAGTGGCAGGACGGGTGGAGTGGACTCTGCTCTGTCAAACTGACAACAGGTCAGAACTTTAAAAGCATCACCTGCTATTAATTCTGTGTTTATTGCATATGTTCAGGGGGTACTATCTGTGTGGTTTCTGATCTCAGGAACCTACTGAAATTTTCCAGGAGTCCTCACACATGCTCTTTTGTTTGTTTGGCATTTGAAAGGAACGCACTTTCTTTCACTGTGGAATGTAAAGTCCTGTGTATCTGTTAATTTATGGTGGTTAGCTGTTCTATTAACACTCCTGTTTCCTTTACTCATTTTTTTGATCTGGCAATTGCTGCTGGAGGTGTGTTGGTCTCCCACGGTGACTGCCATTGAGGCAAATTCTCCCTGGTCTCTAGCAGCTTTTCTCCATATGTTTTGGAGCAAAAGGTTAATAACTGTGATGTGGTCTTGTGGATGTGTCAGTATGGCCCAGCTGGAGGCTCCGCTGTGGTCTCTGCCAAGCCTAGCATCTCATTTCTAAATTTAATTTCCTACAAGCTGTGTGGGATTCTTGCTCCTTAAGGATTTTAGAAAACAAAACAAGCATCCCAGCTTCTTTTCCCAGTATAAATAGATCTGAGGACAAGGAGGCAGTGAGGTCCTGAGTGGTGCCTGTGCTGGGTCTGGGGGGAGGTCCTCTCGCTCCCAGACCTGCTGTCCTCTGGGCCCTCCCGGGAGCTGCTTGGCTGGTGGAGAGAGGGCTCATGAAGAATTGGCTGGGACTCCTCTTGGGTCAGCTCCCAAGCTCATGTGAGCTGCGGCTTCTGATTTGATGACTTCGGTGCTCACTGCTGGCAAGCTCAGCGGGTGTGTCCCCACTACAGGGTGGCCGAGCGGTAGTCCTTGGGAGGGCCTGCTGTGGGCTGGGCTCGGGAGCCTCACGGACGGGGCCGTATTTGCCACTGGCGGCTCTGACATCACGCTGGAGAAAGAAATCAGCCGTGGCCATGGTGGGCAGCTTCATCTCCCCATCAATCAGGGGCCATGAGCACAGGCTCGAGATGCCAGGAACTCAGAACCTACGTGCTGAGCCCGATCGGGTCCGGGGCTGGAGGGAGGGCTGGCTGCCTGTGACGGTTCATTTTACTGTCACTTTCACTGGGCCAGAGGGGCCACAGCCACTGGGTCTAGCAGCACTTTGAGTGTGTCTCTGAGGGCATTTCTGGATGGGATTAACATCTGAATCACTGAACTGAGTAAAGCAGATTGAACTCCCCAGTGGGGGTGGGCCTCACCCGATCGGTTGAAGGGCTGCTTAGCGGAAATGGTCAAGTAAGAGGGAATTCCTCTAACCTGACTGTCTCCCAGCTAGGACATCAGTCTCTTGACTTTTGACTTAGGCTGAAACATACACCGTTGGCTTCCCTGAGTCTCCAGACTGCCCGCAGCAGAGCAGGGGGCTTGTCAGCTTTCATAACTGCACAAGCCAGTTCCTTATAATAAATCTCCCTCTCCCTCTCTCCATGTATATTACATATGTATAATATACAGATACAGGATGTCGTTGTTCAGCTGCTAAGTCACGTCCAACTCTTTGTGACCCCGTGGACTTCAGCACGCCAGACTCCTCTGTCCTCCACTATCTCCCAGGATTTGCTCAAATTCATGTCCACTGAGTCAGTGATTCCATCCAACCATCTCAGCCTGTCACACACTTCTCCTCCTGCCCTCAGTCTTTTCCAGCATCAGGGTCTTTTCCAAGGAGTCGGCTCTTTTATCATGTGCCCAAAGTATTGGAGCTTCAGCTTTAGCATCAGTCCTTCCAATGAATATTCAGGGCTGATTTCCTTTAGAGTTGACTGGTTTGATCTCCTTGCAGTCCAAGGGACTCTCAAGAGTTTTCTTCAGCAACACAATTCAAAAGCATCATTTCTTCAGGCTCAGCCTTCTTTGTGGTCCAACTCTCACATCTATACATGACTACTGGAAAAGCCATAGCTTTGACTAGATGGACTTTTGCTGGCAAAGTGATGTCTCTGCTTTTCAATATACTGTCTAGGTTTGTAATGGCTTATCTTCCAAGGAGCAAGCGCCTTTTAATGTCATGGCTGCAGGCACCATCTGCAGTGATTTTGGAGCCCAAGAAAAGAAAATCTGTCACTGCTTCCACTCTTTCCCCTTCTATTTGCCATGAGGTGATGGGGCTAGATGCCATGATCTTAGATTTTTGAACGTTGAGTTTCAAATCAGCTTTTTCTCTCTCCTCTTTCACCTTTATCAAGAGGCTCTTCAGTTCCTCTTTGCTTTCTGCCATTAGAGTGGTTGCTGTTCAGTTGCTCAGCTGTGTCTGACTCTTTGTGACCCCATGGACCGCAGCAGGCCAGCCCTCCCTGTCCTTCACCATCTCCTGCAGTTTGCTCACACTCATGTTCACTGAGTCGGTGATGCCATCCAACCATCTCATCCTCTGCTGCCTCCTTCTCCTTCTGCCTTCAATATTTCCTAGCACTAGGATCTTTTCCAATGAGTTGGCTCTTCACATCAGGTGGCCAGAGTATTGGAGCTTCAGCTTCAGCATTAGTCCTTCCAATGAACATTCAGCCTTGCTTTCCTTTAGGATTGACTAGTTTGATCTCCTTGCAACCCAGGAGACTCTCAAGAGTCTTCTCCAACATCACAGTTCGAAAGCATCAATTCTTCGGTGCTCAGCCTTCTTTATGGTCCAATTCTCGCATCCATACATGACTACTGGAAAAACCATTGCTTTGACTATATGGACATCTGTCAGCAAATTAATGTCTCTGCTTTCTAATAAGTTGACTAGGTTTGTCATAGCTTTTCTTCCAAGGAGCAAATGTCTTTTAATTTCATGGCTGCAGTCACCGTCTGCATATCTAGGTTGTTGATATTTCTCTCAGCAATCTTGATTCCAGCTTATGGTTCATCCAGCTTGGCATGTCACATGACATAGTCTGCATATAAGTTAAATAAGCAGGTTGACAATATGCAGCCTTGCCTCACTCCTTTCCAAATTTCAAACCAGTTGGTTTTTCCATGTCTGGTTCTAACTATTGCTTCTTGATCCTCAGATAGGTTTCTCAGGAGACAGGTAAGTCTGGTATTCTCATCTCTTTAAGAATTTTCCAGTTTGTTGTAATCCACACAGTCAAAGGCTTTAGTGTAGTCAATGAAGCATAAGTAGGTGTTTTTCTGAAACTCCCTTGCTTTTCTCTATGATCCAACGAATGTTGGCAATTTGGTTGGTGGTTCCTCTGCCTTTTCTAAACCCAGTTTGTATATCTAGAAGTTCTCGGTTCATGTACTGTGGAAGCCTAGCTTGAAGGATTTTGAGCATAACCTTACTAGCATGTGGAATGAGTGCAATTGTGCAGTAGTTTGTACATTCTTTGGCATTGCCCTTCTTTGGGATTGGAATGATAACTGAATTTTTCCAGTCCTATGGCCACTGCTGAGTTTTCCAAATATGCTGGCATATTGAGTGCAGCACTTTTGCAGCATCATCTTTTTTAGGATTTTAAGTAGCTCAACTGGAATTCCATCACCTCCACTAACTTTGTAGTAATGCTGTCCTTCAGGTGGAGTTTGTTACTCCCAGGCTCAGAGGAATGAGATCAGTCCTCAAGGTCACAGGGCAGTGGGCAGTAGGGTTGGAATCGACACCAGACCTGTTAGAAGTTTTACGTTTTATTTGTATTTTATTAGTGTCAACCTTTTTTTTTTCTGACCACCCTGCGTGGCAGGTGGAATCTCAGCTCCTCCACCAGTGATTGAACCTGGGCCCCCGGCAGCGGGTGCACAGTCATAGCCATTGGACCAGAGATGTCTTTAAAATTTTAAAATAAAAACATTGAAGTGTGTTTTCCACTCACATTACATTTTAATCACGTCTATTTCCTCCCTTGAATAGGACATGACATGTGACACCCATTTAGTCCTTTCTTTTCTCATCCTCATCTCTTTCCTTTGGCTGACTGTCTTCCAGAATTTTAGTTTCCAGCTGTTATTAATGCCTTTTATCTTAATTATCTACTATTTTGGGAATCTTTTCTTAACAATCACGTTAAACGTTATGACTGCATTGCTGATAATTATCAAGAATAATTCTGCGTTTTATGGTTTCTTTGTTCATCATCATTCCTATGTTTTAATTTTTCCCTGTTTCTTGAATTTTCTCTTTCATCTTGCCACTGTTGGTATGGTGCTTTTGTTCTTCCGTCGAGGCTCTGAGCAGTTTACTAGTCTTTCCATATCCGACAACATGATTTCCCCTTACACTTGAATCACAGTTGGCCTGGGCATTGAGGAAACAAATGTTTTCCTTCCATAGATGTTTCCTTTGGGGACGGTTCTTCATTGTCTCCTGGTCGCTTGGGTTGCAAAGGAGCCGTCTGCCCTTCCGATGTGCACTGCTCACCAGGCGATCTGTTTATTCACAGCGACAGCTTTTCTTTTCCATCCCTGGAGTTCAGAATTTTCATCTGCGTGTACTGGGTGTGTGTGTCCTTTAAAGAAAAAATTATTCCATAAGTCAAAGAGAATTATCATATGATATCGCTTATATGTGGAATCGCAGACTTAGAGGATGAATTTATGGTTACCGGGAGGAAGAGCGTGCAGGGGACGGATAGACTGGGAGGCTGGGACTATACGCACTGATGTATTTAAAATAGAAAACCAGCAAGAACCTACTGTAGAGAGCAGGGAGCCCTGCTCAGTACTCTGTAATAACCTAAACAGGAAACGGATCTGAAAAAGAGTGAATATATGCATACATATAACTGAATCACTTTGCTGTACACGTCAAATGGCAAACATAACATTGTTAAACAACTGTACTCCAATATAAAATAAAAACTTTTTAAATTAAAAAAAGTTATTCCTGCCTGGTGGTTAGCTGACCACTGCTACCAGACAGTCAATGGACCAAGTCTTGGTTAAGACCAGGAAAATTTTCTTTACCTAAAAAAGTTTACAAAATGTTTTATTTAAAAATTTATTTTGTTTTAAAAATAGAAATCGCATATACTGAGCATTTAAGGTGTAAGACATGATGGTTTGATAGACATACACACAGTGACATGATCATTGCGGTCAAGCTAGCTAACATCATCTCCTCACTTAGTTATGACGACGGCACGTGAAATCTCACGTAACCGGGGTTCAGTACAGTTAACTGGAGCCACCATGCTGTATGTGCTAGAGTCATCCTACAAGGACTATTTTCTTTAAAAATATTTCTCCCTATTTGTTCCTTTCGTCTTCCCCATTATACCTGCCTAGGGCATCTATTAAACAGTTTCTGGATCTTCTCTTACTTCTCTTATCCTTTCCTAGAAAGGTTTATTCAGCTGCAAGTGATAAGCCCCAAGTGTGTAAGTGTTTTAAACCATGTGGACGTATACTATAGTGCCTTGTGAACATTTACCACTTATTTATCAAGAAGCGGAAGGACGGAGGTCCTGGGGTGGGTTCAGTGGCTCTAGAATGTCTGCAAGTTCCTAGGCTTTTGCATTCTCCGTCTGTTCTGCCATCTTCAGCATGTAGATTTGTTGCCTCTCTGTGACAATTTGGCTGCCAGAGCTCCAGCCATCAGGTTCAGAAACACTGTGTTTAAAGGCAGGAAGGAGGGGATGCCAGGTTGGCATGACTTTCCATATGAGCCTTTCTTTTGTATGAGAGAAAGTTCCTGCCCAGAAACCCCTCAGCAGATTCCCAGCTATGCATGGTATGACAACACTTGCTCCAAGGGAGACTGGGAAAATGAAATGCTGACCTTTTTCAGACCACAGGGTTGGAGTTGGGCAAGGGGGGAAAGCTAGTGGCTGTAACAAACAGCGGATGCCCCGTCTTGTTTTGCCTCAGGTCCAGATAGAATTTCGTGACCACATTTCCTGGGCTCCTCCCTGAGTGTTCAGCCTGGTCTGAGCTGCTGGCCTTTCCGTGAACTTCACCCACGAACTTCAAGCCAGGAACTCTGATGCTCTTCCCTGGTGGCCCGTGTTGTCCTCTGGAATCTCACCATCTCTTTGAATTTTTCTCCTGTTTCCTGTGTTAACTGTCTCCTCGTGAGTTGATCTGTTTATAATTTCAGTGCTTCCCTTGCACTTTGTTCGAGCTCAGTCGCTCAGTCATGTCTGACCCTTTGCGACCCCGTGGACTGTAGCCCGCCAGGCTCCTCTGTCCATGGGATTCTCCAGGCAAGAATCCTGGAGTGGGCTGCCATCTCCTCTCCCCGGGGATCTTCCCCACCCAGGGACTGAACCCACGTCTCCTGCATCCCCTACATTGGCGTGGGTTCTTTACCACTGAGTCACCAGGGAAGCCTGCGCTGTGTTGCTTTCCCTGTTATCTGGGTTCTCAGTTCTATGTTTGCATTTGTAAATAAAAGACCAGGCTGAGTGCAATGTGTCGTGAGCAGCACAGCTGTTTTAAGGGGGTCTTCTCTGTCTCCCCAGAGCCGTGACCTTGGTGCACACCTGCCGTGTTGGCCGCGGGACCCCTGTTTGTACAGCCTGGGGGCCTGCGGACCTGGGGCATGACCTTGCTCGCCTGCCCGCGGCTCCCTTCAGCCAAGTCTCCAGGTCTCACTGGACTCAGCCAGTGAACATGATGGGAGGAGAGGGATCTCCGGTCCCACCTGGGACCTCAGGGGAGTCTCGCTGGAGGAAACGAGTCAGACCTAAACCCAAGCAGCTGAGACACAAGTGAGGGGGAGGGAAGCTGTTCCAGAAGGGGAACAGAAAGTTGGGGTGCTCTGAGGCGAGGGACGTGCTTGCCTGGAGGAGCTGCGGGGGTGGGCAGGGCTTGGTGGGGCGGGCCCTGGTCTCTCTCCAGAGAGCCAGAGATGGTCTCTAAGCAGGGTGGTGCTGGGACACACGGGCATTTAAGGAGAGCAGGAGGGGCAGGTGTGGGGTGGCATCCAGGGGAGAGAGGGCGGTGGATGCCAGGCTCAGGGAGGGGGGTGAGCGGGGCCCAGGGATGGTGCTGACCTTGGGGAGAGCTGTGAGAGGGGCTTGCGGGGTCTGTGCCCCCTCTCCCCGAAACCTCAGGAAGGACGTTTCCCTCCTCCTCCTCCTCCTCGCAGGTGGGGCAGATGGACTGAGGGGGCGGCTGGAGCCAGGACTGGTGGGGTGCTGGGGCTCCCCCTGCCCTCCCCTGAAATCCACCAGCCATCCGCCCTGGGGGTGCAGAGGGGGCGGGCAGAAGGACCAGGCCACAGGGACCCAGCCTTGGTGAGAGCCACTGAGGAGAGACTGGCACCCCAAGGATGGAAGTGGGCCCCTCAGCGCAGAGGTGACCGTGACCCCAGAGGTGTTTCTGGGGGGAGGAGGGAGGCCAGGCTGCCAGGCCCCCAAGGTGGGGCAGGGCTGCCTCCGTAAGCACGTAGGGGTCGCGGGCAGAGGTTCTGGGCTCCTCTCCCCATCTCTGTGGGCAGTCCCCGGGCCGCCAGACCAGGGTCGCGGGAGGAAGCCCGGGCGGCCGAC